>NC_060088.1:37509242-37834944 GCF_922984935.1 Meles meles | reverse complement strand
AAAGGCCAGCTATGCTTACCCTTCCAGGCAAGGAACAAGGCAGTTTTGATCTGGTGGATCTGGGGCAAAGTGCCCAGCGGTCTGAGGTGACATGGAGCCTCATTGATGGGTCACAATGCTGACTTGTGTCCAGGCACACCTTAGAATGTGGCAGGGGCTCAGGCGCCATGAAGGATTCTCCTCCCCTAAGGGTTGGACGCAGCACCCAAGAGCCAGGTTGCCTTCTGGGGACAGGAAGTGTTCTGTTTCGTGACTCAGGGATCAAGTATTGGGCCATATGTAAGTATTCCAGAGTATGTCACTGGAGAGATATGCCTGAAAACATAAGCTAGGGTTCTGTTGAGGTCCTAGGGGTATGTCAGCTTCCATCTTCTGACTCAGGGCCATTGATCTGGGTGTCTTCCTGGAGGTAGGTGTCTGACGTGTGTCAGAATGCTCATTTTCTCCAAGGTGGCAAAGGAATTGGGGTGAGCTCAGGTGCATTGCATGTGTCTCCCAATCAGGAGGTTGTGTGCAACTGTGAGGGGCACAGTTTCCTTCAGGGGGGCAGGCAGTGTCCTGCGCTGTGGATCCAGTGGCCACATCCTGGAAGGCCTGTCGGCCTGGGCTTTGGGGACAAAAGTCTGCCAACACAAACTCGGGATAGGGTTAGGGCTGAGGGTATGGCAGGCCCCATATGCAGATCGTGAGGGCAGGGCCGTGGGATCTGAAATGAGGGTGACGGGGAGGCAGGAGCACAGGCTTTTCTGTCTGGGTTGTGTGCCTCAGTTGGCCACTTAATGTAGAGGTAGCCTCATGGGGCCATTGGAGATTCTGCCTCTATGAGGATTCTGCCCAGCTCCCAAGGGTTTGGTGTCCTTTGGGGAGAAAGGAAGAGTGCTGTTTTCCGTCTCAGATGCCCCGCCATAGCAGGGATTCCATATTCAGCTTCTGGGTCCAGGCGCCTGGAGAACCCGATCGAGGGTGAGGATTTGGGCCTAGAGGCATGTCAGGCTTGATATGAGGGCTCCCGGTCCAGCTAGCGAGGGGGCTGTCTTGAAAGTGGGCTCAGGCTGAGTGTCACAATGCCTGTTTGTGGCCAGCGCAGCCTTCCTTGGTGAGCGTGGTCTCTGGGGCCATGCAGCTGGCTCCCGCTCTGAGGGTTAGACCCCCATCGCCAAAGCAAGCTTTTCACATTGTGGCGAAGGCGGAGTGCTCTTTTCTGCTTGAGGTTCCCCCATAGGCCGGGATTTGAGTTAGGGGCGAGGTGATGTCAGGCCTGATCTGCAGACTGTAAGGGCAGTGCCACAGCACCTGAAATTAGGGGGACAGGGAGGTGGGAGCGCAGGCTTTTCTGTCTAGGTTGCATGTCTCGGTTGGCCATGGAATGTAGCGGTAGCCCCATGGGGCAATGGGAGATTCTGCCTCTCTGAGGATTCTGCCCAGCTCCCAACGCCTTGCTGTCTTCCATGGTGAAAGGTAGATTGCTGTTTTCCATCTTGGGGTTCCCGCCATAGCAGAGATTCCAGAGTCGGCTTCAGGGTTCGGGCACCTGGAGAACCAAAACGAGGGTAATGATTTGGGCGTATGGGCATGGCAGGCCCCGATATGTGGGCTCTTGGTAGATTTATCAAGGGGGCTTGTTTCAAAGCTGGCTTAGACTGAAGTTCACAATGCCTGTTTGTGGCCAGGTCGGCCCTCCTGGGTGGGTGTGAGCTGCTCTCATGGGCCATGTAGCTGGCTCCCACAATTAGGGTTTGACCCCCATCCCCATAGCAAGCTTTTCCTGCCTTTGGGCAGGAGGACTGCTCTTTTGTGCTTGATCATACCCCATAGGCCGGGATTTGAACTATGGTCTGGACACAGATGGCTGAAAACCCAGATTGGGTAGAGATGACAGCCACGGGCCACGGTCGATCCCACCTGCAGGATATGGGTCCCATTACCTGTGGGGCTGATGGGACATGCGGGACTCAGGACTAATGTCAGACTGACCATTAGTGCACAGGGCGGCCTAGGATATTGGGGTGTCGTCGAGGACCATGCAGGTTGATCCTCACGTGGGGATACTGGGCAGAAACATAGGGCCTTTTTTCCTTCTGGAGGGAAGGCAGAAGGCTGTGTTGTGGCTCCAGTATAACCAATCTGGAGGGCTTTCGGGCCGGGGGGTGAGGATGGAAATCTGAATGCACAAGCGCCGGTTCAGTTCAGTGCCGAGTGCATGACAGTTCCAATGTGCGGCGTCTGACTTGAGATACCCAGCAACTGAGTCAGGGCGAGTGTCAGGTAGACCCTCACGCTGGACCATCCCAATATCTTTGGCTTCTGTGGACAGAAATGTGCATTCTGACACATGCAACACACCTACATTCAGGCAGACACCCTAGTCAATGGCCCTGAGTCAGATGATGGAAACTGACATGCCCCTAGTACCAGAACGGAACCCTAGCTTAGGTTTGAAGCCATCTGTTCAAGAGGCAAATTCTGGAATATCTACATATGGTCCAACACATGGTCCTTGTGCCAAAAAACAGAACACCTCCAAACCCAGAAGGCAACCTTGCTCTTAGGAGTTGCGTGCAATCAGGGGAGGATAATCCTGCATGGAACCTGAGGCCCCACCACATTCGAAGGCCTCCCTGGAAGCAAGCCAGCATTGTGACACATGTACTTAGGCTCCCTATCAACTCAGCCCCCTGGGCCTCGCCCCAGAGCCAGCAGATCGAAACTGCCTTTTCCTGGGCTACAAGGGTAAGCTGAGATGATCTTTGAAGGCATCCATGCATAGAGCTCTGCTACCAAGTCTTTCCATATGGGGAACCCTGGAGCCATCAAAACGGACTCCACCTGTTCCACAGAAGGAAAGCTTGCTGTTCGGAGCAGCTCACAAGACCCAGCCCGGGATACCTCCATGGCCTCTTGAAGCCACCGCTCCATTCGTGGGCCATCATGGACACAATCTCCAGTGTGAGCGACCATCTGACACTCGCCCTGACTCAGGTGCTGGAGACCTTGAGTCAGACAATGCATATTGGAACTGCCATGAGCTCAGCACTGAACTGAACAGGTGCTTTTGTGTTCAGAATTCCGTCCTCACCTTTATGGACTGCAAGCCAGCTAGATTTGGAATTCTGGAGCCACAACACAGCCTTCTGCCTGCCCTCCGGAAAGAAGAATGGCCCTATGCGTCATCCCAGAATCCCCATGTGAGGATCAACCTCCACAGCCCTCAACAGTATCCCAATATCTTAGGCTGCCCTGTGCACTAATGCTCTGTCTGAAATGGCCTGAGCCCCAACCTTCCTTCAGCCACCCAGGTAGTGGGCCCCATACAATGCAGGTGGGACTGGCCATGGCCCAAGGCTGTCATCTCTACCCATCCTTGGTACTCAGGCATCTGTGCCCAGACCATAGCTCAATCACGACCTATGGGGGAATCTCAATCACAAAAGAGCACTCCCCCATCCCCATGGCAGGAAAAGTTTGCTGTGGGGATGGCGATCAAACCCTCGAGTGGCAGCCAGCTGTATGGCCCATGAGACCACGCCCACCCAGGTGGGCCGCCCTGGCCACAAACAGGCGTTGTGACCCTCCACCTGGAACCGCTTTCAAACAAGCCCCCTCGCTAGCTGGACCAGGAGCCCGCATATCCGTCATGATATGCCCATAGGCCCAAATCCTCACCATTGGTCCTTTTCCCTAGGTGCCAGGACCCAGAAGCTGACTCTGGAATCCCTGCTATGGCGGGACCCCTGATCTGGAGAACCACATTCTTCCCTTCCCCCCGAAAAACACCAAATCCTTGGGAGCCAGCTAGAATCCCCACAGAGGCAGAATCTCCCATGGCCCCATGAGACCACAACTACATTCCGTGGCCAACTGAGACACACAACCAAGACAGAAAACACTGCATTCCCGCCTACCATTCACCCTAATTTCAGATCTCGAGGCACTGCCCTCACGGTCTGCAGATCGGGCCTGCCAGCACCTCGCTCCTAACCCTAACCCGAGTTTGTGTTGGCAGACTTTTGTCCACAAAGCCCTGGCTGACAGACCTTCGAGGATGCAGTCTCTGGAGCCACAGCGCCTTACTCTGTCTGCCCTCCCAATGGAAACTCTGCCCGTCACAGTTATACAAACTATCCAGATTTAGAGACCCCTGCACGCCCCATGAGCCCACCCCAATTTGTTTGCCGCTCTGGACCAAAATGCGCAGTCTGTCACATGCCAGACACCTACCTCCAGGCAGACACCCAGGTCAGTGGCTCTGAGTCAGAAGATGGAACCTGACATGCCCCTAGGACCACAACTGAACCCTAGGTTAGTTTTGCAGGCATCTATCCCCATAGGCAAGTTCTGGAATACCTACATATGGGCCAACACTTAGTCCCTGAGCCACAAAACAGAACAACTCCTGTCCCCTTAGGCAACCTGGCTCTTGGGAGCTACATCCAACCCTTAGGGGAGGAGAATCCTGCATGGCGCCTGAGCCCC
The DNA here is from genome assembly GCF_922984935.1 of Meles meles. NCBI lineage: Eukaryota > Metazoa > Chordata > Mammalia > Carnivora > Mustelidae > Meles > Meles meles. The sequence continues at coordinate 37,830,471 of NC_060088.1, read as the reverse complement.
CGCCACATTCTATGGTCTCCCTGGACACAAGCCAGCAATGTGATCCATCAGCATGAGGCTCCATGTCAACACAGCCCCCAGGTCATTTCATCCCTGAAACACCAGATTGAAACTGCCTTTTTCCTGGCCTACAAGGGTAAGCTGAGCTTTCACGGCCCACGTGACAAATCGACCAGGAAGCGCGAGGGTAAGAGGATGGTGAAAAGAAATTAAAGAGACAAAGAGATGGGGGCAGGAGGAGCATAGGGATGATTTCCACCATTGCCGAGTTTATTCAAGGCAGCAAGGCATTATATAGCCAACAATAACTACTTTTAACTGATTACAAAAGAATTTACTACATGCAAAAAAATCCTCCAGACTTCCCCATTATCTACTTCTCACGGTCTAAATGCAGACTGTCCAAGGCCAATGGTCTCTGTCTTCAGATAATTCCTTAACCAGATGCACTGACTCTAAAGTAACTCAAAACATACAAGAAGTAACAACAAACCTGAGAGTGATTCATAAGCTGTGCTGGAACAGCAAGGACCAGTTATGAATTTATGACCCCAACCAAATTGCTCTCATCTAACAAGTAAGTGTGTGGGAAATCGTGTAGGCGAGTGCACAACACATAGCACAGACCCTTTCTCAGTGCTACTCAACTTTTCCATCCTAAACCTTTTGTTAGGCTATTTGGACTTTAAAGGAGACACAAGTCAGGGCCTGGTTTGGTCCTCGTCTCAAGCCTTATCGCGGCCTCCCACATTGAGCTAGGCATTGCAGACATCCATGTGGAGAGCTCTGCTACCAAGTCTTTCCATATGGGGGACCGTGGAGCCCTCAAAATGGACTCCCCCTGTACCACAGAAGGAAAACTTGCTGCTCGGGGCAGCTCACAAGCCCCTGCCTGGAAAACCTCCATGGCCTCAGGAAGACACCACTCTATCCGTCGGCCATCATGGACACAAACTCCAGCGTGAGCGACCATCTGATACGTGCACTGACTCAGGTGATGGAGACTCTAGTCAGATGCTGCACATTGGATTTGCCATGTGATCGGCACTGAACTCAACTGGTGTTTGTGCTTTCAGACTTCCATTCTCACCCTCCTGGCCAGAAAGCCCTACAGATTTGGAATTCTGGAGCCACAATGCAGCCTTATGCCTGCTCTCCAGAAAGAAGAAGGTCCCTATGGATCTGCCCAGAATCCTCACGTGAGGATCAATGTGCATGGCCCTCAACAGGAACCTAATATTCTAGGGCGCCCCATGCACTAATGCTCTGTCTGACACAGCCTGAGCCCCGACTTCCCATCTGCCACCCAGGTAGCAGGCCCCATACAATGCAGGTGGGACCAGCCATGGCCCAAGGCTGTCAAATCTACCCAAACTGAGTATTCAGGCATCTCTGCTCAGACCTTAGCTCAAATCCCGGCCATGGGGGAACCTCAAGCACAAAAGAGCACTCCTCATTCCTTACAGCAGGAAAAGCTTGCTGCGGGGATGGGGCTCAAATCCTCAGAGTCAGAGCCAGCTGCATGGTCCATGAGACCACGCCCACCCAGGAGGGTTGCCCTGGCCACAAACAGGCATTGTGACCCTCAACCTTAGCCTGCTTTCAAGCTGGCCCCCTTGTTAGCTGGACCAGGAGTCCACATATTGGGCCTGATATGACCCTAGGCCTAAATCCTCACCCTCAGTCGGGGTCTCCCAGTGCCTAGACCCAGAAGCCAAATATGGAATCCCTGCTATGGCGGTATCCCTGAAATGGAAAATAGCACTTTTCCATTCCCCCCAAAAGACTGAAAACCCTTGGGAGCCAGGCAGAATCCCCACAGAGGCAGAATCTCCCATGGACCCATGAGTCCACCCCTACATTCCATGGCCAACCGAGACACACAACCCAGACAGAAAAGCCTGCGCTCCCGCCTCCCGGTCACCCTATTTTCAGATTCTGAGGCACTGCCCTCATGGTCTGCTGATCGGGCCTGCCATCACTTCGCCCCTAATCCTAACCCAAGTTAGTGTTTGCAGAGTTTTGTTACCAAAGTCCTGCCTGACAGGCCCTCCAGGATGGGTGTTAGGGCCCATGATCAAAGGAATGAGACTGACACAAAGTGAAAATCAAGCAAAGCTTTATTTCACGCCAAGCATCAAAAATCAAACGGACTGGTCGGGGCCATCTCTTATGAATCGGCGACAATGATGGGGACGCCACTCTCTACAACAAAGAGGCGATGACAATGGGGACGATAACACCACTTCAACGAGGCTGCTCCCCTGCGAGGCCACTTCCTGAACCAGGCCACTGCTCGGATGAGGCCACTCCCGATGATGAAGAGGCGAGGACGACAACCCTGATGACACAAACTCTGCTCCCCATGGTGCCACTCTGACAAGGCCACTCCCCAGATGAGGTCTCTCCCCAGACAAGGCCTCTCCGGACATGGTCACATGCAGGATGAGGCCGCTCCCGATGATGAAGAAGAGACCACTCCAGACCAGGCTGCTTGCTGACGAGGCCGCTCGCCAGAAGAGCCTGCTCTGGATGAGGCCACTCGATGACGAGACCACTCCAGTGAGGCCGGTCTCGGCAAGGCTGAAGCTCAGGGAGGTGAGGCTGGTAGCAGCGGGGCCATGGATGGGGGCAGCAAGGCTGGTTGCAGCAGGGCTGCAGCTCCTGGCGGCGAGGCCACTGGCAGTGGCACTGCTGTCTGGGGCAGCGATGCTGCTCGTGGTGGCACTGCTGCCTGGGGCAGCGAGGCCGCGCATCATGGCACTGCTGCTTGGGGCAATGCTGCTCTCAGCAATGCCGCTCCAAATGCTCCCGATGATCCTGATGATCCTGATGATCCTGAAGCTCCAACACTCCCTACAACCCTGAGGCTAACACTCCTATGACTACCCTAATGGCTCCCAACAACTATTCTAACTGCTATTCTAACAGCTATTCTAACTTCTCCTGCTTCTTCAACGGCTATTCTAACTACTCCTACTTTTCCCCCACAGACTTAACTTTATAGAGGTGGTTGAGCCCGGCCCACACACAGGTGGCCAAGGATATTTCAACTCACCACAGTTAATATATGTGCGCCCCAGTGATTGGATATGGCTACCTGGCCTGGCCTACCCCTATATCCGGGGTTTACAAGTAATTTCCTCTGGCTAACCAGGCCCCTACATTCCCCCCTTTTCTTTGGAAATTAGTCAAATCCTTGATTTTTCAGCCAGTTCTATGTTCTCCTGTTTTAAGGGGGTTATATTGGGCATGTAAGACTAACATTTTTATCGCTCTAATTTTCCTTGGTACATATGACATTAAGGCTTTTACAATACAGGGGCCAAAAAGTAACAGTAATGCACAGTTGGCTGATGAGTTAGCCATTCAATGCTTTGTATAACCTTTTCCATTTTTCCTGGTTCCATTCATCTAAATTCCCACCTATACTTTACATAAATAGGTAAAAATAGAAGCAACAAAAAACTTAGTTTTTTTAGTCTTAGCTTTAGTCCATGGTCAGCAGGGTCCATCGTCTGCAGCTGCCATCTCTTGGGGGCGGACTCATCCTCAGCTTGTTTGATGTGACCCACGTGAATCCAGACCCTGATGCAATCAAATTTTAGTGCCATGGGGGTGGTCAGGATAACAGTAAATGGTCCCTTCCAGTGAGCCTCCTAATTTCCCACTTGATAGCGACGTATCTAAAACAAGTCCCCGGGTTGGTAAGGATGTGATTCTACCTACGTCTCTGTCCCTGTATGGGCAGTCCGGCTCCCTGCGTGGGCTCTTTTAAGACAGACTGTAATGCCTGCAGTGACTGGACTACAGACTGATCAGTCATTTCTGCTAGGGCAACCTCGTGTAACCGAGGACAGAGCGGGGGCGTCTCCCAAATATTATTTCAAATGGGGTCACCTTGTTTAAATAGGGTGCGCATCATGCCCTGAGGAGGGTGAAAGGAAGGAGATCCACCCATCCACCACTAGTCTCCAGAATTAGTTTTCTCAAGGTGTCTTTAAGAGTCCGGTTCATTCTCTCTACTTCCCTGGAAATCTGGGGCCAGTAGCCACAATGTATTTTCCAATTATTGCCTAAGGTCTTGGCCAATGCCCGTGAGACTGAACTCACAAATGCAGGGCCATTGTGTGACCCAATCGCAAGAGGCAGCCCAAATCTAGGAATTATTTCTTCTAGTAGCTTTTTGGCTACCGCTCCTGCTGTCTAATGTTTGGCGGGAAAAGATACCTGAAAAGGTATCTACAAAAACTAACATGTACTTGTGCCCATATTTTCCGGGTTTCATTTCTGTAAAATCTATTTCCCAATAAATTCCTGGTTCCTTACCTCTTTTAAGAAAGGAACCTTACCCATTTTAGTTCTTCTCACATTAACTGCCTGGCATTGAGCATATCTATCAACTACATCCTGAATCATATGCCCTAATTTAGAAACCTGGAACTGCTTGCCTATAAGCTCCTTGAGTTTGTGTATCCCCAAATGAGTACCCTGATGTATCTGGTCTACTAACTTCTTGCTACTAAATAATTCTTCTGTCCTCGAGGAAGAGTTATTTTTCCTGCTTTAATCTTAGCCCAGTCCCCTTCATAGTCCAATTTAACCCATTTCTTTAAATACTTTCAATCTTCTTCTGAATAGTCCGGTTTTTCTGGTAGGGCTGCCAGGAGTGTAACCAGTTCTTGCACTGTTTCTCGGGCTGCTTGCTTTCTGGCTTGATCTGCTCATTGGTTTCCTTTTGAAATCACATCAGTCCCCTTGAGCAATGCATAACGGCCACCTCTTTTGGGTCCCAAATAGCCTGGAGGAGATCCAGTATTTCTCTTGTTTTTTATTACTTTTCCTTCTGCTGTTAATAGGCCCCTTTCTTAATAAATAGTCCCATGTATATGGAGAGTAACAAAGGCATACCTGCTGTCCATATAGATGTTGGCAGTTTTACCTTTGGCCATCTGCAGTGCCTTAGTGAGTGCAATCAGTTCCACTTTTTGTGCTGAAGTTCCATGTGGCAGGGCTGCTGTCCAGAGTTTCTGCTCAGGAGAAACCACTGCAGGCCCCACATACCTCTTTCCATTGACCATGTAGCTACTCCCATCTGTGAACAGCGTCATTTCAGAATCCGGGAGGGGAAAGTCTCTGAGATCCGGCCTTATTCCTGTGACTTGGGTTATGACATCCCCGCAGTTGTGTGGATGGTCAGCCAGCTCATCTGGCAGCAGCATGGCTGGATTTAGCACTGCAAGGGGCCTGAAGGTCGCTCTTGATTCACTGAGGAAGAGGGCCTAATACCCCGTCACTCATGCGTTTGTCATACATTGGTCTCAGCGAGTCCAGAGAAGGCCTCAATGGTGTGGATGGTGGTCAAAATGAGATTTTGACCCAAATTCAATTTATTTGCATCCTTGACCAGGAAGGCCATGGCAGCAATTATGCAGAAGCAAGAGGGGAACCCAGTCACTATTGGATCTAGTTTCTTGCTAAGATAGGCTACTGGCCTTTGCCAAGGCCCCAGCATCTGAGTCAAATCTCCTTTGGCCACCCCTGCTTTTTCATCAACTTACAAGTGGAAGGGCTCGGTAACATCTGGGATAGCCAATGCTGGAGCACTCAGTACGTCTGTTTGTAATTCCCAAAATGCTTCTTCTGCCTCTGATGTCCACTCTATCATAGTGAGCCCCCCCCCCCCTTTTGCCAGTTCGTACGGAGGTTGGGCAATCTCTGCAAACTGTGGTATCCACAGCCCACAGTAGCCCACTGTCCCAAGAAACTCTCTCACTTGTCGGGACTTTGTGGGGCAGGGGTACTGGGTGATCACCTGTTTCCTGGAATCAGACAGTGAACACACTCCCTCATGGAGATCAAAGCCTAGATAAGTGGCATGGCTTTGACAGAACTGTGATTTTTTGCTGACATCCGATACGCTTTTTCCATCAGAGTCTGTAAGAGAGTCCTTGTCCGGAAAGCATGACTCATAGTCCTCAGCAGCTATCAGCAAGTCATCAACATACTGTAACAGAGTGACTCCTGGGTTGGAGGTTCTATACTCAAGCAAATCCTCATGTAGGGCCACATCAAAAATGGTGGGTGAATTCTTGAATCCTTGGGGAAGTCTTGTCCAGGTCAGTTGGCCTGGAAACCCTTTCTGTGGGTCGGACCACTCAAAAGCAAAAAGGGGCGGAGATTCCCTTGCTAAAGATATGTAGACAAATGCATCCTTGAGATCTAAGATGGTATACATAGTTCTTTTGGGGCCCAGGAGGGAGAGTAAGTTATAAGGGTTAGGCACTGTTGGGTGGATATCTTCTACCCATTTGTTAACTTCCCAGAAGTCCTGAACGGGTCGGTACCCCCCAGTCTCAGCCTTTTTGATGGGTAGCAAAGGTGTGTTCCATGGAGATTTGCAAGGAACTAGGACCCAGTCTCCTCCGAGGCATTTAATGTGTTTTCTGATCCCTTCCTTTGCCTCCCGGGGAAGGGGGTACTACCAAACGTGAACAGCTATAGCCATCACCTTTAATTGTACCACCGCTGTTGATTGTTCCTTGGTCAAGCCAGGGGGCTTACCTTCTGCCCAGACCTTGGGAGACTCGACCTGTAGGATATGGAGTAGACTCCTCCTTGTCTCCTCTGGATTTGAGCCTGGCTTTTAAAGAAGGTATTCATCTACTGCATCCCTAAGCACCTGTACAGTGGGATGTCTCAAGGTTACAGTAATATCTTCTTCTGAGAACAGAATGCAGGCTCTTAACTTATGGAGGAGATCTCTTCCCATCAATTTATATGTTTCATTAGGTAGGACCAAAAATCAATGTTTAACTAGTTCAGAGGCCAAATTTAAGGTCCTTTTTGTTGCCCATTTGTGTCTCTCTGTGCCATTTGCTCCTTGTACCCAGACTTCCTCCCCAGATAGTTTTCCCATATGTTTAAGTAATGATGAAAATTGGGCTCCCGTGTCCACCAAAAAAATCTGATTTTTTAGGTAAAAAATCAATTTTTACCCGAGGTTTGGGGAGGGTCTCTGAACCATGGCCCCTCAGTCTGGTGGCGAGGATTGCTGTCTTCCTTTGGGGGCACTCCCTGGCCCAATTTCCTTTTTCCTTACAGTAAGTGCACTGATCTGAATCTAAGTCTTCCCGCCTGCCTTCTCTGAGCTTAGGCTTTTCCTTCCATTTACTACCCCCTACCTATCTCATGTACTGCCAAAACCTTAACTAGTTTTTTGTCTGTTTTTCATTCTCCTGTGCATCCCTATTGGTAAACACCTTTTCTGCTATTCCTGCTAACTCAATCAGATTATTCCCTTAAAATCCTTCTATTTCCTGAAGTTTCCTCCATATATCTGGGGCTGACTGACTGGCAAAAGCAAGATTCACTGCCCCCTGATTTTCGGGTGCCTTAGGGTCGATCAGGCTATACATTTTATAGGCTTCAATAAGTCTTTTCTAGGAAAGTTCCTGGAGACTCATTCTTACCTTGAGTCACCATACTAATTCTGCTTTAGTCTGAGTGCAACTTTTACTTTTGGAAATTCAGTTCCAGGATTTCAACATATCAAAGACGTGTATTTGTTCTGAAAGTCTCCCATATGAATTTACTTTAAGGTGGAATTCATCTTACAAGAGAATTAAAACAATTACAAATGACAAAAACTCAGAATAGATATGGTTAAATATCACATGATGACCCTTATCAAAACATTAAAACTTTAGGAGATGTATAGAACCTCTGGAGTAGTTACAGCATTTACCCAAATGTAAACCAAGGTTTATCATTGACTTATCAGTACTTCCTTAGTAACTTAGAATATCAGGCGAAAGCCTTATGAGTCAAAGAGACCTCATTTACAATTCTGGGTGGGCAAAGGAAACCATTTACATTTTCTTAGCAACATCTCAATCTCTAGTGAAGACTAAATATTAACCAAGTGTGAACTGTTGCAATAACAGCTAAGCACAAAACATGTTTACCAACAGATTTCAAAAACACAAGCCTAGTTCCAGCAACCAGCGCCCTAGCACTTCATCCCATTTGTCATCCAAGCAAAATTTTAAAGCTTCAGTTTACCAAAGACTCTGAAAGCTACTTTAACAATTACCCATTAAAACTCCAAGACAGACAATTAACCACTAGTTCAGACATCTCTTTGCTAACAGATTTCATGTTCCACCTAGGCCCATTCCACTTCAGATGCCATGTTTTCCCGCCAGCAAGGGGGAGGGGCTAGGCAGTCCACCTTGGGCCAGAGAAGGCAAGGAATTCCCCGAAACAAAGGGAGTTTTGGCAGCTGCTTGGGAATATTCCTTAAAGTCTCTGTCCCGAGTTAGACTAACACCAGTCAGCTCCAGTTATAACCCTTAACACACGAAATGAGTGAGGGAAAAGAACCACATCTACTATGAGAAACAGAGAGATGAAAGTCAGAGTCCCCTTACTCTCTACTTGCCCCATTCATTCAAGCACAACAAACAACACAGCAGACAACAAAAAGACAACACTAAGACAACAACAGACCCAGAAGTCCTTACCAAGAGCCTGCTGCTGGTGGGGATTTTCTCAGTCCCCGGTGACTGCCTAGGGGGACTTGAACCCCCAGAGACCACGCAGGGGGACTTGAACCACCCTGTAGGCCCCTGACTGCCCACAGGGACTCAAAAACCCTAGCAGGCCTCTGACCACCCAGGGGGACTCAAACCTCCTGGCGAACCCGTGACTACCCAGGGGGACTGGAACCCCCTGATCATCTAGGGGGACTCAAATATCCCATACCGCCCAGGGGGACTTGAACCCCCTGTCGATCTACCAGCAGAGGGATGGGGCATCCCCGCATCCACTCCAGCACTGGGGAACATGGCTGCGTCCAGCTTCTCCCCAGTGGGCCATACACTGGAGCTCCAATCAGACAGACAGACAAGATCCCAAGACCTCCAGAGGCTTTTAACATAAATTCCAATGCTGGCTCACTTCTTGTTGTTAGATCCTGGATGAGGCCCCAGTGTTAGGGTCTGGAATCAAAGGAACGAGACTGACACAAAGTGAAAATCAACCAAAGCTTTATTTCACACCAAGCATTGAAAAATCAAACTGACCGGTGGGACCATCTCTTAAGAATAAGCGACGATGACGAGGACGCCATTCCCAATGACTAAGAGGTGATGACGACAAGGATGACAACGCCACTCCAGCGACGTCGCTCCCCTGCGAGGCCCCTCCCCAGATGAGGCCACTGCCCAGACCAGGCCGCTCCCGATGATGAAGAGGTGAGGATGATGAGGACGGCAACTCCGACGACACAGACTCTGCTCCCCATGATGCCACTCTGACCAGGCCACTTCCCAGACGAGGCCGCTTGCTGACGAGGCCCCTCAATGACGAGGCCGCTCCCCAGTGGAGGCCTCTCTGGACAAGGCCGCTCGACAAGAAGGCCACAGCAGTGAGGCTGGTCGCGGTAGGGCCGCGGTTCGAGGCCGCGAGGCCACCGGTGGCGGTGCTGCTGCTCGGTGCGGCAAGGCCACTGGTAGTGGCGCAGCAGCTCGGGGCAGCGAGGTAATGCCGCTCCCAGCAATGCTGCTCCAGACACTCCTGATGATCCTGAAGCTCCGATGCTCCCTACTACCCCAACGCTATCACTCCTATGACTACCCTAACGGCTCCCAATAGCTATTCTAACTTCTTTTCTAACAGCTATTCTAACTTCTCCTGCTTCTCCAATTGCTATTCTAACTCCTCTTATTTCTCCAATGGCTATTCTAACTCCTTCTACTTCTCCAATGTCCATTCTAAGTCCTCCTACTTCTCCCCCACCAGCCTCACAGACTAACCTTAATAGAGGTGGTTGAGCATGGCCCACACACAGTTGGCAAAGAGATTTCAACTCACCAGAGTTAATATATGTGTGCCCCACTGATTGGATATGGCTATATGCTCTGGTCTGCCCCTATATCTTGGGTTTACAAGTAAATTCCTCTGACTAACCAGGCCCCTACATGGGGCCCTTGGAGCCACAGCGCAGGACTCGGCCTGCCCTCCTGATGGAGACTCTGCCTGCCCTCCTGATGGAAACTCTGCCCGTGAGAGTTGCACAAATCCTCCAGATTGGGAGACAGCTGCAAGGCCCCTGAGCCCATCCCAATTTCGTTGGCCGGTCTGGACCAAAATGCTCAGTCTGACACATGCTAGACACCTACTGCCAGGCAGACACCCAGGTCAATGGCTCTGAGTCAGAAAATGGAACCTGACATGTCCATGCCTGTAGGACCTCAACAGAACCCTACCTTAGGTTTGCAGGCATCTGTGCCTACAGGCAATTCTGGGAAAACTACATATGTTCCAAAACTTGGTCCCTGAGCGACAAATCAGAACACCTCCTGTCCCCAGAAGGCAAACTTGTTCTTGGAAGCTGCGTCCAACCCTCAGGAGACCAGAATCCTGCATGGCGCCTGAGCCCCCACCACATTCGAAGGTCTTCCTGGACACAATCCAGAATTCTGACCCTTCAGATGAGGCCCACTGTCAACTCACTTCCTGGGCACTTCGCCCCAGAACCACCAGATCGAAACCAACTTGTTCCTGGGCTGTAAGTTAAAGCAGAGCTCGGTTTACAGGCATACATGTAGTGAGCTCTGCTGCCAAGTCTTTCCATGTAGGCACCATGGAGCCATCAAAACGGACTCCCCCTGTCCCATAGAAGGAAAGCTTGCTGTTCGGAGCAGCTCACAAGCCACAGCCTGGGAAAATCTCCATGGCCTCATGAGGCCATCTCTCCATTCTTTGGCCATCAGGGAAACAAACCCCAGCATGAGCGACCATCTGACACTCTCCCTGACTCAGGTGCTGGAGATCTCTGCACATTGGAACTGCCACGCATTCGGCATGGAACTGATCCAGCGCTTGTGCTTTCAGACTTCCGTCCTCACCTTCATAGCCTGCAAGCCCTCCAGATTGGGAATTCTGGAGCCACAACGCAGCCTTCTGCCTGCCCTCCAGAAAGAATAATGGCCCTATGGGTCTGCCCAGAATCCCCATGTGAGGATCAACCCGCATGGCCCTCGATGACACGCCAGTATCCTAGGCCGCCCTTTGCACTCATGCTTTGTGAGACAGCCTGAGCACCGACATCCTGTCAGCCCCCCAGGTAGCGGGCCCCCTATCTTGCAGGTGGGACTGGCCATGGCCCGAGGTTCTCACCCCTACCCATCCTGGGTATTCAGGCATCTGTGCCCAGACCTTAACTCAAATCCCAGCCTATGGGGGAACCTCAAGCACAAAAGAGCACTCCTCCTTCCCCACAGCAGGAAAAGCTTGCTGTAGGGATGGGCGTCAAATCCTCAGAGTTGGAGCCTGCTGCATGGCCCATGAGACGACGCCCATCCAGGATGGCTGCCCTGGTCACAAACATGCATTGCGACCCTCAGCCTGAGCCTGTTTCAAAGAAGCTACTTCACTAGCTGGACCAGGAGCCCGCATATCGGGCCTGCCATGCCCCTAGGCCCAAATCTCCACACTTGGTCGGGTTCTCCTGATGCCCAGATCCAGAAGCCAACTCTGGATTCTCTGCTATGGAGGGACCCCTGAGACAGAAAACAGCACTCTCCTTCCCCTCAAAAGACACCAAAGACTTGGAAAACTTGAAGAATCCTTACAAAGGCAGAATCTCCCATGGCCCCATGAGTCCACCCCTACCTTCTGTGGCCAACTGAGACACACAACCCAGAGAGAAAAGCCTGCGCTCCTGCCTCCTCATCGCCCTACATTCAAATCCCGAGGCACTGCCCTCACAGTCTGCAGATCGGGCCTGCCATCACCTCGCCCCTAACCCTAACCCGTGTTTGTGTTTGCAGACTTTTGTCCCCAAAGCCCTGACTGACAAGATGAGGCCTCTGGAGCCACAGTGCAGGGCTCTGCCTGCCCTCCTGAAGTAAACTATTCCTGTCAGAGTTGCACAAACCCTCCAGATTGGGAGACACCTGCAAGGACCCTGAGCTCACCCCAATTTCGTTGGCCACTCTGGAACAAAATGTGCAGTTTGACACATGCCAGTCACCTATCTCCAGGCAGACACCCAGGTCAATGGCCCTGAATCAGAAGATGGAACCTGACATGCCCCTAGCTTATGGATCCCTAGCTTAGGTCTGCAAGTATGTGTCTCCAGAGGCAATTTCTGGAATACCTGCATATGATCCAACAATTGGTCCCTGAGCCACAAAACAGAACACCCCCTGTCCCCAGATGGCAACCTGGCTCTTGGGAGCTGCGTCCAACCCTCAGGGGAGGAGAATCCTGCATGGCGCCTGAACCCCGAACATATTCTAAGATCTCCCTGGACACAAGCCAGCCTTATGACCCATCAGCATGAGGCTCCATGTCAACTCATCCCCCTGGGCTCTTCTCCCCAGAGCCATCGGATTGAAACTTCCTTGTGCCTGGGCTACAAGAGTAAGCTGAGCTGGGCTTCCAGGCATCCATGCAGAGAGCTCTGATACCAAGTCTTTCCATATGGGGGACCCTGGAGCCATCAAAACGGACTTCTCCTGTCCAGCAGATGGAAAGCTTGGGGTTCGGAGCAGCTCACAAACCCCAGCCTGGGAAAAGCTCCATGGCCTCTTAGGGCCCCCCCTCCATTCGTTGGCCATCATGGACACAAACTCCAGCGTGAACGACCATCCGACACTTGCTCTGACTCAGGTACTGGAGACCTCGAGTCAGATGTTGCACATTGGAACTGCCATGCCCTCGGAACTGAACTGAACTGGTGATTTGTGTTCATACATCTTTCCTCAGAACCCTGACCTTCAAGACCTCCAGATTGGAAATTCCAGGCCCACAACGTAGCCTTCTGCCTTCCCACCAGAAAAAAAAAGTGGGGGGGCCTTATGGGCATGCCCAAAAACCACAAGAAAGCATCACCTTATCAGCCCTAGACCAGACATTAAATTCTTAGGCTGTCCTCTTCACTAAAGGTTGTCTTCCACAGCTGGAGTGCAGACCTCTGGTCTGACCACCAGACAGCTGGCCACATATCCAGTGGTTCAGACCTGCCATGGCCCTAGGCCGTCATCTCTACCCAACATGGGGTTTCAGACATCTGACCCCAGACCTGATCTCAAATGCCTGGACATGGCAGAACATGATGCACAAAACAGAACTCCTCCTTCCCCATGGCAGGAAACCTTGTTGTTTACATGGGTGTCTAAATCAAACCCTCAGAGGAGGAGAAACCTGCATGGCCCTTTTCACCAGGCTCATTCTTGAGTGCCACCCTGGCCATAAACGTGCATTGGGACCCTCAGCCTGAGCCACATATTCAAATAGGCCCTATTGGAAGCTGGACCAAGATCCCACATATTGGGCTTGCCATGACCCTAGGCCCCAATCCTAACTAAAGCTGAGTTTTTCCAGTGCCCATATCTGGAGCACTGGCCAGGAATACCTCCTTTGGAGGGACTCTTGATACATAAAACAGGACTCTTCACTTCCCAAAACATGTCCCACTCTCTTGTGAGCCGGGCCAAATCCCCAGAGAGGGAGAATTGACCATGGCCCCTGAGGCTACCCCTCCATTCTACAGCCATTCTTGACACAAAATCCAGAGACAAAAGTCTGAGATACACCCTCACACTCGCCCTTATTTCCTATCCTGAGGAGCTCCCCTCAGGGTGTGTAGATCGGGCCTGCCATATCCTCGACCCAAAACATAACCCGAGTTTGTGTTTTCAGAATTCTGTCCCCACAGCCCTGGCCACACACCCTCCAGGCTGGGTCCTCTGAAACCACACCGCAGGATGGTGCCTCATCTTTTGAAGGAAACTGGGCCCTTTCCATTGGCCATGACCCTACAGGTGAGGAGAAACCTGGAAGGCCTCCATGGCCATCCCAATTCCGTAGACCGCCCTGGATAAACAGGGGTATTCTGACCAAAACTGAGCAACTACCTCCACTCAGACATGCAGACGAATGTCTCCCCAGAGGCAGAAGATTAAGACCGACATGGCCCCGACCCTAATCTGAACCCTAGCTTGGGTGTCCAGGTATCTCTCCTCAGAGGCCTGGTTTCGAAACTCAGCATATGGGGGTTTCCAGAGGCACAGAACAGAACACCTCCCATCTCCAGATGGGAACCCTGCTATTTGGAGCTGTGCAAAAGCCTCAGGGGAGGGTTCAAGCCCGATATGCAGAGCCCCTGAGCCACCACCAGTTTCCAAGGTCTCCATGGACACAAAGTCGCATTATGACCCATCAGCATAGGAATTCATTTTTTAAAAATATTTTATTTATTTATTTGACAGACAAACAAAAAGTAGGCAGAGAAGCAGGCAGAGCGAGAGGAGGAAGCAGGTTCCCCAGTGAGCAGAGCCTGATTTGGGCCCTGGGATCATGACCTGAGCCAAAGGCAGAGCCTTTAACCCACGGAGCCACCCAGGCGACCCATGGGAGTTCATTTTAACACACCTCCCTGGGCAGCTCTCCCCAGAGCCAGCAGATAGAACTTGCCTCGTCCCTAGGAGCCAGTGGGAATGCGAGTTGGGCTTTCTGTGCATCCATCTTTTGAGCCCTGCTCTTGTCTTTCCGTATGGGGCAGCCTTGAGCCATCCAACTGGACTCACCTCTCCCACCGAAGGAAACCTTGCTGTCTGGATCAGCTCACAAGCCCCAGCGTGGGAAAGCACCATTGACTCATGAGTCCACCCCTCTATTAATGGGCCATCATGGACACAAACTCCAGCCTCAGCCAACGTCTGATACTGGCCCTTACCTCACAGGCTGCAGATCTCGATTCAGGCTCTGCAGAGTGGGCCTTCCATGCCCTCGTCCTGAAACCTAACCCTAGCTTGTGTTTTCAGACTGCCATCCTCACACTACTATCCCACAAGTCCTCTAGATTGGGAATTCTTGAGCCACAACGCCACATTCTGCCTGCATACCAGAAGAAAAAAGGGCCTTATGGGGCTGCCCAGAAACCCCAAATGAGGTTTCACCTCCATGGCCTTCAGCCGCACCCCGATATCATAGGCCACCCTGTGCGCTAATGTGCTGTGTGCCACAGCCTGAGCTCAAATCTCCTGTCAGACACCCAGACGGCTGGCCACATATCCAGTGGTTCAGACCTACCATTGCCCTAGGCTGTCATCTCAACCCAACCCGGGTTTCCAGGCATCTGTCCCCAGACCTGATCTCAAAAGCCTACACATGGGGGACATGATGCACAAAACAGAACTCTGCCTTCCCTCTGGCAGGAAACCTTGCTGTTGGTGTGGGTGTCAAAGTCAAACCTGCAGAGGAGGAGAAACCTACATGGCTGATGAGGCCAGGCCCATGTGTGAGGGCCCGCCTGGATATAAGCACGCATTGGGACCCTCAGCCTGAGCCACATTTTCAAACAGGACCTCTTGGAAGCTGGACCAAGATCCCACATATTGGGCTTGCCATGACGCCAGGCACAAATCCTAACTAAAGCTGGGATTTTCCCATGTCCATACCTGGAGGACTGCTGAAGAATCCCTCCTTTGTAGGGACTCTTGACACAGAAAACAGGGCTACTCCCTTTCCAAACCATGCCACAACCTCCTTGGAGCTGGGCAAAATCCCCAGAGAAGGAGAACTGAACCTTGCCCCTGATGCCAGCCCTCCATTCCATGGCCATCCTTGACACAAAATCCAGAGACAAAAGTCTAAGATACACCCTCACACTCGCCCTTATTTCCTAAACTGAGGAGCTCCCCTCAGGGTCTGTAGATTGGGCCTGCCATACCCTCGGCCCAAAACATAACATGAGTTTTTGTTTTCAGAATTCTGTTCCCACAACCCTGGCCCAAACACCCTCTAGGCTGGGCCCTCTGGAACCACATCACAGGACGGTGCCTGCCCTTTCAAAGGAAACTGGGCCACCACCCTACAGGTGAGGAGAAACCTGAAAGGCCCCCATGACCATCCCAATTCCTTAGACCACCGTGGACAAAAAGGCGCATTCTGACCCAACATGACCAACTACCTCCATTCAGACACGCAGACCAATGTTTCCCCACAGGCAGAAGATTGAGCCGGAAAAGCCCCCAGACCCTAATGTGAACCCTAGTTTAGGTGTCCAGGCATCTCTCCTCGGAGGCCCGGTTTTGAAACCCAGCATATGGGGGTTTCCTGAGGCACAGAACAGAACAACTCCCATCTCCAGATGGGCACCTTATTATTTGGAGCTGAGGTGCAAAACCCTTCTGAGGTGTAAAACCCTCAGGGGAGGAGAACCCTGCAGCGTCCTTGAGCCCCTGCCAGGTTCCAAGGTCTCCATGGACAAAAAGCTGCATTATGACCCATCAGCATGGGGTCCATTTCAACTCAGCCCCCTGAGCAGGTCGCCCCAGTGCCAGCATATCAAACTTGCCACTTCCCTAGGAGCCTGTGGGAATGCGAGTTGGGCTTTCCACGCATCCATCCTTCAAGCCCTGCTCCCGAGTCTTTCCGTATGGGACAGCCTTGAGCCATCCAAGGGGACTCAGCTGTCCCACTGAAGGAAACCTTGCTATCCGGAGGACCTCACATGTCCCAGAGTGGAAAAACCTCCATAGCCTCATGAGTCCACCCTTCCATTAAGGGGCCATTGTGGACACAAACTGCAGCCTCATCCAACATCTGCTACTCACCCTTACCTCACAGGCTGCAGATCTCGAATCAGCCTCTGCAGAGTGGGCCTTCCATGCCCTCATCCCAAAACCTAACCATAGCTTGTTTTGTTAGACTGTTGTCCTCAAAATCCTGGCCCACAAGCCCTCCAGATTGACAATTCTTGAGCCACAATGCAGCACTCTGCCTGCACGCCAGAAGAAAAAGGGCCTTATGGGGCTGCCCAGAAACTCCAAATGAGGTTACACCTGGACTGACCCTCAGACGCACCCCAATTTCATAGGCTGCCCTGTGCCCTAAAGTGCTGTCTGCCAGAGCCATAGTCCAGTCCTCCCATCAGACACCCAGACAGCTGGCCACATGACCAAAGGTTTGGACCTGCCATGGCCCAAGGCTGTCATCTCTACCCAACTTGGGTTGTCAGGCATCTCTCTCTGGATCTGATCTTAAATGCCTGCACATGGGGGAACCTGATGCACAAAACAGAACTCCTCCTTCCATGGAAGGAAACCTTGCTGTTGGCATGGGTGTCAAAGTCAAACCCTCAGAGGAGGAGAAACCTACATGGCTCAAAAGGCCAGGCCCACACTTGAGGGACACCCTGGGCATGAATACGCATTGGGACCCTCAGCCTGCACCCCTTTTTCAAACAGTGCCTCTTGGTAGCTGGAACAAGAGCTCGCATATTGGGCTTGCCATACCCCTAGGCCCCAATCCTAACGCAAGCTGTTGATTTTCAGTTCCCGTGCAGAGAGCTCTGCCGTGAAACCCTCCATTAAGGGTCCCAAGAGGGACTCTTGACACAGATAATAGTACTCCTCCCTTCCCACACCATGACCCCCAACTCTTGGGAAACTGGCCAAATCCCCAGAGAGGGAGAATTTACCATGCCCTTGAGGCCACCCCTTCATTCCACAGTCACCCTTGACACAAAATCCAGAGACAAAATTCTTAACTACAGCCTCACACTCACCCTTATTTCCTATCCCGAGGAACTCTCCTCAGTGTCTATAAATTGGGCCTGCAATACCCTTGGCACGAATCCTAACCGAGTTTCTGTTTTCAGATTTTTGTCTCTAAAGGCCTACTTAATCAGAGGAAGCCATTTTGTTTTTTATGCCGTAAACTTAGACTGGCCCTGCCCCCCCCAGAGGAACTTATTTGCAAAGCGTAGATACTAGGGCGGGTCAGGCCAGGTGAAGAAATCTAATCATTCGGACGTGCATATATCTACTAGGGTAAGCTGAAATTCAATTGGCCACCTGTGTGTTACCTAGCAGGGTTTTTTGTGTGTGTGGCAGACCTAGCATGACTGTGCAGTTTTCTCTGTGTATTGCAATCTCATTGACCACCTGTGTATAGCCTGGCTAAACTACTTCTATAAAAGTATGTCTGTGAGGCTGGGAGGGGTTGCATCTTTGCAAGAGATGGCCCTGACCAGTCAGTTTGATTCTCCGTGCTTGGCACGAAATAAAGCTTTGCTTGACCTTTGCTTTGTATCAGTCTCGCTCCATTGATTACGGACTCTAACACTGGGGGCTTGTCCCCGATCAAACAACAAGAACTGAGACAGCATCAGAATTTCTGAGAAAGCCTCCAGAGGTAAGATCTTGAGATCCTGTCTGTTTTGTTGAGGAGGTCCAGGGTATGGCCCACTGGGGAGAAACTGGATGCAGGCATGCTCCCAGGGCTGGAGTGGTTGCAGGGGATGCCCCATCCCTCTTCTGGGACCTGCCATGGGGTTTTAGTCCCCCTATTAGGTCAGGGATCTGCCAGGGTTTTCGAGTCCCCCTAGACGGTCAGGGGGCCGTGAAAACCCGCACCAATGGGTGGTTGCGGGAGACCGAGAAAATCTCCACCCGCTGCTCTGTCTGGTTGTCTTTGCCTTGTCTTTTGTTGCCTGTTGTGTTGCTCATCCCTAGGGGACCGAGAAAATCCCCACAGTCGAGTGTCTCTAGGGGGCTGAGAAAACCCCCACCAGCAGCAGGCTCTGGGTGAGGGCCACTGGGTCTGGGTTGTTTTGTCCTGTCTTTTTGTTGCCTATTGCATTGTTTGTTGTGTTTGAAGGAATGGTGCAAGCAGAGAGTAAGGGGACTTTAACATTCGTCTTTCTGTTCCTCATAATAGATATGGGGCTTCTCCCTCAATCATTTCTTGTTAAGGGCTATGACTGGAGGCAACTGGGTTAGTCTAACTTGAGACAGAGACTTTAAGGAATATTCCCAAGCATCTGCCGAAACTCCCTTTTTTGGGGGAAATTCCTTGCCTTCGCTGGCCCAACGTGGACTGCCTAGACCTTCCCCCTTGCTGGTTGGAGAGCATGGCGTCTGAAGTAGAGATGTTTATTTGTCTGCCTCAAGGTTTTAATAGGTAATTGTTAAAGTGGATTTTGAAGTTCTTTGGTAACCTGAAACTGTGAAGGGTTGCATGAATGACAAATGGAATTAAATTTTTTTGACATCTAGGTCTTAACCAAATGGGAAAAAATGCTAGAATGTTGGTTGCTGGAACTGGGTTTGTGCTTTTGAAATCTGCTGGTGAACATGTTTTGTGCTTAACTGATTCTTAAATTTACCTTCTAAGAATTCTCTTGTAAAAAGACTTCCGCCTTAAAGGAAATTCATATGGAAAGACCTTCAGAACAAATCCAGGTGTTTGATATGTTGAAATCCTGAAAGAAAATGGGTAAGATTTTACAGAAGTAAAAGTTGCATTCGAACTATGCCAGAATTAGTAACATGAGACTAGGTAAACTGAAAGATTGTAATGTTCTATCTCTTGATGTTTTGTCTTATTTTAAAACATTAATGGTTCTGTAAAGTTTGCTCTTCCAGACTAGGGAAACTTTTTCTTAAGTTATCTATAACTGACAGAGATGGAAAATTAGTCATTTGTAAACAAATCAAGGTAATCAACTCTTTCTCTCTGAACCCTCTGAAACCAAAAAGTCTCAGCAAGTATTCTTTCTCCTATGGCAATCAGTCATTTGCATAAGCTCAATAAGAATCTCTTCTCCTTGTAACAGAAAACCATTGGAAACACTGGTTATTTTACCAAGGCTTTGAGTGGAATGTCATATTTGAAAAGACTCAGGTATGACTAGACAGCTTAAAGGATCTAAGGTTGACTTTCTAACGCCTGGAACCGTAAAGACCTTTGGAACTGTTGGCCTGATATCTTGTTTACAGATTTCCCAGCAGCCTCACCAGGTGAGTAAAGGATTCTATGGCAGGTGCAGGTACCTCAGGGTATGTTGGGGACCTCAGGAAGAGGAATTTGCCCAAATCGACAGTTATTGCAGGCATGTCTGTGGCAAGTACGTAACTTGGCTTCTGCTTTGGAGAGGCAAATATAAGTTCAACCTAGAGATTCCTTATGAGAAGATCCAGCAATGCAGATTCTAAAAGGTTTATATGATCGCTCACTGTTTTTGCAGAGCTTATGTAAAAAATTAGGCCAAGTTTGTTAAAACTGGACTTGTTTTTCAAATAAACTAGTCCTCATTTGGCTGAATTAGGAAACGAGGGTTATTTTAGAGAGAAAAATTATGTTTTAATAACACACTGTTATGGATGTTAAATTCTAGATTTCATTGTCTACCTAAGCTGGACAACTTGAGGTAAACTTCAGGAAAGTTGCACGATAGCTTGTTTAGATGATCTTGATTTTGTCAGTCAGTCAGCCCCAGATATCGGGAGGAAACCAGAGAATTAGAGGATTTGAAGGGAACAATCTGACTGAGTTAGTGGGAATAGCATAAAAGGTATTTAACATCAGGGATGCACAGGAGGAAGGTTTTGGCATTCATGAGGCAGGTAGGGGATGGTAAAAGGAAGGAAAAGCCTAAGTATAGAGAAGGGAGGCAGGAAGACTTAGTTTCAGATCAGTGTGCTTACTGTAAGGAAAAAGGACATTGATCCAGGGAGTGCCCCCAAAGAAAGACAGCAATGCTGGCCACCAGAGAATGAAGGATCTATAGTTCGTAGCCCCTCCCCAAACCCCTGGTAAAATAGAAGTGAAGGGGAAATCAATTGATCTTTGATGGACACAGGAGCACTATTTTGTTCGTTGCTTATCTGAAAGATGCATTTTTCTGCATATCTATAACAAGTGAGTCTTATCCCCTCTTTACTTTTGACTGGTCCAACCCACGGAAGTGTTCCAAGGTCAGATCACGTGGACAAGAATTCTGCAAGGGTTTTAGAGTTCACCCAATATCTTTGACGAGGTCCTACACAAGGATTTGCATGAGTAGAGATCCTCCAACCTGGGAATCACGCTCTTACAGTATGTTATTGACTTGCGGATAGCCTCTGAGGACTATGAGTCATGTTTGTGGGGACGAGAGCTCTCTTTCAGACTCTGCAGGAAAAACGGTATCCAGTGTCAGCAAAGAAAGCATAGCTCTGTCAGAGCCACGCCAGTTGTCTAGGCTTTGATCTCCATGAGGGAGTGCGTTCACTGTCAGCGTCCAGGAAACATGTGATCACCCAATACCCTCACCGCATCACGTCCTCACAAGTGAGGGAATTTCTTGGGATGGGGCTACTGTATGTTGTGGATACCCCAGTTTGTGGAGATTGCCCAACCTCTCTAGGAACTGGCAAAAGGGGGGCTCACTGATAGGGTGGGCAGCTGAGGCAGAAGAAGCATTTTGGGAATTACAAACAGCCTTATTGAGTGCCCCAGCATTGACCATCTCAGATGTTACCAAGCCCTTCCACTTTTATATGGATGAAAAAACAGGGGTGGCCAAAGGAATTTTGACTTAGACTCTGGGTCCTTGTAAAAGGCGAGTAGCCTATCTTAGAAAGAAAGTACATCCAGTAGCAGCTGGGTTCCCCCCATACCTCTGCATAATTCCTGCCCTGGCACTCCTGGGCAAGGATGCAAGTAGATTGACTTTGGGTCAATATCTCATCTTGACGATCACCCATGCTATCGAGGGCCTTCTCCAGACTCTACCCGACTGATGGATGACAAACGCCCGAGTGATGGTGTATCAACCCCTCCTCCTCAACAAATCAAGGGTGACCTTCCAGCCTCCAGTAGTGCAAAATTCAACCACGCTGCTTCCAGAGGAGCTGCCTGACCATCCACACGATTGCGGGCATGTCCTAACCCAAGTCACAGGAGAAAGGTTGGACTCAGAGACATTCCCTTTCTGGATGCGGAGTTGAGTCTGTTCACAGACAGGAGTAGGTACATGGTGGATGGAAAGAGGTATGCGGGGGCTGTGGTCGTTTCCCCTGAACAGGAACTCTGGATGCCAGCCCTCCCACATGGAACATCAGAGGAAAAAACGGAACTGATTGGACTCACCAAGGCAATGCAGATAGCCAAAGGTAAAACCGCCAACATCTATACAGACAGCAGGTACGCCTTTGATACTCTCCATATTCATGGCGCTATTTATAAAGATAGGGGCCTACTAATAGCAGAAGGAAAAGGAATTAAAAACAGGAAGGATTTAAAAGGAATTAAAAACAGAGGAGAAATATTGGTGCTCCTCCAGGCCCAAAAGAGGTGGCTGTCATGCATTGCCTGGGAGACCAAAAGGGGACTGATCTGATTTCAAAAGGAAAACAATTAGCAGATTAAGCCGCAAAGCAAGAAGCCCAAGAAACAGGGCAAGAGCTGGTTACACTCCTGTCTCCAGTCCTACCAGAAAAACCGAACTATTCAGAAGATTTAAAGTATTTACAAAAAATGTGCTACATTAGACCATGAAGGGGATTGAGCTAAGACTAAAACAGGAAAGTTAATTCTTCCTCAAAGACTATGTAAGAAGTTAGTAGACCAGATACATCAGGATACTCATTTGAGGACACAAAAACTCACGGAACTTATAGGCAAGCAATTCCAGGTTTCTAAATTAGGGCGTCTGTTTCAGGATGTTGTTGATAGATGTGCTCAATGCCAGGCAGTTAATGTGGGAGGAACTGGAATCAGAAGAGGGAAAAGATAAAGTTTTAAGAAACCAGGAATTTATTGGGAAATAGATTTTACAGAAATGAAACCCGGAAAATATGGGAACAAGTATATGTTAGTTTTTGTATATACCTTTTCAGGCGGGGTAGAGGTTTTTTTCCACCAAACATGAAATGGCAGGAGTGGTAGCCAAAAACACTATTGGAAGAAATAATTCCTAGGTTTGGACTGGCTCTTGAAGTTGGGTCAGACAACGGCCCTGCATTCGTGAGTTCACTCTCGCAGGCATTGACCAAGGCCGTGGGCACTAATTGGAACCTACATTGTGCCTACCGGCCCCAGAGTTCCAGGCAAGTAGAGAGAATGAACTGTACTCTTAAAGAGACCTTGACAAAGCTAATTCTGGGGACTGGAAGTGGATGGGTGGATATTCTTCCTTTTGCCCTCCTCATGGTGTGATATACACCCTAGTTAAACAAGGTGACCCCATTTGAAATAAGGTTTGGGAGACCCCCCCACCTCCACTCTGCCCTAGGCTATAAGAGGTTGCCCTAGCAGAAATAACTAATCAGTCTGTACTCCAGTCACTGCTGGCATTACAGTCTGTCTTAAAAAGAACTCACACAGCGATCCGAACTGCCCATACTAAGATGGAGACGGAGGTGGAACCACATCCATACCAACCCAGGGACTTAGTTTGGATATGTCGCCATCAAGTGGGAAACTAGGAGACTCACTGCCTGGGACCGTTTCCTCTCATCCTGACCACCCCCGTAGCAATAAAAGTAGAAGGCATGAGGACCTGGATTCACGCGGGTCACGTCAAACAAGCTGAGGATGAGGACAAGGACACCCCCCATAGATGGAAGCCACAACCAATGGACCCCACTGACTGTGGACTAAAGATAAGATTCAAAAGACTATGAGTTCATTGTCGCTACTATTGTTACCTGTTTATTCAAAGTATAAGTGGAAAATTAGAAGAACAGAATTAGGAAAACTGGAAAAGGTTATACAAAGCAGTAAATGACTAAGTCATCAGCTGACTGTGCACTAATGTCATTTGTATAAGGGAAAATTAGAGTGATTAAATGTCAGTCTTACATGCCCAATATAACATAGCACTGGCTGAAAAGTCAAGGATTTGAGTCATCTCCAATATAAAGGGGGAAAGTAAGGGCCTACTTAATCAGAGGGAGCCATTTTGTTGTTTATGCAGTAAACTTAGATTGACCCTATGCAGTAAACTTAGATTGACCCCATGCAGTAAACGTAGATCGACCCTGCCCCTCCCAGAGGAACTTACTTGCAAAGCCCAGATATAAGGGCGGGTCAGGCCAGGTAGAGACAGTCAATCAGTGGGGTGAGCATATATCTATTAGGGTGAATTGTAATTCAGTTGGCCGATCATGTGTGACCTAAAATGACTATGCAGTTTTCTCTGTGTATTGCAATCTCATTGACCACCTGTGTATAGCCCGGCTAAACTACCTCTATAAAAGTTAGTCTGTGAGGCCGGGATGGATTGTCTCTTTGTAAGAGATGACCCCGACCATTCTGTTGATTGTCCATGTTTGGTGTGAAATAAAGCTTTGCCAGACCTTCGCTTTATGTCAGTATCCCTCCTTTGATTATGGACCCAAACAGACGGAAGAGTGAAAACACAGCAACGGTTAAGTTCAGAGCTGAGTGTGTGGCAGTTCCAATGTGCAGCGGCTGATTCGAGATCTCAAGCACCTGAGTAAAGGCGAGTGTCATATGTCTGCTCACGCTAGAGTTTGTGTCCATGATGGCCAACGATTGGGGAGGAGGCCTCATGAGGCCATGGAAGTTTCTCACGCTGGGGCTTGTGAGCTGCTCCAAACTGCAAGGTGTCCCACTGTGGCACAAGACGAGTCCGCTGAGATGGCTCCAATCCCATATGGAAGGATTGGATAGCAGAGCTCTCTGCATGGATGCCTGTAAAGCCCACCTCGCATTACCATTGCAGTCAAGGTACAGGGCAGGATCAATATGCTGGCTCTGGGGCAAAGATCCAAGGGCAATGAGTTGACAGGGATTCGCAGTCTGACAGGTCACAATGCTGGTTGGTGCCCAGGGAGACCTTAGAATGGGGCAGTGGTTCAGGGGCCATGCATGATTCTCCTACCCTAGGGTTGGATCCATCTCCCAAGAGCAAGGTTTCCTTCTGAGGACAGGAGGGGTTCTGTGTGTGGCTCAGGGACCATATGTTGGACCATATGTTGGTTATCTAAAACAGGCCTTGGCGGACAAATGCCTGAAAAGCTAAGCTAGGTTACTAATGAGGATCTAGGGACAAGTCAGGTTGAATCTTCTGCCACAGGAAATTTGACCTGCATATCTTCCTGAATGTTGGTGCTTAGGGTGTGTCAGACTGCACAATTTTCTCCAGAGTGGCCTACGAAATTGGGGTGGGCTCAGGGGCGTGGCAGGTTTCTCCTAATCTGGAGGGTTTGGGCAATTGTGACGGGCAGAGTTTCCCTTGGTAGTGCAGACCTAATGTTTTGGTGTGGCTCCAGAGGCCCCATCCTTGAGGGCATGTGGTCCAGGGCTTTGGGGACAGAAGTATGCAGACACAAACTTGTGTTAGGGTTAGGGGCAATGTGATGGCATGTCCTATCTGCACACCCTGAGGGCAGCTCTTCAGGATTTGAAATTTTGGCAGATGGGAAGGAGTAGCCCTGGCTTTTCTATCTGAATGGTGTGTATAGGATGGTCACAGAAAGTAGCGGTACCCTCATGGGTCCATTGGATTTTCTTACACTCTGTGGATTCTGCCCAGCTCGCAACAGTTTGGTGTCATTCTGGGGGAAGGGAAGAGTGCTCTTTTCCATCTCAGGGTTCCTGCCCAAACAGAGATTCCAGAGAAAGATTCTGGGTCCGGGCGCCTAGAGAACCCCACCAAGGCTTAGGATGTGGGCCGAGGGGCATGGCAAGCCCACTCTGGGGGCTTCTTCCCCAGCTCCCGAGGGGGCTTGTTTGAATGCGGCCCAGGCTGAGGGTCACAATGCCTGTGCCCAGGGCACCCCTCTTGAGTGAGCGTGGTCTCAGGAGCCATGCAGCTGGCTCTCACTCTGAGGGTTGGACACACATCCCAAAAGCCAGGTTTCCTGTGATGGGAAGGAGGAGTACTCTTTTGTGCTACAGGTTCCCCCACAGGCAGGGATTTGAGCTAAGGTCTTTGGACAGATGTCTGAATACCTTGCTTGGGTAGAGATGACGGCCTCGGGCGACAGCAGGTGCCACGTGTAGGATATGGGGCCCGCTATCTTGGTGGCTGACAAGAGATCGGGGCCCAGGCTGGGTCAGCCAGAGCATTAGTGCCCAGGGCGGCCTATGGTATTGGGGTTCCATCGAGGGCTGTGCAGTTGGATCCTGATGTGGGGTTTCCAGGAAGACCCATAGGGCATTTCTTCTTTCTGGTGGGCAGACAGAGAACTTCGTATTGACTCCAGAATTCCCATTCTGGAAGACTTGCAGGCCAGGAGTGTGAGGATGGAAGTCTGAGAACACAAGTTACTGTTCAGTTCAGTGCTGAGGCCATGACATTTCCAATGTGCAGCAGCTGATTCAAGATCTACAGCACCTGAGTAAGGGCGAATGTCAGATGCCCGCTCACGCTGGAGTTTGTGTATATGATGGCCGATGATTGGATACTTGACATCAAGAGGCCATGGAGGCTCTCCCACGCTGGGGCTTGTGAGCTTCTCCAAACAGCAAGGGGTCCTTCTGTGGGATATGGTTAGTCTGGTTTAATGGCTCCAGGGTCCCCCATGTGGAAAGATTTGGTAGAAGAGCTCTCCACTTGGATGACTAGAAGCCCACCTCACGTTACCTTTACAGCTGAGGAACAGGACAGGTTTGATCTTTTGGCTCTGGTGTGGCGTTCCAAGGGGGCTGAGTTGACAGGGGTTCTCAGGCTGATGTGACACAATGCTGACACAATGCTGCTTGCTGTCTGGGGAGATATTAGAATGTGACGGGGGTTAGGGGCCATGCAGGATTCTCCTACCATGAGGGTTGGATCCAGTGCCCAAGAGCAAGGTTTCCTTCTGGGGACAGGGACCACACGTTTGGCTCAGGGACCACATGTTGGACCATACGTTGGCATTCCAGAACAGACCTCTGGGGACAGATGCCTGACAACCTGATTTAGGGTTCCAATGAGCTCCTAGGGTTTTGTCATGTTCTATCTTCTGACTCACCGCTATTGACCTGTGTGTCTGCCTTGAGGTAGGTGCCAAGGGTGTGTCATACTGGGCATTTTGTCCAGAGTGGACCATGAAATTAGGATGGGCTCAGGGGCCTTGCAGATTTCTCCTAATCTGGAGGGTTTGGGCAACTGGGAGGGTTAGAGTTCCCGTTGGGAGGGCAGGCCCAGTCCTACTGTGTGGCTCTGTAAGCTCCATCCTGGAGGCTATGTGGGCCAGGGTGATCCTCTTGAGTGGGCTTGGTCTCAGAGGCCATGCAGCTGGGGCTCCCAATCTGAGGGTAGGTCACCCATCCCAGCAGCCAGGTTTCATGCTAGGGGGAAGGAGGGGTACTCTTTTGTGCTTCAGGTTCCCACATAGGCAGGGATTTGAGCTAAGGTCTGGGGACAGATGCTTGAATACCTACGTTGTTTAAATGATGGCCTCAGGTCATGGCAGGTACAAGCTGCAGGATCCGCATCCCCCTATCTTGGTGGCTGACAGGAGGTCAGGGCTCTGGCTGTGTCATACAGAGCCTTAGTGCACAGTGTGGCCTATGATATTGGAGTGCCATCGAGGAATGTGTAGGTGGATCCTGATGTGGTTTTCTTAGAAGACCCTTAGGGTACCTCTTCTTTCTGCTTGGCAGGCAGAAGGCTGTGTCATGGTCCTCAAATTGCCAATGTAGAGGGCTTGAGTGCCAGGAGTGTGAGTACAGAAGTCTGAAAACATGAGCTAGGGTTCAGATCAGTGTTGAGTCCATGGCAGTTCCAATGTGTAGGAGCTGATTCAAGATCTCCAGCATCTGAGTATCAGATGTCTGCTCACTCTAGGTTTGGTGTCCATGAGGGCCAAAGAATGGAGGGGTGGCCTAAGAGTCCATGGATGGTTTCCCACACTGGAGCTTGTGAGCTGCTCCAAACAGCAAGGTGTCCTTCTGCGGGAGAGCAGCAGTCCTGTTGAATGGCTCCAAGGTCCCCCATATGGAAAAATTGGAGAGCAGAGCTCTCTGCATGGATGCACGTAAAGCACACATCCCATTACCATTGCCGGGGAACATGGCAAATCAATACCATCAGTCCAAAACGTAAGCCGAGTTTGTGTTTTCAGACTTCTGCCCCACAGCCCTGGCCCACAAACCATCCAGGCTGGAACCTCTGGAAACACACCTCAGGACTGTGCCTGCCCTCTTCAAGGAAACTCTTCTCATTCCATTGGACACAACCCTACAGATAAGGAAAAACCTCCAAGGCCCCTGAGGCCATCCAAAGCATGTATTCCACCCTGGACAAACAGGTGCATTCTGACAGAAGCTGTTCTACCACCTCCACTCAGACACGAGACCGATGTCCCGAGACAGATGATTGATCTGGACAGTCCTTTGGCCCTAATCTGAACCCTAGCTTTGGTTTCCAGGCATCTCTTCTCAGAGGCTTAGTTGCCAATACCAGCATATGGGGCTTTGTTAAGGCACCAAACAGAACCCTTCTCGTCTCCACATGGGAAGCTGGCCCTTTGGAGCTTTGTCAAACCTTTGGGTAGGAGAACACTGCAGGATCCCTGAGCAACCGCCACATTCCAAGGTCTCCATGGAAACAAACCCACATTATGACCAATCCTCAGGAGAGTCCCTTTCAACACAGCTCCCTGGATAGCTTGACCAGAGCCAGCATGTCGAACCTCAATTGTCGCTTGGAGCCAAAGGGAATGCAAGGTGGCATTCCCAGGCATCCATCCTTAGAAACCTGCTCTCAAGTCTTTCTATATGGGGCGTCCTAGAGCCATCAAACAGGACTCGACTGTCCCGCAGAAGGACAGATTAAGCAGCTCACAAACCCCAGCGTCGGAAAACCTCCATGACCTGATGTCACCACCCCTTCATGAAAGGCCGTTATGGACACAAACGCTGGCCTAAGCCAACGTTGATACTCGCCCTGACGTCAGATGCAGGAGATCTCAATTCATTCTCTGCAGTGTGGGCCTGCCATACCCTCCCCCAAAACCTATCCCTAGCTTGTGTTCTCAGAATTCCGTCCTCACACTCCTGGCCCACAAGCCCTCCAGATTGGGAATTCTGGAGCCACATCGCAGCACTCTGCCTGCCCACCAGAAGAAAAACGTTGCCCTCTGGGACTGCCCAGAAACCACAAATGAGGATCAACCTGCACGTCACTTGACTGCACCCTAATTATCTAGGTTGCCCTGGTAACCAATTCTCTCTCTGACACAGCCTGTGCCTGGACCTCCTGAGAGTCATCCAGACAGCTGGCTGCACTCACAGCATATTGGAGCCGCCACGGCATTAGGACGTCACCTCTTCCCATCCTGGGTTTTCAGGCTTCAGAACCTAGATCTTATCTCCAATCACTGCACAGGGGTGAACCTGATGCATAAATCAGAACTCTTCCTTCCCCATGGTAAGAAACCTTGCTATTGGCATGGTGTCCTAGCTTCAGTGTAGGAGAAACCAGCATGGCCCATGAGGGCTTCCATGGGCACAAACACTCATTGTGACCCTCAGCGTGAGCCCCGTGCTCAAGTAAGGCCTCCAGTGACTGGACCAAGAGCCTTGTATGGGGCTTGCCATTCCCCTAGGCCCCCAATCCTAATCAGAGTTTGGGTTTTTCAGTAGCCCACACTGAGGGCTCTGTTCTGGAATCCCTCTTTTGGAGGGACAACTGAGGCAGAAAACAGGACTCCTCCCATCCCACAGAATGACCCCAAACTCCTGGGAGCTGGGCCAAATCCCCAGATATGGATACTCGTCCATTACTCATGAGGCCACCCCTACATCCCACGGCCATCCTTGACACAAAACTCAGAAACAAAAGCCTGAGCAACCGCTTTGTTTATATGCCAAGGACCTCCCCTTATGGTCTCTAAATCCAGTCTGCCATACCCTCGGTCCCAAACCTAAGCTGAGTTTGTGTTTTCAGACTTCTGTCCCTACAGCCCTGGCCCAACACCCTCCAGGCTGGGGCCCCTGGAGCCACACCGCAGGACTGTTCCTACCCTCTCCAAGGAAATTCTTCCCATTCCATTGGCCACAACCCTACAGATGAGGAGAAATCTCCATGGTCCCTGAGGCCATCCTAATCGTGTGGGCCACCTTGGACAAACATGTGTGTTCTCTCACAAGCTGAGCAACCACCTCCACTCAGAAAATAAACGGATGTCCCCAGAGATGAAAGATTGAACAGAACAGGCCGCCAGGCGCTAATCTGAAACCTTGCTTTTGTTTCCAGGCGTCTCTCCTCAGAGGCCTGGTTTCAAATACCAGCATATGGGGGTTTACTGAGGCACCAATCAGAACATCTCTTGTCTCCCCATAGGAAACTTCCTCTTTTGAGCTGTGTCAAACCCTCTGGTTAAGAAAATCTTTCAGGGCCCCTGAGCCACCGCCACATTCCAAGGTATCCATGGACACAAACCCACATTATGACCCACCCTCAGGACAGTCCATTTCAACTCAGCCCCCCAGGTAGCTCCCCCAGAGCCTGCAAATCGAATCCCCCTTGTTGCTTGGAGACAATGGAAATGCGAGGTTGGGTACCCAGGCATCCATCCTTAGAACCCTGCTCTTGAGTCTCTCTGTATGGGGCGTCCTGGAACTATCCAACAGGATACGAGTGTCCCGCAGATGGAATCCTTGTGGTTCGGAGAACCTCACGACTCCCAGCATGGGAAAACCTCCATGTCCTGATGAGCACTCCCCGAAGCTTCTTGAAGGGGCCATCATGGACACAAACTCCAACCTGAGCCAACTTCTTATCCTCGCCCTGACATCAGATGCAGGAGATCTCGATTCAGCCTCTGTGGAGTGGGCCTGACGTGCCTTTGCCCTGAAACCTAACCGTAGCTTGTGTTCTCAGACTTCCATCCTCACACTCCTGGCCCACAAGCCCTCCAGATTGGGAATTGTGGAACCACATTGCAGCACTCTGCCTACCCACCAGAAGAAAAAGGTTGCCCTATGGGGCTGCCCAGAAACCCCAAATGAGGATCAAGCTGCACCCCACTCGACTGCACCCCAATGATATAGGTTACCCTGGGCACTAATGCTTTGTCTCTTACAGCCTGAGCATGGACCCTTCCAAATGACACCCAGACAGCTGGCCGCACACCCAGCACATCGAACCCACTATGGCCTTAGGCCGTCATCTCTTCCCAACCTGGGTTTCAGGCTTCAGAACCTAGACCTATCTCCAATACTGCACAGGTGTGAACCTGATGCAGAAATCAGAACTCCTCCATCCTCATCGCAAGAGACCTTGCTGTTGGCATGGGGTCCAACCTTCATGGTAGGAGAAATCAGCATGGCCCATGAGGCCAAGCCCTTACTTGAGGGCCACCTTTGGTACAAACACATTGTAACCCTCAGCAAGAGCCCCGCTCAGGTAAGGCATTTCAGTGGCTGGGCCAAGAGCCTGCACATGGGGCTTGCCATTCCCCTAGGCCCCCAATCCTAACCCAGCGTTGGGTTTTCCATTTGCTCCTACTCAGGGCTCTTCTCTGGGTTACTTCTTTTGTAGGGACTCCTGAGACAAAAACAGGACTCCTCCCTTCCCACAGAATGACCCCCAACTCTTGGGAGAGGGAGACTCTTCCATGTCCATGAGGTCACCCCTATATTCTGCGGCTATTCTTGACACAAAATCCAGAGACAAAAGCCTGAGCGACCGCCTCACACAAGCCCTTATTTCATATCCTGAGGAGGTCCCCTCATGGTCTGTAGATTGGGCCTGCCTTACCCTCAGACCCAAACCTAAGCCGAGTTTGTGTTTTCAGACTTCTGTCCCAAAGCCCTTGCCCACACACCCTCCAGGATACTCCCCCTGGAACCATAGTGCAGGACTGTGCCTGCCCTCTCCAAGGAAATTCTACCCATTCCATTGGCCACAACCCTACAGATTAGGAGAAACCTCCAATTCCCCGAGGCCAGCCCAATAGTGTAGTCCACCCTGGACTGTGGCATTCTGACACAAAGTGCACTGCTTCATCCACTCGGACATGCAGACTGAGGTCCACAGAAATAGAAGATTGAACTGTTCAGGAACCTAGGCCCTAATCTGAACCCTTGCTTTGGTTTCCAGTCTTCTCTCCTCAGAGACCTGGTTTCAAGTACCAGCATATGGGGGTTTCCTGAGGCACCAAACAGAGCACTGTTAGGGTCCGTGATCAAAGGGGGGAGACTCATACAAAGCGAAAGTCAAGCAAACCTGTGTGTGTGTGTGTGTGTGTGTGTGTGTGTGTGTGTGTGTGTGTGTGTGTGTGTGTTAAGCATCAAGAATCAAACTGACTGGTCAAGGCTGTCTCTTGCAAGGAGCTGACTCCTCCCAGCCTCACAGACTAACTTTTAGAGAGGTAGGTTAGCCGGGTTATACACAGGTGGCCAATGTGATTGCAGTACACAGAGAAAACTGCACAGTCATGTTAGTTCTCATATATGCGGCCAATTGAACTACAGTTCAGCCTAGTAGATTTATGTGTGTCCCACTGATTTGATGTCTCTACCTGGTCTGATCCGCCCTTGTATCTGGGCTTTGCTACTTTTGGCTACTAGCTAGGGAGACAGTATGCATGCCCCACTGATTGGCTGTCTCTACCTGGCCTGACCTGCCCTTGTTTCTGGGCTTTGCAAGTAAGTTCCTCCAGGAGGGACAGAGTCAATCTAAGTTTATTGCATAGGATCAATCTAAGTTTACTGCATAGGTTCCATCTAAGTTTACTGCATAAACAACAAAATGGCTCACTCTGATTATGTAGGTCCTTACATTCCCCACTTCTCTTTGGAGATTAGTCAAATCTTTTACTTTTCAGCCAGTTCTATGTTATATTGAGAATGTACGTCTAACTTATATTGAACATGTAAGTCTAACATTTTGATCGCTCTAGTTTTCTTTTGTACAAATGACACTAGTGCACACTCGGCTGATGAGTTAGCCATTTACCACTTTGTAGACCTTTTCCATTTTTCCTAGTTTCATTCACCTAATTTCCCACCTGTACATTACATAAACAGGAAACAATAGGAGCAACAATACACTCATATCAATAAGAGCAACAAGAAACTCATAGTCTTTTGAGTCTTAGCTTTAGTTCTCAGGCAGTGGGGTCCATTGGCTGCGGTTTCCATCTCTGGGGGGTGTCCTTGTCCTTGTCTTTGGCTCATTTGATGTGACCCACGTGAATTCAGGCCCTGATGCCTTCTACTTTTATTTCTGTGGGGGTGGTCAGGATGACAGTAAATGGTCCCTTCCAGCAAGGTTTGAAGCTTCCTATTTGGTGGCAATGTATCCAAACCAAGTCTCTGAGTTGGTAAGGATGTGGTTCCACCTCTGTCTCCATCTTAGTGTGGAGCGTTTGGATGCCTGTGTGGTTTCTTTTTAAGACAGACTGTAATGCCTGCAGTGACTGGAGTACAGACTGATCAGTCATTTCTGCTAGGACAACCTCTTGTAGTCAAGGGCAGGGTGGGGGTGGTCTCCTGGACATTATTTCAAATTGGTTCACCTTGTTTAAGTAGGGTGTACATCATGCCCTGGGGAGGGCGAAAGGAAGGAGATCCACCCATCCACTGACAGTCTCCAGAATCAGCTTTGTCAAGGTCTCTTTAAGAGTCTGGTTCATTCTCTCTAATTGCCCAGAACTCTGGGGCCCATAGGCACAATGTAGATTCCAATTAGTGCCCACGGCCTTGGACAAGGCCTGTGAGACTGAACTCACAAATGCAGGGCCATTGGCCCAATCATGAGAAGAAGCCAAAACCTAGGAATTATTTCTTCTAATAGCTTTTTGGCTACCACTCCCACTGTCTCATGTTTGGTGGAAAAAGCCTCTACCCCGCCTGAGAAGGTATCTAGAAAAACTAACACATACTTGTGCCAAAATTTTCAGGGGTTCATCTCTGTAAAATCTATTTCCCAACAAATTCCTTGTTCCTTATCTCTTTCTCTTTTCCCTCTTCCCATTCTAGTTCCTCCCACATTAACTGCGTGGCATAGAGAACATCTATCAACTATATCCTGAACCATGCACCCTAATATAGAAACCTAGAACTGCTTTCCTATAAGTTCTTTGAGATTTCCTGTCCCCAAATGAGTACCCTGATGTATCTGGTCTTCTAACTTCATACCTAATCTCCGAGGAAGAATTAACTTTCTTGTTTTAATCTTAGCCCCGTCCCCCTCATAGTCCAGTTTAGCCCATTTTTATAAATATTTAAATCTTCCTCTGAATAGTCCAGGTTTTCTGGTAGGGTTGGAGTGTAACCAGCTCTTGCACTGTTTCTTGGGCTGCTTGCTTTGTAGCTCGATCTGCTAATTGGTTTCCTTTTGAAATCAGTTCAGTCCCCTTTTAGTGTCCTGGGCAATGCATAACGGCCACATATTTTGGGTCCCAAATAACCTGGAGGAGCAAAATTATTTCTCCTCTGTTTTTAATTCCTTTTCCTTCTGCTGTTAATAGCCCCCTTTCTTTATAAATAGTCCCATGAATATGGAGAGTAGCAAAGGCGCACCTGCTGTTCATATACATGTTGGTGGTTTTACCTTTGGCCATTTGGAGTGCTTTGGTGAGTGCAATCAGCTCCTCTTTTTGTGCTGATGTTCCGT
The DNA here is from genome assembly GCF_922984935.1 of Meles meles. NCBI lineage: Eukaryota > Metazoa > Chordata > Mammalia > Carnivora > Mustelidae > Meles > Meles meles. Next base: position 37,796,105 of record NC_060088.1, on the reverse strand, counting down.
GAGGAAGGGTTGCCATCCAGAGTTCCTGCTCAGGGGAAACCACCGCAGCCCCCACATACATCTTTCCATTGACCATGTAGCTACTTTGGTCTGTGTAAAGAGTCTTCTGCGAATCCAGAAAGGGAATGTCTCTGAGGTCTGGCCTTACTCCTGTGACTTGGGTTAGGACCTGCCTGCAACCGTGTGGATGGTCATCCAGCTCCACTGGCAGAAGTGTAGCTGGATTTAGCACCACTCGGGACTGGAAGGTAATTCTTGTTTCATTGAGGAGGAGAGTGTGATACCCCATCACTTGGCCGTTCGTCATCCATCAATCGGGTGGAATCTGGAGAAGGCCCTTAATAGTATGAGTGGTGGTCAAGATGAGATTTTGACACAAAGACAATTTACATGCACCCTTACCAGCAGGTCCCAGGAAGCAATTATGTGGAGGTAAAGGGGGAACCCATCTTCTACTGGATCTACTTTCTTGCTAAGAGAGGCCACTGGCCTTTGCCAAGGCCTCAGAGTCTGAGTCAAAACTCCTTTGTCCACCCCTGCTTTTTCATCCACAGACAAGTTGAAGGGCTTGTTAACATTTGGGATGGCCAATGCTGAGGCACTCAGTAAGGCTGTTTGTAATTGCCGAAATGCTCCTTCAGCCTCAGGTGTCCACCCTATCATAGTGAGCCCCCCTTTTGCCAGTTCATAGTGAGGTCGGGCAATCTCCACACACTGCGGTATCCTCAGCCTACAGTAGCCCACCATCCCAAGAAACTCCCTCACTTGTCAGGACGCAGGGGTATCGGGTGATCACCTGTTTCCTGGACTCAGACAGTGAACACACTCCCTCATGGAGATCAAAGCCTTGATAAGTGGTGTGGCTCTGACAGAGCTGTGCTTTCCTTGCTGACACAAAATACCCTTTTTCCTGCAGAGTCTTTAAGAGAGCTCTTTTCCTCTGCAAGCATGAGTCATAGTCCTCAGAAGCTCTCAAAAGTAATCAACATAGCATAACAGAGTAACTCCCAGATTACAGGTTCTGTACTTATGCAAATCCTCGTGTAGTGCCTCTTCAAATATAGTGAGTGAAATCTTTAATCCTTGGGGAAGTCTTGTCCAGGTAAGCTGGCCTTGGAACCCTTCCTGTGGGTCAGACCACTCAAAATATAAAGGGGCTGAGATTCCTTTGCTAAAGATATGCAGAAAAAATGCATCCTTGAGATCTAAGACAATATAAACCGTTCTTCTGGGGCCCAGAGCGAGATTAGGGTCTAGGGGTTAGATACCATCGGGTGGATATCTTCAACCCATTTATTAACTTCCCACAAGTCCTGAACGGGCTGGTACTCCCCAGTCTCATCCTTTTTGATGGGCAGCAAAGGTGTGTTCCATGGAGATTTACATGGAACTAGAATCCCGTCTCCTCAGAGGTGGTTAATGTGCTTTCTGATACCTTCCTTTGCTTCCTACTGCCAGATGTGAACAGCCATAGCTGCTGCTTTTAATTGTACACCAGTGGAGGCTGTCCCTTGGCCAAGCCAAGGGGCTTCCCTTCTGCCCAGACTTCTGGAAACTTGAACTGTCATATTTGCCGAAGGCTACCCTCTTTGTATCATCTGATTTTGAGACTGGCTGATAAAGGAGGTATTCGTCTTCTGCTGACATAAGCCTATGCACAGTGGGTTATCCCAAGGTTATAGTCATGTCTCCTTCTGAGAACTGAATGCCAGCCCGTAACTTGTGGAGGAGATCTCTTCCCATCAAGTTATCTGGGGGCATTATGGAGTACCAAAAATCGGTGTTTAACTACTTCTGAGGCCAAATTTAAGGTCCTCTCTGTTGTCAATTTATGTCTTTCTGTGCCATTTAATCCTTGTACACAGACTTCCTCTCCAGAGTTTTCCCATAGGTTTAAGTAATGATGAAAATTGGGCTCTCATGTCCACCAAAAAATGAATTGATTTCCCCTACACTTTATGTTTTACTCATGGTTCAGGATGGGGCTCTGATCCATTGCCCATTCAGTCTCTGGTGGCCAGCATTGCCATCTTCCTTTTGGGGCACTCTTTGGACCAATGTCCTTTTCCCTTACAGTAAGTGCACTGATCTACATATAAGTCTTCCAGCCTGCCTCCTCTGTACTGAGGCTTTTCCTTCCATTTATCATCCCCTGCCTGCCTTTCTCTTTCCCATTGACCTGTATCCTTTTTTCCATTGACCTGACCCCTGTATCCTTCCCATTTCATGTAATGCCAAAACCTTAACCAGGTTTTTTTGTCTGTTTTTCATCCTCTTGTGCATCCCTGTTGATAAACACCTTTTCTGCTATTCCCACTAACTCAGTCAGATTCTTCCCTTCAAATCCTTCAATTTTCTGATGTTTCCTATATTTGGGGTGGACTGACTGGCAAAGCAAGAACGTCTAAATGAGCTATTGTGCAACTTCCCTGAAGTTTACCTCAAGTTGTCTAGCTCAGGCAAACAAACATTTAAATACAATCAAGTCTCAAATTTAACATCCATAAAGGTGTGTTATTAAAACAATTTTTCTCTCTAAAGTAACCATCGTTTCCAGATTCAGCCAAATCAGGACTAATTTATTTGAAAAATATGTCCAGTTTTAACAAACTTGGCCTAATTTTTTACATAAGCTCAGCAAGAACAGTGAGTGATCTTTAGAATCTGCTTTGCTGAAACTTCTAATAAGGAATTTCTATGTTGAACTTATAGTACCCTCTCCAGGCCAGAAGCCAAGCTACATACTTGGCATAAGACATGCCTGCAATAACTGTCGATTTGGGAGAATTCCTCTTCCTGAAGTCCCCAACGTACCTGAGGTTCTTACACCTGCCAGGATATAACATCCTTTACACACCTGGTCAGGCTGCTGGGAACTCTGTAAGCAAGGTATCAGGCCAACAGTTCCAAAGGTCTTTACGGTTCCAGGTTTTATAAAGTCAACCTTACTTCCTTTAAACTCTCTAGTCATATCTGCGTCTTTTCAAATACGACATTCCAGTCAAAGCCTTGGTAAAATAACCAGTGTTTCCAATGGTGTCCTGTTACAAGGAGAAGAGATTCTTATTGAACTTATGCAAATGACTGATTACCATGGAAGAAAGAATACTTGATGAAACCTCTTGGTTTCAGAGGGTTCAGTTAGAAAGAGTTGAATACCTTGATTTGTTTACAAATGACTAATTTTCCATCTCTGTCAGTTATAGATAACTTAAGAAAAAGTTTCCCTAGTCTGGAAGAGTAAACATTACAGAACCATTGATGTTTAAAATGAGACAAAACATCAAGAGATAGAACATTACAATCTTTCAGTTCACCTAGTCTCATGTTACTAATTCTTGCTTAGTCCAAATGCAGCTTTTACTTCTGTAAATTCTTACCCATTTCAGTTCCAGGATTTCAATATATCAAAGTCCTGTATTTATCCTGAAAGTCTTTCCATATTAATTACCTTTAAGGCAGAAGTCATTTTACAAGAAAATTCTTAGAAGGTAAATTTATGAATTAGTTAAGCACAAAACATGTTCACCAGCAGATTTCAAAAGCACAAACCCAGTTCCAGCACCACCGCTCTAGCGTTTTATCCCATTTCGTTAAGACCTAGATGTCCAACAAATCTAATTCCATTTGTCATTCAAGAAACCCTTCACAGTTTCAGGTTACCAAAGACATTGAGAGCTAGTTTAACAAATACCCATTAAAACCCTGAGACAGACAATTAACCATCAGTTTAGTCTTCTCTTTGTTAACAGATTTCACATTCCACATGGGCTCACTCCATTTCAGATGCCCCGCTTTCCTTCCAGCAAGGGGGAGGTACTAGGCAGTCCACATCCGGCCAAGGAAGACAAGAATTCCCCGAAACAGAGGGGCTTTCAGCAGCTGCTTAGGGAATATTCCTTAAGGTCTCTGTCTTGAGTTAGACTAACCCCATTTGGTTCCAGTCATGAACGCTTAACACACGAAATGAGTGAGAGAGAAGCCCCACATCTATTATGAGGAACAGAGAGATGAAAGTCAGAGTCCCCTTACTCTCTGCTTGCCTCATTCCTTCAATCACAGAAAACAACACAACAGACAACAGAAAAACAAGAAAAGACAACTGCAGGTCCAGCGGTCCTTCCACTGTTGAGGATTTTCTAGGGGGACTTGAAACCCCTGACTGTCTTGTGGGAATATGAACCCTCTGGTGACTGCTCAGGGGGAATCTAACCCCCAGAAATGGCACGGGACTCGAAACCCCTGCTGACCGCTCAGTGAATCTCTAACTCCCCGAAATCATGGTGGACTCGAGCACTCTGACCACCCAGGGGGACTCGAACAACCTGGAGATCTACCAGGGAGGGAAGAGGCATCCCCGCATCCACGCCAGCCCTGGGGAGCATGGCTGCAAAAATTTCTCCCTTTTGGTCCATACCCTGGAGCTCCATGACCAGACACAGAGGATCCCATGATCTTACCTCCAGAGGCTATTCCCAGAAATTTTATGCTGGCTCAGGTCTCCTCGTTTGATCCTGGAGGAGTTCCCAGTGTTAGGGTCCCTAATCAAAGGAGCGAGACTGGTACAAAGTGAAGGTCAGAAAAACTTTATTTCGCATCAAGCATTGAGAATCAAACTTACCCGGTCAAAGCCATCTCTTGCAAAGAGGTGACCCCTCCCAGTCTCACAGACTAAGTTTTATAGTGGTAGTTCAGCTGGGCTATACACAGGTGGCCAATGAGATTGAAATACACAGAGAAAACTGTACAGTCATCTTAGATTACACACGGGCAGTCAATTGAAATCCAATTCACCCTAGTAGATATATGAGTGCCCCACTGATTGGATGTCTCTATCTGGCCTGACCCGCCCTTGTATCCGGGCTTTGCTACCTGGGTCTGGTAGCTAAGGAGATAATATGTGCAGTCCAGTGAGTGGCTGTCTTTATCTGGCATTATCTGCCTTGTATCTGGGCTTTGCAATTAAGTTCCTCTAGGAGGGATAGGGTTAACATAAGTTTACTGCAGGGGGTCAACATTAGGGTTGGACAAGGTGATGGCAGGCCCTATCTGCAGACCCTGAGGGCAGCTCCATGAGATTTGAAATTAGGGCAACTGGGAGGCAGGAGCACAGGGTTTTCTATCTGGATTGTGTGTTTCAGATGGCCACGGAATGGAGGGGTGGCCTCATGGAGCCATGGGAGATTCTTCCTCTGTGGGGATTGTAGGGGCCTGATTAGGCAGAGGAACTGTAAACCCCGGATATAGGGGCGGGCCAGGCCAGATAGCCGTATTCAGTCAGAGGGGTGTGCATATATTAACTGTGGTAGGTTGAAATCCGATTGGCCACCTGTGTGTGGGCGGGGCTCAGCCACCTCTATAAAAGATGGTCTGTAAGACTGGATAGGGTTTTTTTCTTTTTTCTTTTTAGCAAGAGCCCTGCACCACCCCGTGCACCACCGCGAGCGGCAGCAGTAGCGGCGCCATAGCGAGCGGCATCGCTCGTGCACCGCCCAGAGCAGAAGCGGTAGCGGCACCACCCGGTGCACCACCGCGAGCGGCAGCGGTAGCGGCGCCATAGCGAGCGGCATCGCCCGTGCACCAGAGCAGAAGCGGTAGCGGCACCACCGCGAGCGGCAGCGGTAGCGGCGCCATAGCGAGCGGCATCGCCCGTGCACCGCCCAGAGCAGAAGCGGTAGCGGCACCACCCGGTGCACCACCGCGAGCGGCAGCGGTAGCGGCGCCATAGCGAGCGGCATCGCCCGTGCACCGCCCAGAGCAGAAGCGGTAGCGGCACCACCCGGTGCACCACCGCGAGCGGCAGCAGTAGCGGCGCCATAGCGAGCGGCATCGCCCGTGCACCAGAGCAGAAGCGGTAGCGGCACCACCCGGTGCACCACCGCGAGCGGCAGCAGTAGCGGCGCCATAGCGAGCGGCATCGCCCGTGCACCGCCCAGAGCAGAAGCGGTAGCGGCACCACCCGGTGCACCACCGCGAGCGACAGCAGTAGCGGCGCCATAGCGAGCGGCATCGCCCGTGCACCAGAGCAGAAGCGGAAGCGGCACCACCCGGTGCACCACCGCGAGCGGCAGCGGCGCCACAGCCAGCGGCATCGTCCCATGCACCGCCCAGAGCAGCCGCGGCAGCGGCGCCACAGCACGCGGCACCGCCTCGTGCACCAGAGCAGCAGTTCCAGCGGCGCCGCCTTGAACTGTAACACGAGCGGCGCCGCCCCGTGCACCACTGCGAGCAGCAGCGGCAGCGGCATCGCCCCGTGCACCGCCCAGAGCAGCAGCGGTGGCGGCGCCACTTCAAGCGGCGTCGCCCCCTGCACCGCACCGCCCAGAGCAGCTGCGGCAGCGGCGCCACAGCACGCGGCACCGCCTCGTGCACCAGAGCAGCAGTTCCAGCGGCGCCGCCTTGAACTGTAACACGAGCGGCGGCGCCCCGTGCACCACTGCGAGCAGCAGCGGCAGCGGCATCGCCCCGTGCACCGCCCAGAGCAGCAGCGGTGGCGGCGCCACTTCAAGCGGCGTCGCCCCCTGCACCGCACCGCCCAGAGCAGCTGCGGCAGCGGCGCCACAGCACGCGGCACCGCCTCGTGCACCAGAGCAGCAGTTCCAGCGGCGCCGCCTTGAACTGTAACACGAGCGGCGCCGCCCCGTGCACCACTGCGAGCAGCAGCGGCAGCGGCATCGCCCCGTGCACCGCCCAGAGCAGCAGCGGTGGCGGCGCCACCTCAAGCGGCGTCGCCCCCTGCACCGCACCGCCCAGAGCAGCAGCAGCAGCGACGCCAACTCCAGCGGCATCGCCCCATGCACCGCCAAAAGCAGCAGCGGCAGCGGCGCCACAGCGAGCGGCATCGCCCCGTGCACCGCCCAGAGCAGCAGCGGTGGCCACCTCAAGCGGCATCGCCCCCTGCACCGCACCGCCCAGAGCAGCAGCAGCAGCGGCGCCACCTCAAGCGGCATAGCCCCCTGCACTGCACCGCCCAGAGCAGCAGCAGCAGCGGCGCCAACTCCAGCGGCATCGCCCCATGCACCGCCCAGAGCAGCAGCGGCAGCAGCACCACCGCAAGCAGCACTGCACCAGAGCAGCAGCGGCAGCCGCGCCACTGCGATGCCACGAGCGACGCCACCCTGAGCCAGAGTATCAGCAGCAGCACCACCGCAAGCAGCCACGCCGCCTCAGGCAGCGCTGCCATCAGGAGCAGCCTCTCAAGAGCCAACGGTGTAGCCATGCCGGGAGTGGGTCTGTGGTACAGTGAGGGTGAGGCAGGGAGCCTCCAGGGGGGACCCCAGCGACTGGGAGGTGGTGGTCCCCAGCAAGACTCGGGCACCTACCAGTCGGTTTGGTTTCTAATGCAGTTTGGTTTCTAATGTAGTTTGGTTTCTAATGCAGTTTGGTTTCTAATGTAGTTTGGTTTCTAATGCAGTTTGGTTTCTAATGTAGTTTGGTTTCTGATGCATGGCGCGAAATAAAACTTTGCTTGATTTTCGCTTTGTGTCAGTCTCGTTCCTTTGATCACGGACCCTAACAGGGATTCTGCCAAGCTCCCAGGAGTTTGCTGTCTTTCTGGTGGAAGGGAAGAATGCTGTTTTCCGTATCAGGGGCCCCACAAAAATAGGGATTCCAGACACGGGTTCTGGGTCAGTGCACCTGGAGAACCCGACCAAGGGTCAGGGTTTGGGCCTAAGGCCATAGCATGTCTGACATAAGGACTCCTGGACCCACAAACGAGGGGGCTTGTTTGATAGCAGGCACAGACTGAGGGTCACAATGCATGTTTGTGCCCAGGGCAGACCTCATGGGTGGGCGTGGTTTCATGGGCATGCAGCTGACTCCAACTCTGTGGGTTTGACCCCCATCCCCACATCAAGGCTTCCAGGCATGGGGAAGGAGGGGTACTCTTTTGTGTTTCAGGTTTCCCCATAAGCTGGGATTAGAGCTAAGGTCTGGGGACAGATGCCTGAATAACCAGGTTTTGTAGAGATGACAGCCTCAGGCCATGGGGGTCCCACCTGAAGGATATGCGGCCCGCTGTCTGGGTGGCTGATGGGAGGTCGGGGCTCAGGCTGTGTCAGACAGAGCATTAGTGCACAGGGCGGCCTCTGATTGTGGGGTGCCGTCAAGGCCCGTGCAGGTGGATCCTCATGTGGGGATTCTGGGCAGATCCCTAGGGCCCTTCTTCTTTCTGGAGGGCAGGCAGAAGGCTGCACTGTGGCTCCAGAATTCCCAATATCGAGCGCTTGTGGGTCAGGACTGTGAGAACAGAAGTCTGAAAACACAAGGTACAGTTCAGTTCAATGCGCAGTGCATGGCAGTTCCACTGTGCAGTGGCTGATTCGAGATATCCAGCACCTGAGTCAGGGCAAGTGTCAGATATTTGCTCACGCTGGAGTTCATGTCCATGATGGCCATCTAATTCAGGGGTGGGCTCATGAAACCTTGGAGGTTTTCCCATGCTGGGGCTTGTGAGCTTCTCCAAACAGCATGGTTTCCTTCTGTGGGACAAGTGGATTGCTGTTGGATGGCTCCAGGTTCCCCCATATGGAAAGGTTTGATAGCAGAGCTCTCCTCATGGATGCCTGGAAATCCCAAATTAGGTTACCACTGCAGCCCAGGAACATGGAATTTTCAATTGGTGCCACTGTGGTGAAGAGCTCAGGAAGCTGAGTTGACAGGGAATCCCATGCTGATGGGTCACGATCTAAGACGGTATACACAGTTCTTCTGGGACACAGCAGGGAGAGGAGGGTATAGGGGTTAGACACCGTCGGGTGGATACCTTCAACCCATTTATTAACTTCCTGCAAGTCCTGAACGTGTTGGTCGTCCCCAGTCTCAGCATTTTTGACGGGCAGTAAAGGTGTGTTCCATGATTTGCAAGGAACTAGGATCCTGTCTCCTCAGAGGTCATTAGTGTGTTTTCTGATCCCTTCCTTTGATTCACGAGGGGTCGAACTGCTGGACGCAAACAGTCGTAGCCATCACTTTTCATTGTATCTCCACTGGAGGCTGTCCCTGGGCCAAGTCAGGGGGCTTCCCTTCTGCCCAGAATTTGGGAAACTCGACCTATAGGGTTTGGTGAAGTCTCATCCCCTTTGTCTGTTCTGGTTTTGAGACTGGCTCATAAAGGAAGTATTCATCTACTACTGCCATACTGCTGCACAGTGGGTTGTCCCAAGGTTACAGTCATGTCTCCTTCTGAGAACTGAATGCCAGCCCGTAACTTGTGGAGGAGATCTATTCCCATCAAGTTATCTGGGGCATTACAGAGTACCAAAAATCAGTTTTTAACTACTCCTGAGGCCAAATTTAAAGTCTTCTCTGTTGTCCATTTATGTCTTTCTGTGCCATTTGCTCCTTGTACCCAGACTTCCTCACCAGACAGTTTTCACATAGGTTTAAATAATGATGAAAATTGGGCTCCCGTGTCCACCAAATATCAACTGATTTCCACTCCACTTCAATTTTTACCCAAGGTTTGGGGAGGGGCTCTGAACCATGGCCCCTTCAGTCTCTGGTGGCGAGAATTGCTGTCTTCCTTTTGGGACACTCCCTGGCCCAATGTCCTTTTTCTTTACAGTAAGCGCACTAATTTAAATCTAAGTCTTCCAACCTGCCTCCTCTGTACTTGGGCTTTTCTCTCCATTTAACATCCCCTACCTGCTTTTCCCTTTTCCATTGACCTCTTTCCCCCTATCTCCTTCCCGCCTCATGTAATGCCAAAACATTAACCAGTTTTTTTTTTTTGTCTGTTTTTCATCCTCTTGTGCATCCCTGTTGTTAAACCCCTTTCCTTTTTTTTTTAAGATTTTATTTATTTGACAGAGGGAGAGATCACAAATAAGCAGAGAGGCAGGCATAGAGGGAGGGGGAAGCAGGCTCCCTGCGGAGCAGAGAGCCCAATGTGGGACTCGATCCCAGGACCCCAAGATCATAACCTGAGTCAAAGGCAGAGGCTTTAACCCACTGAGCCACCCAGGCACACTGACAGTCAGATTTTAAAGATATACTTTCCCGTTTGCATTGCTAAGATGTTAATATCTGTGGGGTTAACACTTTGGTACCAGGTAAGTTATCTCTTTCTGATCAACCTAACAACTTTAGCATACATTAGTGATTTTTGCCTGAATTGGTTTTTACTTTGGGGTTACAAAATTTGATTTTCTAATTCAATCATTCCTTCTATAGTTATTACTGGCATTCTTCTGTAGAGAAGAGATATTCTTTCATTATCCCACTCTACCCGCTTTCCTCATCTCTTTCTCTCCCCCTATGTGCCACTCTATATTTGATGATTTTTAAAATTTATTTTCAGCATAGAAGAATTCATTGTTTTTGCACCACACCCAGTGCACCATGCAATACATGCCCTCCTTAATACCCACCACCTGGATCCCCCAACCTCCCACCAACCGCCCCTTCAAAACCCTCAGACTGTTTTTCAGAGTCCATAGTCTCTCATGGTTCAACTCCCCTTCCAATTTCCCTCAACTCCCTTCTCCTCTCCATGTCATCCATGTCATTTGTTATGCTCCACAAATAAGTGAAACCATATGGTACTTGATTCTCTCTGCTTGACTTATTTCACTCAGCATAATCTCTTCCAGTCCCGTCCATGTTGCTACAAAAGTTGGGTATTCATCCTTTCTGATGGAGGCATAATGCTGCATAGTGTATATGAACCACATCTTCCTTATCCATTCATCCGTTGAAGGGCACCTTGGTTCCTTCCACAGTTTGGCGACCGTGGCCGTTGCTGCTATAAACATTGGGGTACAGATGGCCCTTCTTTTCACTACATCTGTATCTTTGCTGTAAATACCCCGTAGTGCAATTGCAGGATCATAGGGAAGCTCTATTTTTAATTTCGTGAGGAATCTCCACACTGTTCTCCAAAGTGGCTGCACCAACTTGCATTCCCACCAACAGTGGAAGAGAGTTCCCCTTTCTCCACATCCTCTCCAACACACGTTGTTTCCTGTCTTGCTCATTTTGGCCATTCTAACTTTTGTGAGGTGGTATCTCAATGTTGTTTTAATTTGAATCTCCCTGATGGCTAGTGAGGATGAACATTTTCTCATGTGTCTGATAGTCATTTGTATGTCTTCATTGGAGAAGTGTGTGTTCATATCTTCTGCCCATTTTTTGGATATGATTATATCTTGTGTGTGTGTGGAGAACTTCTCAAACCCCACACACATCTTATATCTTGTGTGTGTGGAGTTTGAGAAGTTCTCCACACACACACAAGATATAATCATATCCAAAAAATGGGCAGATCCTATATATCAACCTTTATAGATCCTGGATATCAACCTTTTGTCTGTACTGTCATTTGCATATATGTTCTCCCATTCCGTGGGTTGCCTTTTTGTTTTTTTAACTGTTTCCTTTGCTGTGCAGAAGCTTTTGATGTTGATGAAGTCCCAAAAGTTCAATTTCGCTTTTGTTTTTTGTTTCCTTTGCCTTTGGAGACATATCTTGATAGAAGTTGCTGTCGCTAATATCAAAGAGGTTACTGCCTATGTTCTTCTCTAGGATTCTGATGGATTCCTGTCTCACTTTGAGGTCTTTTATCCATTTCGAGGTTATCTTTGTGTATGGTGTAAGAGAATGGTCGAGTTTCATTCTTCTACATATAGCTGTACAGTTTTCCCAGCACTAGTCTTTGAAGAGACTGTCTTTTATCCATTGTATATTTTTTTCCTACTTTGTCGAAGATTATTTGACCAAAGAGTTGAGGGTCCATATCTGGGCTCTCCACTTTGTTCCACTGGTCTATGTGTCTTTTTTTTTTTTTTTTTTTTTTCCAGTACCATGCTGTCCTGGTGATCACAGCATTGTAGTAATGTAGTAATTGTAGTAAAGCTTGAAATCAGGTAACATGATGTCGCCAGTTTTGTTTTTGTTTGTCAACATTTCCTTAGCAATTCGGGGTCTCTTCTGATTCCATACAAATTTTAGGATTATTTGCTCTAGCTCTTTGAAAAATACCGGTGGAATTTTGATCGGAATGGCATTATAAGTATAGATTTCTCTAGGCTGTATAGACATTTCAACAATAATTATTCTTTTGATCCAAGAGCATGGAATTGTCTTTCATCTTACTGTGTCTTCTTCAGTTTCTTTCATGAGTATTCTGTAGTTCCTTGAGTACAGATCCTTTACGTCTTTGCTTAGGTTTATTCCCAGGTATCTTATTGCTCTTGGTGCTATAGTAAATGGAATCGATTCTCTAATTTCCCTTTCTATATTTTCATTATTAGTGTATAAAAAAGCCACTGATTTATGTACATTGAATTTGTATCCTGCCATGTTACTGAATTGCTGTATGAGTTCTAGTAGTTTGGGCGTGGAGTCTTTTGGGTTTTCCATATAAAGAATCATGTCATCTGTGAAGAGAGAGTGTTTGACTTCTTCCTTGCCAATTTGGATAACTTTTATTTCTCTTTGTTGTCTGATTTCTGATTGCTGTAGCTAGGACTTCTAATAATATTTTGAACAAGAGTGGTGAGAGTGGGCATCCTTGTGTTCCTGATCTCAACGGGAAGGCTGCAAGCTTTTTCCCATTGAGGATGATATTTGCAGTGGGTGTTTCATAGATAGATTTTATGACGTTCAGAAATGGTCCCTCTAGCCCTATACTTTGAAGCGTTTTCATCAGGAACGGATGCTGGATTTTCTCAAATGCTTTTTCTGCATCAATTGAGAGGACCATGTGGTTCTTCTCTCTTCTCTTATTGATTTGTTCTATCACATTGATAGATTTGTGAATGTCGAACCATCCTTGTAACCCAGGGATGAATCCCACATGGGCATGGTGGATAATCTTTTTAATGTGCTGCTGGATCCTCTTGCCTAGGATCTTGTTGAGAATCATAGATAAATATTCATCAGTGATATTGGTCTGAAATTCTCCTTTTTGGTAGGGTCTTTGTCTGGCTTGGGGATCAGGGTAATGCTGGCTTCATAAAAAGAGTCTGGAAGTTTTCCTTCTGCTACAATTTTTTGAAATGGCTTCAGGAAAATAGGTGTTATTTCTTCTTTGAAAGTTTGTTAGAATTCCCCAGGCAATCCGTCACATCCTGGGCTCTTGTTTTTTGGGAGGTTTTGATCACTGCTTCAATCTCGTTAGTAGATATGGGTCTATTCAGGTTTTCAATTTCTTCCTCTTTCAATTTTGGGAGTTTATAGTTTTCCAGGAATGCATCCATTTCATCTAGGTTGCTTAGCTTATTGGCATATAACTGTTGGTAATAATTTCTGATGATTGTTTCTATTTCCTTGGTGTTAGTTGTGATCTCTCCCTTTTCATTCATCATTTTATTAATTTGGGCTTTCTCTCTTTTCTTTTGGATTAGTGTGGCCAATGGTTTATCGATCTTATTGATTCTTTCAAAAAAACAGCTTCCAGCTTCATTGATACGTTCTACAGTATCTCTCGTTTCTACCTCATTGATCTCTGCTCTAATCTTGACTCTTTCCCTTCTTATGTGTGGAGTTGTTTTAATTTGTTGTTGATTCTCCAGCTCTTTAAGATGTAGAGACAGATGGTGTATTCCGGATTTTTCAGTATTTTTTGAGGGAGGCTTGGATGGTTATGTATTTCCCCCTTAGTATCCACATTGTGTATCCCATAGGTTTTAGTCTGAAGTGTCTTCATTCTCATTGTTTTCCATGAATTGTTCAAGTTCTTCTTTGATCTCCTGGTTGATCCAAGCATTCTTTTTCTTTTTTTTAAATTTTTTAATTTTTTAATTTTTTCAGTATTTTAATTTATTTATTTTTTTTCAGCGTAACAGTATTCATTGTTTTTGCACAAAACCCAGTGCTCCATGCAATACATGCCCTCCCTATTACCGACCACCTGTTCCCCCAACCTCCGACTCCCGAACCTTCAAAACCCTCAGGTTTATTTCAGACTCCATAGTCTCTTATGTTTCGCCTCCCCTTCCAATTTTTTTTATAAACATATAATGTATTTTTATCCCCAGGGGTACAGGTCTGTGAATTGCCACGATTATACATTTCACAGCACTCACGATAGCACATACCCTCCCCAATGTCCATAACCCCATCCCCCTCTCCCAACCCCACTTCCCCACAGGAAACCCCAGTTTGATTTGTGAGATTTAGAGTCATTTATGGTTTGTCTCCCTCCCAATCCCATCTTGTTTCATTTATTCAATAAATTAAGTAAATTAAATTCAATAAATTATTCAATAAATGAATTATCCCCCTAATTATTATCCTCCTAACTCCCCATGTTGCATCTCCATGTCCTATCAGGGAGATCATATGATAGTTGTCTTTCTCCGATTGACTTAATTCACTAAGCATGATACCCTCTAGTTCCCTCTAGTTCCATCCACGTCGTCGCAAATGGCAAGATTTCATTGATTTTGATACCTGCATAGTATTCCATTGTGTATATATACCACCTCTTCTTTATCCATTCATCTGTTGATGGACATCTAGGTTCTTTCCATAGTTTGGCTATTGTAGACATTGCTGCTATGAACATTCGGGTACACGTGCAGCTTCAGATCACTGTGTTTGTATCTTTAGGGTAAATACCCAGTAGTGCAATTGCTGGGTCATAGGGTAGTTCTATTTTCAACATTTTGAGGAACCTCCATGCTGTTTTCCAGAGTGGTTGCACCAACTTGCATTCCCACCAACAGTGGAGGAGGGTTCCCCTTTCTCCACATCCTTGCCAGCATCTGGCATTTCCTGACTTGTTAATTTTAGCCATTCTGACTGGTGTGAGGTGATATCTCATTGAGGTTTTGATTTGTATTTCCCTGATGCCGAGTGACGTGGAGCACTTTTTCATGTGTCTGTTGGCCATCTGGATGTCTTCTTTGCAGAAATGTCTGTTCATGTCCTCTGCCCATTTCTTGATTGGATTGTTTGTTCTTTGGGTGTTGAGTTTGCTAAGTTCCTTATAGATTTTGGATACTAGCCCTTTATCTGATATGTCGTTTGCAAATATCTTCTCCCATTCTGTCAGTTGTCTTTTGGTTTTGTGAACTGTTTCCTTTGCTGTGCAAAAGCTTTTGATCTTGATGAAATCCCAATAGTTCATTTTTGCCCTTGCTTCCCTTGCCTTTGCCGTTGTTCCTAGGAAGATGTTGCTGTGGCTGAGGTCGAAGAGTTTGCTGCCTGCATTCTCCTCAAGGATTTTGATGGATTCCTTTCTCACATTGAGGTCCTTCATCTATTTGGAATCTATTTTCGTGTGTGGTGTAAGGAAGTGGTACAATTTCATGTTTCTGCATGTGGCTGTCCAATTTTCCCAGCACCATTTATTGAAGAGGCTGTCTTTTTTCTATTGGACATTCTTTCCTGCTTTGTCGAAGATTAGTTGACCATAGAGTTGAGGGTTGATTTCTGGGCTCTCTATTCTGTTCCATTGATCTATGTGTCCGTTTTTGTGTCAGTACCATGCTATCTTGATGATGACAGCTTTGTAATAGAGCTTGGGGTCTGGAATTGTGATGCCACCAACTTTGGCTTTCTTTTTCAATATTCCTTTGGCTATCCGAGGTCTTTTCTGGTTCCATATAAATTTTAGGATTATTTGTTCCGAAATTTGAAAAAAAAAAAAGGATGGTATTTTGATAAGGATTGCATTAAATGTGTAGATTGCTTTAGGTAGCATAGACATTTTCACAATATTTATTCTTCCAATCCAAGAGCATGGAACATTTTTCCATTTCTTTGTGTCTTCCTCAATTTCTTTCATGAGTACTTTATAGTTCTCTGCGTATAGATTCTTAGCCTCTTTGGTTAAGTTTATTCCTAGGTATCTTATAGTTTTGGGTGCAATTGTAAATGGGATTGACTTCTTAATTTCTCTTTCTTCTGTCTTGTTGCTGGTGTACAGAAATGCAACTGATTTCTGTGCATTGATTTTATATCCTGACACTTTACTGAATTCCTGTACAAGTTCTAGCAGTTTTGGAATGGAGTCTTGTTTTTTCCAAATATAGTATATCATCTGTGAAGAGTGATAGTTTGACTTCTTCTTTGCCAGTTTGGATGCCCTTAATTTCTTTTTGATGTCTGATTGCTGAGGCTAGGACTTCTAGTACTATGTTGAATAGCAGTGATGATAATGGACATCCCTGCCGTGTTCCTGACCTTAACAGAAAAGCTTTCAGTTTTTCTCCATTGAGAATGATATTTGCGGTGGGTTTTTCATAAATGGCTTTGAAAATATTGAGGTATGTGCCCTCTATCCCTACACTTTGAAGAGTTTTGATCAGGCAGGGATGCTGTACTTTGTCAAATGCCTTTTCAGCATCTATTGAGAGTATCATATGGTTCTTGTTCTTTCTTTTATTAATATGTTCTATCACATTGACTGATTTGCGGATGTCGAACTAACCCTGCAGCCTTGGAATAAATCCCACTTGATTGTGGTGAATAATCCTTTTAATGTACTGTTGAATCCTATTGGCTAGTATTTTCGTGAGAATTTTTGCATCTGTGTTCATCAAGGATATTGGTCATTAGATCTCTTTTTTTGGTGGGATCTTTGGTTTTGGGAACAAGGTGATGCAGGCCTCATAAAATGAGTTTGGAAGTTTTCCTTCCATTTCTATTTTTTGGAACAGTTTCAGGAGAATAGGAATGAGTTCTTCTTTAAATGTTTGGTAGAATTCCCCTGGGAGACCATCTGGCCCTGGGCTTTTGTTTGTTTGGAGATTTTTGATGACTGTTTCAATCTCCTTACTGGTGATGGGCCTGTTCAGGTTTTCTATTTCTTCCTGGTTCAGTTGTGGTAGTTTATATGACTCTAGGAATGCATCCATTTCTTCCAGATTGTCCAATTTGTTGGCATAGATTTGCTCATATTAGGTTTTTATAATTGTCCTGTATTTCTTTGATATTAGTTGTGATCTCTCCTCTTTCTTTCATGATTTTATTTATTTGGGTCCTTTCTCTTTTCCTTTTGAGAAGACTGGCCAGGGGTTTATCAATCTTATTGGTTCTTTCAAAGAACCAGCTCCTAGTTTCATTGATTTATTTCTTTTTCTTTCTTTTCTTTCTTTTTTTTTTTTTTTTTTTTTTTTTTTTGGTTTCTATTTCATTGATTTCTGCTCTGATCTTTATGATTTCTCTTCTCCGGCTGGGTTTAGGGTTTCTTTCTTGTTCTTTCTCCAGCTCCTTTAGGTGTAGGGTTAGGTTGTGTACTTGAGACCTTTCTTGTTTCTTGAGAAAGGCTTGTACCACTATATATTTTCCTCTCAGGACTGCCTTTGCTGTGTCCCACAGATTTAGAACCGTTGTGTTTTCATTATCATTTGTTTCCATGAACTTTTTCAATTCCTCTTTAATTTCATGGTTGGCCCATTCATTCTTTAGAAGGATGCTGTCTAGTCTCCATGTATTTGGGTTCTTTCCAGCTTTCCTCTTGTGATTGAGTTCTAGCTTCAGAGCATTGTGGTCTGAAAATATGCAGGGATGATCCTAATCTTTTGATACCAGTTGAAACCTGATTTGTGACCCAGGATGGGATCTATTCTGGAGAAGGTTCCATGTGCACTAGAGAAGAATGTGTATTCTGTTGCTTTGGATGAAATGTTCTGAATAGATCTGTGCTGTCCATCTGGTCCAGTGTGTCATTTAAGGCCTTTATTTCCTTGTTGATCTTTTGCTTGGATGATCTGTCCATTTCAGTGAGGGGAGTGTTAAAGTCCCCTACTATTATTGTATTATTATTGATGTGTTTCTTTGATTTTGTTATTTTGGTTGATATAGTTGGCTGCTCCCACGTTAGGGGCATAGATATTTAAAATTGTTAGATCTTCTTGTTGGACAGACCCTGTGAGTAGGATATAGTGTCCTTCCTCATCTCTTATTATAGTCTTTGGCTTAATATCTAATTGATCTGATATAAGGATTAACACCCCAGCTTTCTTCTGATGCCCATTAGCATGGTAAATTGTTTTCCAACCCCTCACTTTAAATCTGGAGGTGTCTTCGCGTCTAAAATGAGTTTCTTGTAGGCAACATACTGATGGGTTTTGTTTTTTTATCCATTCTGATACCCTGTGTCTTTTGATTGAGGCATTTAGCACATTAACGTTCAGGGTAACTACTGAGAGATATGAACTTAGTTCCATTATTAGCCTGTAAGGTGACTGTAAACTGTATATTGTCTCTGCACCTTTCTGATCTACTACTTTTAGGCTCTCTCTTTGCTTAGAGGACCCCTTTCAATATTTCCTGTAGAGCTGGTTTGGTGTTTGCAAATTCTTTCAGTTTTTGTTTGTCCTGAAAGCTTTTGATCTCTCCTTCTCTTTTCAATGATAGCCTAGCTGGATAGACTATTCTTGACTGCATATTTTTCTCGTTTAGTGCTCTGAATATCATGCGAGCTCTTTCTGGCCTGCCAGGTCTCTGTGGATAAGTCTGCCGCCAATCTAATAGTTTTACCATTGTATGTGACAGAGTTCTTTTCCCGTGCTGCTTTCAGGATTTTCTCTTTGTCACTAAGACTTGTAAATTTTACTATTAGGTGATGGGGTGTGGACCTATTCTTGTTGACTTTGAGGGAGGTTGTCTGCACATCCTGGATTTTGATGCTTGTTCCCTTTGCCATATTAGGGAAATTCTCTCCAATAATTCTCTTCAATAGACCTTCTGCTCCCCTCTCTCTTTCTTCTTCTTCTGGAATCCTAATTATTCTAATGTTGTTTCATCTTATGGTATCATTTATCTCTCGAATTCTCCCCTCGTGGTCCAGTAGCTGTTTGTCTCTCTTTTGCTCGGCTTCTTTATTCTCTGTCATTTGTTCTTCTAGATCACTAATTCCTTCTTCTGCCTCATTTATCCTAGTGAGAGCCTCCATTTTTTATTGCACCTCATTAATAGCTTTTTTGATTTCTACTTGGTTAGATTTTAGTTGTTTAATTCCTCCAGAAAGGGCTTTAATATCTCCAGAGAGGGTTTCTCTAATACCTTCCATGCCTTTTGTGAGCCCAGCTAGAATGTTCAGAATCGTCATTCTGAACTCTTGATCTGACATATTACCAATGTCTGTGTTGATTAAGTCCCTAGCCTTCAGTACTGACTCTTGTTCTTTTGTTTGTGGTGATTTTTTCCGCCTCGTCATTTTGTCCAGATTAGAGGATATGAAGGATCAAATAAAATACTAAAAGGGTGGCAAAGACTCCAGAAAAATGCGCTGTAACCAAACTGAAGAGACCCCAAATTTTGGGGGGGAGAAAGGGGATAAAAAGAAGGTCAGAAAAAAAAGAAAAAATTTTAAAAAATAAAACAAATAAAGAAAAAATATAAAAAGAAAGAAAAAAAATATATATAAAATATATACATATATATTATATATATATGTATGTATATATATATATATTTAGATAAACTAGTCAAAAAACGTTAAAAAAGAAAAGGGTAAAAGTATTAAAAAATTTAGCAGAAGAAGAAAAAAGAAAGAAAAAAAAATTTAAAAAAGAAAAAAACAATTGAATTAAGCACAGGACTAAAAATCCTGGCGAGAGAAAACAGTCTTGAGAAGATGGCGGAGAAGTAACAGCCTGAGACTACATCAGGTAGCAGGAGATCAGCTCGATAGCTTATCTAAACATTGCAAACACCTACAAATCCAATGGGAGAGCAAAGAGAAGAAGAACAGCAACTCTAGAAACAGAAAATCAACCACTTTCTGAAAGGTAGGACTGGCAGAGAAGTGAATCTAAAACACGGGAAGATAGATCGTGGGGGGAGGGGCTGGCTCCCGGCAAGCGGCGGTGGAACGGAGCACAAAATCAGGACTTTTAAAAGTCTGTGTGCTCGCTTTGGCAGCACATATATTAAAAGTCTGTTCCATTGAGGGACGTTGCTCCAGGGGCTAAACCGGGGTGAAGCCCACGCGGTGCCAGCGTGGCCCCAGGCACCGCAGGGTCACAGAAAGATCGGGGGTGTCGGAGTGTCGGAGAGCTCGCAGGTATTAGAACGGAGAAGCCGGCTGCAGAGACAGAGCCGAGGACTGAACTCTCAGCTCGGGGTTACCTTGAACTGGTCACGGGCTGGGTGAGGTCAGAGCGCGGCTAGAGGCTGGGGAAATGGGAGTGATTGGGTGCTGTCCTCTGGGGGCGCACTGAGGAGTGGGGCCCCAGGCTCTCGGCTCCTCCAGGCCGGAGACTGGGAGGCCGCCATTTTCATTCCCGTCTTCCGGAACTCTACGGAAAGCGTTCAGGGAACAGAAGCTCCCAAAAGCGAACCCGAGCCGATTACTTAGTCCGGGCACCGGTAAGGGCGGTGCAATCCCGCCTCGGGCAAAGACACTTGAGAGTCACTACAACAGGCCCCTCCCCCAGAAGATCAACAAAATATCCAGCCAGGACGAAGTTCATCTATCAAGGAGAAAGCAAATTCAATTCCTAAGACAGCAGAGCAATTCCAGAGGAGGAGAAAACAAGCACGGAACTCATGGCTTTCTCCCCATGATTCTTTAGTCTTGCGGCTACTTCAATTTTCTTTTCTTTTTTCAATTTTTTTTTCTTTTTTCAATTTTTTTTCTTTTTTCTTTTTTCTTCTTCTGCTAAATTTTTTAAAACTTTTACCCTTTACTTTTTTAACGTTTTTTGACTAGTTCATCTAAATATATATATTTTTTCTTTCTTTTTTATATTTTTTATTTGTTTTATTTTTTAAATTTTTTCTTTTTTTTTTCTTTTTTTTTCAGAACCTGTTTTTATCTCCTTCCTCCCCCCCACAATTTGGGTCTCTTCTGATTTGGTTACAGCACATTTTTCCAGGGTCTTTGCCACCCTTTTAGTATTTTATTTGATCCTTCATATCCTCTTATCTGGACAAAATGACAAGGCGGAAAAAATCACCACAAAGAAAAGAACAAGAGACAGTACCGAAGGCTAGGGACCTAATCAACACAGACATTGGTAATATGTCAGATCAAGAGTTCAGAATGACGATTCTGAACATCCTAGCCGGGCTCGAAAAAGGCATGGAAGATATTAGAGAAACCCTCTCTGGAGATATTAAAGCCCTTTCTGGAGAAATTAAAGAATTAAATCTAACCATGTTGAAATCAAAAAAGCTATTAATGAGGTGCAATCAAAAATGGCGGCTCTCACTGCTAGGATAAATGAGGCAGAAGAAAGAATTAGTGATAGAGAAGACCAAATGACAGAGAATAAGGAAGCCGAGCAAAAGAGGGACAAACAGCTACTGGACCATGAGGGGAGAATTCGAGAGATAAGTGACACCATAAGACGAAACAACATTAGAATAATTGGGATTCCAGAAGAAGAAGAAACAGAGAGGGGAGCAGAAGGTCTATTGGAGAGAATCATTGGAGAGAATTTCCCGAATATGGCAAAGGGAACAAGCATCAAAATCCAGGAGATGCAGAGAACCCCCCTCAAAGTCAACAAGAATAGGTCCACACCCCGTCACCTAATAGTAAAATTGACAAGTCTTAGTGACAAAGAGAATATCCTGAAAGCAGCCCGAGAAAAGAAGTCTGTAACATCCAATGGTAAAAATATTAGATTGGCGGCAGACTTATCCACAGAGACCTGGCGGGCCAGAAAGAGCTGGCATGATATATTCAGAGCACTCAACGAGAAAAACATGCAGCCAAGAATACTCTATCCAGCTAGGCTATCATTGAAAATAGAAGGAGAGATCAAAAGCTTCCAGGACAAACAAAAACTGAAAGAATTTGCAAACACCAAACCAGCTCTACAGGAAATATTGAAAGGGGTCCTCTAAGCAAAGAGAGAGACTAAAAGTAGTAGATCAGAAAGGTACAGAGACAATATACAGTAACAGTCCCCTTACAGGCTAATAATGGCACTAAATTCATATCTCTCAATAGTTACCCTGAATGTTAATGGGCTAAATGCCCCAATCAAAAGACACAGGGTATCAGAATGGATATAAAATCAAAACCCATCAGTATGTTGCCTACAAGAAACTCATTTTAGACGCGAAGACACCTCCAGATTTAAAGTGAGGGGGTGGAAAACAATTTACCATGCTAAAGGGCATCAGAAGAAAGCTGGGGTGGCAATCCTTATATCAGATCAATTAGATTTTAAGCCAAAGACTATAATAAGAGATGAGGAAAGACACTATATCCTACTCAAATTGTCTGTCCAACAAGAAGATCTAACAATTTTAAATATCTATGCCCCTAACGTGGGAGCAGCCAACTATATCAACCAATTAATAACAAAATCAAAGAAACACATCAATAATAATACAATAATAGTAGGGGACTTTAACACTCCCCTCACTGAAATGGACAGATCATCCAAGCCAAAGATCAACAAGGAAATAAAGGCCTTAAATGACATACTGGACCAGATGGACAGCACAGATCTATTCAGAACATTTCATCACAAAGCAACAGAATACACATTCTTCTCTAGTGCACATGGAACCTTCTCCAGAATAGATCACATCCTGGGTCACAAATCAGGTCTCAACCGGTATCAAAAGATTAGGATTATTCCCTGCATATTTTCAGACCACAATGCTGTGAAGCTAGAACTCAATCACAAGAGGAAAGCTGGAAAGAACCCAAATACATGGAGACTAGACAGCATCCTTCTAAAGAATGAATGGGCCAACCATGAAATTAAAGAGGAATTAAAAAACTCATGGAAACAAATGATAATGAAAACACAACGGTTCTAAATCTGTGGGACACAGCAAAGGCAGTCCTGAGAGGAAAATATATAGTGGTACAAGCCTTTCTCAAGAAACAAGAAAGGTCTCAAGTACACAACCTAACCCTACGCATAAAGCAGCTGGAGAAAGAACAAGAAGGAAACCCTAAACCCAGCAGGAGAAGAGAAATCATAAAGATCAGAGCAGAAATCAATGAAATAGAAATGAAAAAAACAATAGAAAAAATCAATGAAACTAGGAGCTGGTTCTTTGAAAGAATCAATAAGATTGATAAATCCCTGGCCAGACTCATCAAAAAGAAAAGAGAAAGGACCCAAATCAATAAAATCATGAATGAAAGAGGAGAGATCACAACTAACACCAAATAAATACAGACAATTATAAGAACATACTATGAGCAACTCTACGCCAACAAATTGGACAATCTGGAAGAAATGGATGCATTCCTAGAGTCATATAAACTACCACAACTGAACCAGGAAGAAATAGAAAACCTGAACAGGCCCATAACCAGTAAGGAGATTAAAACAGTCATCAAAAATCTCCAAACAAACAAAAGACCTGGGCCAGACGGCTTCCCAGGGGAATTCTACCAAACATTTAAAGAAGAACTCATTCCTATTCTCCTGAAACTGTTCCAAAAAATAGAAACGGAAGGAAAACTTCCAAACTCATTTTATGAGGCCAGCATCACCTTGATCCCCAAACCAGACAAGGATCCCACCAAAAAAGAGAACTACAGACCAATATCCCTGATGAACACAGACGCAAAAATTCTCACGAAAATACTAGCCAATAGGATTCAACAGTACATTAAAAGGATTATTCACCACGATCAAGTGGGATTTATTCCAGGGCTGCAGGGTTGGTTCAACATCCACAAATCAATCAATGTGATAGAACACATTAATAAAAGAAAGAACAAGAACCATATGATACTCTCAATAGATGCTGAAAAAGCATTTGACAAAGTACAGCATCCCTTCCTGATCAAAACTCTTCAAAGTGTAGGGATAGAGGGCACATACCTCAATATTATCAAAGCCATCTGTGAAAAACCCACCGCAAATATCATTCTCAATGGAGAAAAACTGAAAGCTTTTCCGTTAAGGTCAGGAACACGGCAGGGATGTCCATTATCACCACTGCTATTCAACATAGTACTAGAAGTCCTAGCCTCAGCAATCAGACAACAAAAAGAAATTAAAGGCATCCAAATTGGTAAAGAAGAAGTCAAACTATCACTCTTTACAGATGATATGATACTATATGTGTAAAACCAAAAGACTCCACTCCAAAACTGCTAGAACTTGTACAGGAATTCAGTAAAGTGTCAGGATATAAAATCAATGCACAGAAATCAGTTGCATTTCTGTACACCAACAACACGACTGAAGAAAGAGAAATTAAGGAGTCAATCCCATTTACAATTGTACCCAAAACTATAAGATACCTAGGAATAAACCTTACCAAAGAGACTAAGAATCTATACACAGAAAATTATAAAGTACTCATGAAAGAAATTGAGGAAGACACAAAAAAATGGAAAAATGTTCCATGCTCCTGGATTGGAAGAATAAATATTGTGAAAATGTCTATGCTACCTAAAGCAATCTACACATTTAATGCAATCTCTATAAAAATACCATCCATTTTTTTCAAAGAAATGGAACAAATAATCCTCAAATTTATATGGAACCAGAAAAGACCTCGAATAGCCAAAGGAATATTGAAGAACAAAGCCAAAGTTGGTGGCATCACAATTCCGGACTTCAAGCTCTATTACAAAGCTGTCATCATCAAGACAGCATGGTACTGGCACAAAAACAGACACATAGATCAGTGGAACAGAATAGAGAGCCCAGAAATCGACCCTCAACTCTATGGTCAACTAATCTTCGACAAAGCAGGAAAGAATGCACAATGGAAAAAAGACAGCCTCGTCAATAAATGGTGCTGGGAAAATTGGACAGCCACATGCAGAAAAATGGAATTGGACCACTTCCTTACACCACACACGAAAATAGACTCCAAATGGATGAAGGACCTCAATGTGAGAAAGGAATCCATCAAAATCCTTGAGGAGAATGTAGGCAGCAACCTCTTCAACCTCAGCCACAGCAACATCTTCCTAGGAACAACGGCAAAGGCAAGGGAAGCAAGGGCAAAAATGAACAATTGGGATTTCATCAAGAGCAAAAGCTTTTGCACAGCAAAGGAAACAGTTCACAAAACCAAAAGACAACTGACAGAATGGGAGAAGATATTTGCAAACGACATATCAGATAAAGGGCTAGTATCCAAAATCTATAAGGAACTTAGCAAACTCAACACCC
Organism: Meles meles; assembly: GCF_922984935.1. Taxonomy (NCBI): domain Eukaryota; kingdom Metazoa; phylum Chordata; class Mammalia; order Carnivora; family Mustelidae; genus Meles; species Meles meles. Next base: position 37,771,092 of record NC_060088.1, on the reverse strand, counting down.
AAAGAACAAACAATCCAATCAAGAAATGGGCAGAGGACATGAACAGACATTTCTGCAAAGAAGACATCCGGATGGCCAACAGACACATGAAAAAGTGCTCCACGTCACTCGGCATCAGGGAAATACAAATCAAAACCTCAATGAGATATCACCTCACACCAGTCAGAATGGCTAAAATTAACAAGTCAGGAAATGCCAGATGCTGGCAAGGATGTGGAGAAAGGGGAACCCTCCTCCACTGTTGGTGGGAATGCAAGCTGGTGCAACCACTCTGGAAAACAGCATGGAGGTTCCTCAAAATGTTGAAAATAGAACTACCCTATGACCCAGCAATTGCACTACTGGGTATTTACCCTAAAGATACAAACATAGTGATCCGAAGGGGCACGTGTACCCAAATGTTTATAGCAGCAATGTCTACAATAGCCAAACTATGGAAAGAACCTAGATGTCCATCAACAGATGAATGGATAAAGAAGATGTGGTATATATACACAATGGAATACTATGCAGCCATCAAAAGAAATGAAATCTTGCCATTTGCGACGACGTGGATGGAGCTAGAGCGTATCATGCTTAGTGAAATAAGTCAATCGGAGAAAGACAACTATCATATGATCTCCCTGATATGAGGACATGGAGAAGCAACATGGGGGGGTAGGGGGATAGGAGAAGAATAAATGAAACAAGATGGGATTGGGAGGGAGACAAACCATAAATGACTCTTAATCTCACAAAACAAACTGGGGGTGCTGGGGGGAGGTGGGATTGGGAGAGGGGGAGCGGGCTATGGACATTGGGGAGGCGAGGCGAACCATAAGAGACTATGGACTCTGAAAAACAACCTGAGGGTTTTGAAGGGTCTGGGGTGGGAGGTTGGGGGAACAGGTGGTGGGTAATGGGGAGGGCACGTTTTGCATGGAGCACTGGGTGTTGTGCAAAAAGAATGAATACTGTTGAGAGGGAGTCAAGATGGCATGGAAGTAGGAGGAGGCACCATTTCAACCTGTACCCTAAAGTGAGCTGGTTACCTACCAAAGAACTCCGACCACCCATGAAATCAGCCTGAGTTCAGAATTATACACGTCTGGATCTCTACAGGAGCAGAAGACGCCAGTGGCAGGTAAAGCAGACTGGGAACGTCCGAAGATAAACAAAAGGGGGAGGGAGCCATCATAGGTGACCTATCGGAAAGTAACACCCCAACACGAGAGTGCTCTGCGTCTGGGGACCAGCATTAACTTGGAGTCTGGTTGAAAGCACTCAAAAAACAAAGAGCAAAGGATTGCGGGGGGGTAATAGTGGGAACCTGGGCGGTTAGGGTCAGGGACCTAAGTCCCCGGACCCAGGACAACCTCCCCTGGCGCGGAGCCAGAGAGAGTGCGGCGGAGAAATCAGGTCTCCGTCCCTGAGCGGCCACTGCACCTGAACGCCAGCGTGCCCGAGAATGAGTGGGGTCTGGCTCCCGTGAGGGGCTGGGAGCCTGGCCAGACGGCAATCCTGAAACGCGCGCGTCCCACACCCTCCCTTGGGAAAGGTGCTCATAGGCGCTAGCCTGGAACTCTGGCAGCCAGAAAAACCAGACATTCCCAGCCCGGGACAGCGGGAAAATCTCAGTGCGCGATCTCTGCTCGGAACCTCTCTGGCGGTCTGGAGCTGCCTAGACAGCCACCGCTGCCCTGGTTTTGGGTACAACAAGGAGCTCCTGCATCCCCAGGGACAGTGACTCAGAACCGACTCTGCCAGCAGCTTTTGCAAAACAGTCTGTGGCTTCTCTCTGAGAGGGAGGTTGGGGTGCTCTTTGCTCTCCTCTAAACCTCCAAAAACCATCAAAAGCTGTCAAGGCGAGAGAAAGCAGATGAAAGAACATAAAAACCCCCAGAGAACAAAAGGCTGAAAAAAAAACAGTTTCCTGAAAAAAAAAAAGAGCTCACCCCCTTGAGGGGAGCTGGAGGACCTAACTCAGGGAACATCATTGTCTGAAAACCCACGTGGCAGGCCCCTCCCCCAGAAAACCAGCCAGGAAGGAAGAAAAAAAAAAAAAAGACTACAAGAGAACAATCACCACTACTTCATAAATACAACTTTTATTTTTAACTCTTTACCAATATTCTGGTTCTTTTTAAATTTTTTAACCTATTTTTTATACTTTTTATAATTTTTTAACCTATTTACTATCACACTGAGATGTCCAGTACATCAAATTCTTTAATAACCTTCTAACCTGAACTTTTTGATACATATACCCGTGTTTTTCTTTTGTTTTTCTATTTTTTTAATTCTTTTTAATTTTAACTTAGTTTAGTCTAGTTTATTCTTTTTTAATTTTTATTTTCTACTATACATATAGAGTTAAACTTCAAGGTAATCCCCTTTCCCCAATTAATGTTACCCCTATAAGCAAACCAGTTTCTAATCCCCCTGTAACTTAGGAAAGTTGAGTCCCTTAACAAAAACATCAAGATACCTTCAGGAAGAATCAAAATAACCTTCCTCACCCACACTGAGAATCTATAACCATTCTCCCAATTTTTCCTTCTGTCAGTGTTTCTGTGAATTTGTGTTTGTCCTAATAATATATAAACCTTATACTTGGGGTTCTTTCTGATGAGGTTCTTCCCTTTTTTTTGCTTATATATACATATTTTTTTCTCTTGTCATATACTTTTATCACTCTTTTTGTCTGTCTGTTTTTGTTTGTATACTCCACAAATCTTACCTTGTGGCCCATTTGGTCTGAGCCTTCTCTTTTATCTTCCCTTTTTTTCCTATCTCTCTCTCTCTCTTTTTTTTCCTTTTTTTTCCTTTTTTTTTCCTTTTTTTCCCTCTTTTCTTTCCCCCTTTTTTTTTCTTTCTTCTTCTCTATTTCTTTTTCTTTTCTTTTTTCTCTCATTTGGGTGGGGAATCCTGATTGCACAGAAGCGTTCCAGGGTGAACATTGACTGCACCACAATCGATAAGTCCAGTTGCATCTGTTTAGTCATCTCTTACCAAAATGACTAGGAGGAGGAATACCCAACAGAAGAAAAATACAGAGGATGGGCCTTCTGCAACAGAGCTAATGGCTATCGACATAGACAATATGTCAGAAAAGGAATTCAGACTAACAATTATCCAGGCAATAGCTAGGTTGGAGAAAGCCATGGATGACCAAACAGAATTGATTAGGGCAGAACTTGAAAGCCACCAGGGATGATGTTCACAATGTTAGGGCAGAACTGAAAGCCACCAGGGATGATGTTCAAAATGCTCTCAATGAGTTCCAATCCAATCTAAATTCTCTAAAAGCTAGGGTAACTGAGACAGAAGATAGAATTAGTGATCTGGAGGACAAACAGATAGAGAGAAAGGATCAGGAGGAAGCCTGGAACAAACAGCTCAGAAGCCACGAAAACAGAATCAGGGAAATAAACGATGCCATGAAACGTTCCAATGTCAGAATTATTGGAATCCCTGAAGGGGAAGAAAAAGAAAGAAGTCTAGAAGATATAGTGGAAGAAGTTGTCTATGAAAATTTTCCCAATCTCACGAATGGAAACAACGTTCATGTACTAGAGGCAGAAAGATTTCCTCCCAAGATTTTAGATTCTCGAAAGTCCTCACGGCACCTTATCGTTAAAATGGGGAATTATGTTTCAAGAGAGACCCTCTTAAAAGCAGCTAGGACAAAGAAGCTTCTTACATACAGAGGAAAGCCCATTCGAATAACGTCAGACCTTTCCACAGAGACCTGGAAAGCCAGGAAGGGCTGGCAAAATATATTCAGAGTACTAAATGAGAAGAACATGCAACCAAGAATACTCTATCCAGCAAGACTGACATTTAAAATGGAAGGAGAGATAAAGAGTTTCCAAGACCGGCAAGGCTTAAAAGACTATGCAACCACCAAACCGACACTGCAGTAAATATTAAGGGGGGTCCTATAAAAGAGAAAAAAATCCCTAGAATATCATTGAACAGAAATATAGAAACAATCTATAGACAGAAAGACTTCAAAGGCAACACGATGTCAATAAAAACCTATCTCTCAATAATCACTCTCAATGTGAATGGCCTAAATGCACCCATAAAACGACACAGGGTTGCAGATTGGATAAAATGACAGGACCCATCCATATGTTGTCTACAAGAGACCCATTTTGAACCTAAGGATACACCCAGACTGAAAGTGAACGGATGGAGAAGCATCTTTCATGCCAATGGGCCTCAAAAGAAGGCCGGAGTAGCGATTCTCATATCAGATAAATTAGATTTTAAACTAAAGACTGTAGTCAGAGATACAGAAGGACACTACATAATTCTTAAAGGGACTATCCGACAAGACGATGTAACAATTGTGAATATCTATGCCCCCAATATGGGAGCACCCAATTACAATAGAAAACTATTAATCAAGATAAAGAGTCATATTGATACGAATACAATAATAGTAGGAGATCTTAATACGCCTCTCTCAGAAATAGACAGATCATCGAGGCAGAAAATTAATAAAGAAATAAGAGCATTGAATGAAACATTGGACCAGATGGACCTCATCGACGTATATAGAACATTCCACCCTAAAACAACAGAATACTCATTCTTCTCAAGTGCACATGGAACCTTCTCCAGAATAGACCACATACTGGGTCACAAAGCAGGACTCAACCGATACCAAAAGACTGACATTATTCCCTGCATATTCTCCGATCACAATGCTTTGAAACTGGAACTCAATCACAAGGAAAAGTTCAGAAGGAACTCAAACACCTGGAAGCTAAAGACCACCTTGCTTAAGAATGCTTGGATCAACCAGGAGATCAAAGACGAACTTAAACAATTCATGGAAACCAATGAGAATGAAGACACTCGGTCCAAAACCTATGGGATACAGCAAAGGCGGTTCTAAGGGGGAAATACATAGCCATCCAAGCCTCCCTCAAAAACATTGAAAAATCCAGAATACACCAGCTGTCTCTACACCTTAAAGAACTGGAGAATCAACAACAAATCAAACCAACTCCACATGCAAGAAGGGAAATAATCAAGATTAGAGCAGAGATCAATGAGGTAGAAACGAGAGATACAGTAGAACGTATCAATGAAACTAGAAGCTGTTTTTTTGAAAGAATCAATAAGATCGATAAACCATTGGCCACACTAATCCAAAAGAAAAGAGAGAAAGCCCAAACTAATAAAATTATGAATGAAAAGGGAGAGATCACAACGAACACCAAGGAAATAGAAACAATCATCAGAAATTATTACCAACAGTTATATGCCAATAAGCTAAGCAACCTAGATGAAATGGATGCATTCCTGGAAAGCTACAAACTCCCAAAATTGAACCAGGAAGAAATTGACAACCTGAATAGACCGATATCTAGCAATGAGATTGAAGCAGTGATCAAAAACCTCCCAAAAAACAAGAGCCCAGGACCTGACGGATTCCCTGGGGAATTCTACCAAACTTTCAAAGAAGAAATAACACCAATTCTCCTGAAGCTGTTCCAAAAAATTGAAGCAGAAGGAGAACTTCCAGACTCTTTTTATGAAGCCAGCATTACCCTGATCCCCAAACCAGGCAAAGACCCTACCAAAAAGGAGAATTTCAGACCAATATCACTGATGAATATGGATGCCAAGATTCTCAACAAGATCCTAGCAAACAGGATCCAGCAGCACATTCAAAAGATTATCCACCATGACCAGGTGGGATTCATCCCTGGGTTGCAAGGTTGGTTCAACATTCGCAAATCAATCAGTGTGATAGAACACATCAATAAGAGAAGAGAGAAGAACCACATGGTCCTCTCAATTGATGCAGAAAAAGCATTTGACAAAATCCAGCATCCGTTCCTGATGAAAACGCTTCAAAGTATAGGGATAGAGGGAACATTCCTGAACTTCATAAAATCTATCTATGAAAGACCCACAGCAAATATCATCCTCAATGGGAAAAAGCTTGCAGCCTTCCCGTTGAGATCAGGAACACGACAAGGATGCCCACTCTCACCACTCTTGTTCAACATAGTATTAGAAGTTCTAGCAACGGCAATCAGACAACAAAGAGAAATCAAAGGTATCCAAATTGGCAAGGAAGAAGTCAAACTCTCTCTCTTCGCAGATGACATGATTCTTTATATGGAAAACCCCAAAGACTCCACGCCCAAACTACTAGAACTCATACAGCAATTCAGTAACGTGGCAGGATACAAAGTCAATGTACAGAAATCAGTGGCTTTTTTATACACCAACAATGAAAATACAGAAAGGGAAATTAGAGAATCGATTCCATTTACTATAGCACCAAGAACCATAAGATACCTGGGCATAAACCTAACCAAAGAAGTAAAGGACCTATACTCGAGGAACTACAGAACACTCATGAAAGAAATTGAAGAAGACACAAAAAGATGGAAGACTGTTCCATGCTCTTGGATTGGAAGAATAAACATTGTTAAAATGTCTATACTGCCTAGAGCAATCTATACTTTTAATGCCATTCCGATCAAAATTCCACCGATATTTTTCAAAGAGCTGGAGCAAATAATCCTAAAATTTGTATGGAGCCAGAAGAGACCCCGAATTGCTAAGGAAATGTTGAAAAACAAAAACAAAACTGGCAGCATCACGTTACCCGATTTCAAGCTTTACTACAAAGCTGTGATCACCAAGACAGCGTGGTACTGGCATAAAAACAGACACATAGACCAGTGGAACAGAGTGGAGAGCCCAGATATGGACCCTCAACTCTATGGTCAAATAATCTTCGACAAAACAGGAAAAAATATTCAATGGAAAAAAGACAGTCTCTTCAATAAATGGTGCTGGGAAAACTGGACAGCGATATGTAGAAGAATGAAACTCGACCATTCTCTTACACCGTACACAAAGATAAACTCGAAATGGATAAAAGACCTCAATGTGAGACAGGAATCTATCAGAATCCTAGAGGAGAACATAGGCAGTAACCTCTTCGATATCAGCCACAGCAACTTCTTTCAAGATATGTCTCCAAAGGCCAAGGAAACAAAAGCAAAAATGAACTTTTGGGACTTCATCAAGATCAAAACCTTCTGCACAGCAAAGGAAACAGTCAACAAAACAAAGAGGCAACCCACGGAATGGGAGAAGATATTTGCAAATGACAGTACAGACAAAAGGTTGATATACAGGATCTATAAAGAACTTCTCAAACTCAACACACACAAAACAGATAATCATATCAAAAAATGGGCAGAAGATATGAACAGACACTTCTCCAATGAAGACATACAAATGGCTATCAGACACATGAAAAAATGTTCATCATCACTAGCCATCAGGGAGATTCAAATTAAAACCACATTGAGATACCACCTAACACCAGTTAGAATGGCCAAAATTAGCAAGACAGGAATCAACGTGTGTTGGAGAGGATGTGGAGAAAGAGGAACCCTCTTACACTGTTGGTGGGAATGCAAGTTGGTGCAGCCACTTTGGAGAACAGTGTGGAGATTCCTGAAGAAATTAAAAATAGAGCTTCCCTATGACCCTGCAATTGCACTGCTGGGTATTTACCCCAAAGATACAGATGTAGTGAAAAGAAGGGCCATTTGTACCCCAATGTTTATTGCAGCAATGGCTACGGTCGCCAAACTGTGGAAAGAACCAAGATGCCCTTCAACGGATGAATGGATAAGGAAGATGTGGTCCATATACACAATGGAGTATTATGCCTCCTTCAGAAAGGACGAATACCCAACTTTTGTAGCAACATGGACGGGACTGGAAGAAATTATGCTGAGCGAAATAAGTCAAGCAGAGAGAGTCAAGTATCATATGGTCTCATTTATTTGTGGAGCATAACAAAGAACATGGAGGACATGGGGAGATGGAGAGGAGAGGGAGTTGAGGGAAACTGGAAGAGGAGATGAACCATGAGAGACTATGGACTCTGAAAAACAACTAGAGGGTTATGAAGGGGTGGTGGGGGAGTGGGGGGGTTGGGAGGTTGAGGGACCAGGTGGTGGGTAATGAGGAGGGCACGTACTGCATGGAGCACTGGGTGTGATGCCAAAACAATGAACACTGTTATGCTGTAAATAAAAAAATAAAAAAAAAGAATGAATACTGTTACGCTGAAAAAATAAATAAAATGGAAAAAAAATTAAAAAAAAAACAGTCTTGACAATGAGGAATAATCCAAAAAAAAAAAAAAAAAAGAATCATGGCGAGAAATCCATGAGTTCCGTGCTTGGCTTTCTCCTCCTCTAGAATTCCGCTGCTGTCTTAGAAATTGAACCTCCTTTCCTTGATAGATGAACTTCATCCTGGGTGGATATTTTGTTGATTTTCTGGGGGAGGGGCCTGTTGTAGTGACTCTAAATTGTCTTTGCCCGAGCTGGGATTGCACCGCCCTTACCAGGGGCCGGACTACGTAATTGGCTCGGGTTTGCTTTTATGACCTTCTGTTCCCTGAATGCTTTCCATACAGTTCCGGAGGTCGGGAATGAAAATGGCGGCCTCCTAGTCTCTGGCCCGGAGGAGCCGAGAGCCCAGGGCCCCACTCCTCAGTGCGCCCCCAGAGGACAGCACCCAATCACTCCCATATCCCCAGCCTCTAGCTGCGCTCCGAGCTCACCCAGCCCACAACCAGTTCAAGGTAACCCCGAGCTGAGAGTTCAGTCCTCGGCTCTGTCTCTGTAGCTGGCTTTTCTGTTCTAATACCTGTGAGCTCTGTGACACTCCGACACCCCCAATCGTTCTATGGTCCTGCGGGACCTGGGGCCACCCTGACCCCGCGTGGGCTTCACCCCAGTTAAGCCTCTGGAGCAATGTCCCTCAGTAGAGCAGACTTTTAAAAGTCCTGATTTTGTGCTCCATTGCTCCGCCGCTTGCCGGGAGCCGGCCCCTCCCCCTGCGGTCTATCTTCCCATCGTTTTAGATTCACTTCTCTGCCAGACCTACCTTTCAGAAAGTGGTTGATTTTCTGTTTCTAGAATTTCTGTTCTTCTTCTCTTCGATCTCCCATTGGATTTGTAGTTGTTTGCAATGTTTAGATAAGGTATTGAGCTGATCTCCTGCTACCTGATGTAGTTGCATCCTGCTACTTCTCCGCCATCTTGACTCCTCCTGATCCAAGCATTCTTAAGCAAGGTGTTCATTAGCTTCCAGGTGTTTGAGTTCCTCCCAAAATTTTTCTTGTGATTGAACTCTAGTTTCAAATCATTGTGGTCTGAGAATATGCAGGGAATAATGTCAGTCTTTTGGTATCATTTTAGTCCTGCTTTGTGATCGAGTATGTGGTCTATTCTGGAGAAGGTTCCATATGCACTTGAGAAGTATGAGTATTCTGTTGTTTTAGGGTGAAATGTTCTGTATATGTTTATGAGGTCCATATTTTCCAATGTTTTATTCAGTGCTCTTTTTTCTTTATTGTTTTTCTGCTTCGATGATCTATTACTGAGAGAGTTGTGTTAAGATCTCCAACTCTTATTGTATTCATATCAATATGACTCTTTATCTTGATTAATAGTTTTCTTATTAATTGGCAGCTCCCATATTGGGGGCATAGATATATACAATTGTTAGATCATCTTGGTGGATAGTCCCTTTAAGAATTATGTAGTGTCCTTCTGTATCTCTGACTACAGTCATTAGTTTAAAATCTAATTTATCTGATATGAAAATATCTACCCCGGCCTTCTTTTGAGGCCCATTGGCATGAAGATGCTTTTCCATCCCTTTACTTTCAGTCTGGGTGTATCGTTATGTTCAAAACAGGTCTCTTGTAGACAACATATGGATGGTTCTTGTCGTTTTATCCAATCTGCAACCCTTTGTCATTTTATGGGTGCATTTAGGCCATTCACATTGAGAGTGATTATTGATAGATAAGTTTGTATTGACATCGTGTTACCTTTGAAGTCTTTCTTTCTGTAGATTGCCTCTATATTTCTGTTCAATGATATTTTTAGGATTTTTTCTCTTTTATAGAACTCCCCTTAATACTTCTCTTTTATAGAACTCCCCTTAATATTTCTTCCTTTGTCAGCTGGTTATATAGTCTTTTAAGCCTTGCCGGTCTGGGAAACTCTTTATGTCTCCATCCATTTTGAAAGTCATTCTTGCTGGATAAAGTATTCTTGGCTGCATGTGTCAGCTGGTTAGTCTTTTAAGCCTTGCCGGTCTTTGAAACTCTTTATGTCTCCATCCATTTGAAAATCAGTCTTGCTGGATAAAGTATTCTTGGCTGCATGTTCTTCTCATTTAGTGCCCTGAATATATCTTGCCAGACCTTTCTGGCTTGCCAGGTCTCTGTGGACATGTCTAACATTATTCTGATGGGTTTTCCTCTGTGCATAATTAGCCTCTTTGTCCTAGTGGCTTTCAAGAGATTGTATCTACAATTAAGATTTATCAGTTTTACTATCAGGTGCCCTGATGTCCTTTTAGAATCTATAATCTTGGAGGGAGCCCTTTCTGCCTCTAGTACATGAACGCTGTTTCCATTCGTGAGATTGCGAAAATTTTCATCTAGAACTTCTTCCACTATATCTTCTAGACTTCTTTCTTTCTCCTCCTCTTCAGGGATTCCAATAATTCTGATGTTGGAACGTTTCATGGTATCATTTATTTCCTTGATTCTTTTTTGTGGTTTCTAAGCTGTTTGTTCCTGGCTTCCTCCTGATCCTTTATCTCTATCTGTTTGTCCTCCAGATCACTAATTCTATCTTCTGCCTCAGTTAACCTAGCTTTTAGAGAATTTAGATTAGACTGGAACTCATTGATAGCTTTGTGAACATCACCCCTGGTGGCTTTCCGTTCTTCCCTAATCAATTCCGTTTGGTCAACCATGGTTTTCTCCAACCTAGCTATTGCCTGGATAATTGTTAGCCTGAATTCCTTTCCTTAAATATTGTCTACATCAATAGCCATTAGCTCTGTTGTAGAAGGACCATCCTCTGTATTATTTTTTTGTTGGGCATTCCTCCTCCTAGTCATTTTGGTGTGAGATGACTGAAAGGATGTAGCTGTATGTATTGACTGTGCTGCAGTCAAGGTGCACCCTGGAACACTTCTGAGAAATCACATTTCCCCACCCAAATGAGAGAAAAAAGAAAAGAAAAGGAAATAGAGAGAGGGCAAGAGAGAGAGGGGGGAAAAAGGGTAGATAAAAGAGAAGACTCAGCCCAAATGGGCCCCAAGGTAAGATTTATGAAGTATACAAACAAAAATTGACAAACAAAAAGACTAATAAAAGTATATGATAAGGGAGAGAAAAAAAAATATATGTGCTAAAAAAGAAAAAGGAAGAACCTCGTCAAAAAGAACCCCAAGTATAAGATTTATATACTATCCGGACAAACAAAAATACACAGAAACACTGGTGGAAGAAAAAGATGGGAGAGTGGTTATAAATTCTCAGTGTAGGCCAGGAAGTTTATTTTGATTCTTCCTGGATGTATCTTGATATCTTTGTTAAAGGACTCAACTTCCTAAGATAAAGGGGGATTAAAGATTGGTTTACCTATAGCGATAGCATTGATTGGGAAAGGGGGTTACCTTGAAGTTTAACTCTATATGAATATTAGAAAATAAAAATAAAAAAGAATAAACTAGACTAAATTAAACTAAAATTAAAAAAAATTAAAAAATAGAAAAGCAAAAGAAAAACACGGGTGTATGTATCAAAAATTTCAGATTAGAAGGTTATTATGGAATTTGATATACTGGACATGTCACCATGATCGTAAATAGGTTAAAAATTATCTACATAAAAAATGAACCAGAATAGTGGGAACGAGTTAAAAATAAAAGTTGTATCTATGAAGTAGAGGTGCTTGTTCTCTTATCGCCTTTTTTTTTTTCTTTCCTGGTTGGTTTTCTGGGGGGAGGGGCCTGCCACGTGGGTTTTCAGTCAATGAGGTTCCCTGAGTTAAGTCCTCCCACCCCCCTCAAGCGGGTGGTCTCTGAGGAAACCTGTTTTTCAGGCTTTTGTTCTCTGGAGATGTTTTATGTTTGTTTGTTCATTTTTGTTTTTGTTTTTTTCTCTCGCCTTGACAGCTTTTGATGCTTTTCGGGGTTTAGAGGAAAGCAAACTGCACCCTGACCTCCCTCTCAGAGAGAAGGCACAGATTGCTCCCCTGTTGTGGCTGCAGAGCTGCTGGAAGTGTAGATTCTGAGTCGCGGTCCCCGCGGATGCAGGATCTCCTCCTTGTACCCAAAACCAAGGCTGTGGCTGGCTGCCCACTGGCGTCTTCTGTCCCCGTAGAGATCCAGACATGTATAATTCTGATCTCAGGTTGATTTCATAGGTGATTGAAGTTCTTTGGTAAGTAATCCACTCACTTTAGGGTACAGGTTGAAACAGCACTTCCTCTTACTTCCCCGACATCTTTCCTCCCCCCATTAAACACCTTTTCTGCTCTTCCTACTAACTCAGTCAGATTATTCCCTTCAAATCCTTCAATTTTTCTGAACTTTGCTCTTATATCTGGGGCTGACTGATTGGCAAAAGCAAGAGTCACTGTTCTTTGATTTTTAGGTGCCTCGGGGTCGATCAGGCTATACATTTTATAGGCTTCAGTAAGCCTTTCTAGGAAAGCTCCTGGAGACTCATCCTTACCTTGATTCAACATACTAATTTTAGATAAATTTATGGGTCTCCTTGCAGCTGCAGGGAGACCTCATATTAGGGCCTGGCGGTAGAAGAGTAGGCTCTCCTTACCTTCACTGGAATTTGGTCCCCAGTCAGGGGTGTTCCCTTGGGCAATAGTCATCCTTCTGCTGGGGATCAAGGTCCCCGCCAAGTCTCTCACTTATCACCTTATGGGTTTCTCAATTGATGTGATTCCTCTCTTCCGTGTTAAGGATAGCCATAAAGAACTGTGGAATATCCACCCGGGTGGGCTGCTGGGTAAGAAAGACAGTCTCCAAGAGACTAATTAAATACTGAATGTGGACAGAAAAGGGTTTGTGTTGGGCCTTCCAGTTATACATATCAGAAGAAGAGGAAGGGATATAGGTTAGGTGGGGGCGCCCTCTCCCATCCAGTGGAACAAGCTCATGGAGAGGCAGCATCAGCGTGGTAAAAGGAGGCAGAGGTGGGTAGGGGAAAGGGGAAGGATCAGGGCGGTCTTTCTGCTTGGTATTCCCATAGGTGGACGCCGACCACGTATGAGGTGGAGTGGTAAGGCTGTCTCGGAACCAAAAGTCAGGTTTGGGGGACAGATAAAGGGGGAGAATTCTACAGCCTCCACATCCAATGGAGGTAGAAGGTATTCTTCCCTGGTTGCTCCTCATCTTTTTAGGTTTCTCCCAATCTGGAGGGTTTGGGCAACTGTGATGGCAGTTTCCTTCGTAAGGACCATTGCTGTGGTCTGGCTCCAGAGGCAGCATCCTGGAGGGCATGTGGGCCAGGGCTTTGGGGACAAAATTCTGCAAACACAAACTCGGGTTCGGGTTAGGGGCGGTGTGATGGCAGGCCTGATCTGCAGACCCTGAGGGCAGCTCCTCAGGATTTGAAATTCAGGCAGGTGGAAGTTGGTAGCACAGGCTTTTTTGTCTGGATTGTGTGTCTTGGATGGCCATGGAATGAAAGGTTGGCCTCATAGGGCCATGGGAGTTTCTTTCTCTCTGGGGATTCTGCCCAGCTCCCAAGAGTTTGGAGTTTTTCTGTGGGAAGATAAGAGTGCTGTTTTCCCTCTCATGGGTCCCGCCCAAACAGGGATTCCAGAGAAGGCTTCTGGGTCCGGACGCCTGGATAACCCCAAAGAGGGTTAGGATTTGGGCCTAGGGCATGGCAAGCCCGGTCTGAGAACTTCTGGTCCAGCTCCCAAGGGGTTTTGCTTGAAAACTGACATAGGCTGAGGGTCAAAATGACTGCTTGTGCCCAGGGTGGCACTCCTGAGTGGGCATGGTCTCATGGGTCATGCAGGTGGCTCCCACTCTGAGTGTTGGACACCCATCCCAACAGCCAGGTTTCCTGCCAGGTAGAAGGAGGAGTACTCTTTTTTTCTTCAGGTTTCCCCATAGGCTGGGATTTGAGCTAAGGTCTGGGGACAGATGTCTGAATACCCATTTTGGGTAGAGATGACGGCCTTGGCCACAGCAGGTCCCACCTGCAAGATATGGGGCCCCCTATCTGGGTGGCTGAAAGGTCGGGTCTCAGGCTGTGTTAGGGAGAGAATTCATGCCCAGGACGTCCTATTATATTGGGGTGACATTGAGGGCCATGCAGGTGGATCCTCATGTGGGATTTCTGGGTAGACACATAGGGCACTTCTTCTTTCTGATGGGCAGCAGAAGGCTGTGTTATGGCTCCATAATTCCCTATATGGAAGGCTTGTGGGCCAGGAGTATGAGGATGGAAGTCTGAAAACACAAGCCACGGTTCAGTTCAGTGCCGAGCACATAGCAGTTCCATTGGGCAGTGGCTGATTGGAGATCCTCAGCACCTGATTAAGGGCGAATGTCAGATTTCTGTTCACGCTGGAGTTTATGTCCATGATGACCGACGAATGGAGGGGTGGTCTCAAGAGGCCATGGAGGCTTTCCCACACTGAGGCTTGTGACATGCTCAAAACAGCAAGGTGTCCTTCTACAGGAAAGGGGGAGTCCGGGTGGATGGATCCAGGGTCCCCCATGTGGAAAGATTGGATAGCGGAGCTCTCTGCATGGATGCCTGGAAAGCCCACCTCACTTTACCATTGAAGCCAAGGAACAGGGCAGGTTTGATCTGATGCCTCATCTGCAAAGTGATTAGGGGGCTGATTTGACGGGTTTTCTCAGGCTGATGGGTCACAATGCTGGTTTGTGTCCAGGGAGACCTTAGAATGTGGCAGTGGCTCAGGGGCCATGAAGGATTCTCCTAACCTGAGCGTTGGATCCAGCTCCAAAGAGCAAGGTTTCCTTCTGGCGACAGGAGGGGTTATGTTGTGAGGCTCATGACCACATGTTGGACCATATGTTCATATTCCAGAACAGGCCTCTGGGGACAGATCTCTGAAAAATTAATTTAGGGTTCTGATGAGGTCCTAGGGTCATGCCAGATTTAATCTTCTGACTAAGGGACATTGACCTGTGTGTTTGCCTGAAGGAAGGTGCTTAAGGTATGTCACACTGCGCATTTTTGTCCAGAGGTGTCCCGTGTGTGACCTAACATTACTGTGCAGTTTTTTTCTGTGTATTGCAATATCATTGGCAACCTATGTATAGCTTGGCTAAACTACCTCTATAAAAGTTAGTCTGTGAGGCTGTCCACACGCAGCCCCATAGAGTAGTTTTTCCTTCTGTTGGGGCGTCAGACTTCTGGATTGTGGCTCCAGAATTCCCAGTCTGGAGGGATTGTGGGCCATAAGTTTGAGGACCGAAGTCTGAAAACACAAGCTAGCGTTAGGTTTAGGTCCTAGGGTACGGGTCCCCAGAGGCCTGGTCTTGAATCCAACATAGAAGGGGTCCCTGAAGGACATCAGAGAACACCTTCTGTCCCCAAAAGGGAACCTTGCTATTTGGAGCTGTGTAAAAGCCTCAGGGTAGGAGAATCCTGCATAGACCATAGAATCACCACAAAATTCCAAGGTCTCCCTCGACACATACCCACATTGTGACCCATCACCATGAGAATCCATTTCAACTCAGCACACTGGGTAGCACTCCACAGTGTCAGCAGATTGAACCTGCGTATTCCTAGGCAGTGATGGCAATGCCAAGTGGGGTTTCCAGGCACCCATACGTACAGCCCTGCTCTCCAATATTTCCGTGTGGGGGTCCCTTCAGCTATCAAAAAGGACTCCCTATGTCCCACAGAAGGAAACCTTGCAGTTTCTACAGCTCACAATCCCCAGATGGGAAAACCTCCATGACCTCATCAGGTCGTACCTCCATTAGGTGGTCATCATGGACAGAAAGTCCAGCCTGAGTGAACGTCTGACACTTGCCCTTACTTCAGATGCTGGAGATCTCAATTCAGCCTCTGCAGATTGGGTTTATCTTGCCCTAGGCCTTAAACCACACCAGAGCTTGTGTTTTCAGACTTCCATCCTTATAGTCATTGCACACAAGCACTCCAGATTGGGAATTCTGGAGTCACAACACAGCTCTCTGTCTGTCCACCAGAAGGAGAAAGAGCCCTATGTGGCTGCCCAAAAGCCCTAAATGAGGATAAACCTGCACAGCCCTTGACAGCACCCCAATTTCATAGGCCATCCTATGCACTAATGCTGTCTGACACAGCCTGAGTATAGACCTCCTGTCAGTCACCCAGGGAGCTAGCTGCATATCCAGCCATGGCCCTGGGCCCACATCTCTATCCAACCTTGGTCTTCTGGCATCTGTTCCCAGACCTTATCTCAAATTCCTGCATAGGCAGGAACCCAGTGCACAAAACAGAACTCTTCCTTCTGCATGGCAGGAAACCTTGTTGTTTGGAAGGGTGTCAAACCCTCAGAGTTGGCGAAACCTGCAGGGCCTATGAGGCCACGCCCACTCTTAAGGATCACCCTGGGCACAAAGATGCATTTTGACCCTCAGCCTTAGCACTTTTCAAATAAGGCCCCTCGGTAGCTGGACCAGGATCACGCATATCAGGCTTGTCATGCCCCTAGGCACAAATTCTAACCCTTGGTGACGTTTTTCAGGTGCCCATACCCAGAGCCTTGCTCTGGAATTCCTCTTTTTGGGGGACCCCTGAGACAGAAAACATGACTCCTCCCTTCCCCCAGTATCAGAGTAAACTACTGGGACCTGGGCAAAATCCCTGGAGAGGGAGAAACATCCATGGCCCCATGAGGCTCCCACACATTCTGTGGCCAACTTAAACTCACAATCCATAGACAAAACCCTGAGGTACCGCCTCACATTCACCCTAATTTCAGATCCCAAGGAGCTCCTCTCGGGGTCTGCAGATCAGGCATGCCAAACCCTTGGCCCTAAGTCTAACCCGAGTTTGTATTTTTAGATTTCTGTCCTCAGAGCCCTGTCCCACACACCCTCCAGACTCCAGCCTCCAGAGTGACACCACAAGACTGTGCTTGCCCTCCCGATGGAAACTGTGCCCTTTATAGTTTCCCAAACACTCCAGATTAGGAGAAACCTGCAAGGCCCCAGAGGCCACCCCAATTTAATAGGCGACCCTGGACAAAAATGTGCCCTCTGACACACTCTGAGAAATGTCCTCCAGTCAGACACCCAGGTAGATGGCCCCAGAGGCAGAAGATTGAACCTGACATGCCCGTATGCCATAATCTGAACCCTAGCTAAGGTTTTCAGGCATCTGTCGCCAGACCTTATCTCAAAAACTCTGCATATGGGGGAACCTAATGCACAAAACAGAACTCCTTCCCCATGGCAAGAAAGCTTGCTGCTGGGATGGGTGTCAAGCCCTCCGAGTTGGTGAAACCTACAGGGCCCATGAGGCTAAGCCCACAAGTGAGGCCACCTTGGGCACAAACACGCGTTGTGACACTCAGCCTAAGCCACATTTTTAAATCAGGCCCCTCAGTAACTGGACCAAGAGCCCGCATATTGGACTTGCCATGCCCATAGGCCCAAATATGAACGTAAGCAAGGGTTTTCCAGGCACCTGTTCACAGAGACATGATCCGGAATCCCTCTTTTTGGAGGATCCCCGGGAGACAAACAGGACTCCTCCCTTCCCCCACAGTGACACCAAACTATTGGGAGCCACGCAAAATCCCCCCAAAGGGAGAAACTTCCATGCCCGATAAGGTCACCCCTACATTCCATGGCCACCCTAGACACAAAATCCAGAGAAAAAAGCCTGAGCTACCACCTCCCAATCACCCTAATTTCAGATCCCGTGGAGCTCCCTCAGGGTCGGCAGATCAGGAATGCCATACCTTCAGTCCTAACCCTAGCACGATTTTGTCTTTTTAGACTTCTGTACCCAGAGGTCTGACCTGCATACACTCCAGGATGGAGCATCTGGAGCCACACTATAGGACTGTGCCTTCAGTCCCTAAGGAAAATGTGCCCTTTAAAATTGCCAAAACCCTCCAGATTAGGAGAAATCTGCAAGGCCCCAAGCCACCCAGTTTCATAGACAGCCCTGGATAAAAATAAGCAGTCTGACACACCCTGTGGATGGACCTGCAGTCAGACACCAAGGTATATGGCCACCCAAGACTAAGATTGAACCTGACATGCCCCTAGGCCCTAATCTGAACACTACCTGTGGTTTTCAGGCATCTGTCCCCAGAGCCCTGGTCTCGAATACCAACATTGGGGGCGAGGGTCCTTGACGCCCAAAACAGTAAACCTCCGGTCCCAGAAGGAAACCTTGCTCTTTGGAGTGGTGTCAAAATCTCTGGGTAGGAGAATCCTGATTGTCCACTGAGCCGCATTATGACCCATTAGTATGAGACTCCATTTCCACTCAGCCCCCTGTGTAGCTCACACCAGAGCCAGCAGATTGAACGTCCCATATCCATAGATTCCTATGGTGGGGTTTCCAGGCATCCAGAGCCCTGCTCTAGATTCTTCTATATTGGGGACCTATGAGCCATCAAGCAGATGCCTCCTGTCCTGCAGAAGGAAACCTTGATTTTTGGAGCTGCGCACAAACCCCAGATTGGGAAAACCTCCATGGCATCATGACACCACCGCTGCATTAGGCAGCCATAAAGGACACACACTTGAGCCTGAGTGAACATCTGACTCTTGCCCTTATTCAGATGACGGGATTATCACCTCAGCCTCTTCATTTTGGGGTTGCCCTGCCCTAGGCCCTAAAAATTACACAAGCTCTTGTTTTCAGATTCTGTCCTCAAACTAACTACAAAAATAATACTTAAAATCAATACACTGTATGTGATCATTATTCCTACATGGAATCTAACCATGACTGGTAACACAAAAAAAATCCGTGCATTTCAACTATAAGAACACTAATGACTAACATTCAAAAGAACCACCCACTAACCAGAATTATCAACAACTCATTTATCGACCTACCCGCACCATCAAACATCTCAGCATCATGAAATTTTGGCTCCCTTCTCAGAATTTGCCTAATCCTTGAAATCCTTACAGGTTTATTCTTAGCTATACACTACACATCAGGCGCAACCACAGCCTTCTCATCAGTTACACACATCCGTCGAGATGCCAATTATGGCTGAATCATCGGATATATACGTGCCAACAGAGCTCCATATTCTTCATCTGCCTATTCCCACATGTAGGATGAGGCCTATACTACAGATCTTATATATTCCCCAAAACATGAAACATCGGCATTATCCTACTATTTGCAGTTATAGAAACAGCATTCATAGGTTACGTTTTACCACGAGGACCAATGCCTTTTGAGGCTCAACCATAATTACCAACTATCAGTCATCCCATACATTGGATCCAACCTTGTAGAGTGAATCTGAGGAGGTTTTTCAGTAGACAAAGCCACCTTAACATGATTCTTTGCCTTCCACTTTATCCTCCCATTCATCATCTCAGCACTAGCAGCAATTCATCTGCTATTTCTTCATTAAACAGGATCTAACAATCCTTCTGGAATCCCATCTGATTCGGACAAAATTCCATTCCACCCAGACTACACATTTAAAGACATCCTAGGTGCCCTATTCCTAATCATATGACTCATAATACTAGTACTATTCTCACCCGACCTACTAGGGGACCCTGACAACTACTTCTCTGCCAACCCACTTAACACACCACCCCATATCAAACCCGAATGATATTTCCTATTCGCATATGCAATCCTACAATCCATTCTGAATAAACTAGGAGGAATACTAGCCCTAGTCTTCTCCATTCTAATCCTAGCCATTATTCCAGTATTACATACTTCAAAACAATGAGGTCTGATATTCCTTCCACTAAGCCAATGCCTATTTTGATTACTAGTAGCTGATCTCCTTATAATATGAATTGGTGGTCAACCAGTAGAACACCCCTTCATCACCATTGGTCAATTAGCCTTTATCTTTTACTCCACAGTCCTCCTAATTCTAATAACAACTATCAGCATTATCGAGAAGAACTTATTAAAATGAAGAGTCTTTGTAGTATATCAATTACTTTGGTCTTGTAAACCAAAAACGGAGAACTCCGTCTCCCTGAGACTCAAGGAAGAAGTAATAGCCCCACCATCAGTACCCAAAGCTAACATTCTAACTAAACTACTCCCCGATTTCCTCATCCCATTATTTCAATTCATATATTTAAAAACCTACTGTGCTTCCCCAGTATGTATTTTCCCCACCCCATGTGTATCGTGACTCATGGTTTGCTCCATGCATATAAGCATGTACATACTATGATTGATTTTACATATGTGCACCTCACCTTGACCATGAGCTTGATCACTAGGCCTCAAGAAAACGTCAATCCTTGCATGATGTGTACCTCTTCTCACTCCAGGCCCATCGAATGTGGGGGTTTCTACAGTGAAACGATACTGGTATCTGATTCTTACTTCAGGGCCATGACAGTCCTCAATCCAGTCCTACTAACCCTTCAAATGAGACATCTCGATGGATTAATGACTAATCAGCCTATGATCACACATAACTGTGGTGTCATGCATTTGGTACTTTTTAAAATTTTTTTTGGGGTGGGGCTGGTATCACTATGGCTGTAAAAGCCTCGTTGCATTCAAATAACTTGTAGCTGTGCTTAACATCATCCTTTATCCACATTGCACAACCATAAGGTGCAATTCAGTCAATAGTTACAGGACATACACACGTACACAGTTACACATATACGCATATTCAACAGATAGAAACTAGCTAAATCAAACCCCCTTTATCCTCTCCATAACTTCAAAAGTACACAAACACTTAAAATTGTCCTTCCAAACTCCAAAAACAGAACTAAGCACATGCAACATATATAAGAAGCCACTTATAGTGATACTCCATGTATTAATCTCTATTGCTAATTTATCCAGAATAATCTATTCAAGAAAGCTATCTATAGATGTAGTACCCCACCTCTAATTTAATAATACTAGCAACTTACATTTAATACTAATAATTAAATTACTGTGCCTAAATACATTAACTAAATAAGGAAAGGCACTGAAAATGCTTAGAAGAGTCATAAGACTCCATAAACGTGAAGGTTTGGTCCTAGCCTTCCTATTGATTATTAACAGAATTACACATGCAAGTCTCCACTTCCCAGTGAAAATGCCTCTGAAGCCCCAAACTGATTAAAAGGAGCAGGTATCAAGCACACTAAATAAGTAGCTCATAACAACTTGCTCAACCACACCCCCACGGGATACAGCAGTGACAAAAATTAAGCCATGAACGAAAGTTTGACTAAGTCATGCTAACATTAAGAGTTGGTAAATTTCATGCCAGCCACCGCGATCATACGATTAACCCAAATTAATAGGCACACAGCCTAAAACATGTTAAGTACTACATCACACTAAAGTTAAAATTTAACCAGTCCATTAAAAGCTACTATTAACATAAAATATACCATGAAAGTGACTTTGTTATTTCCGACCACACAATAGCTGAAACCCAAACTGGTATTAGATACCCCACTCCACTCAGCCTTAAACATAAATAATTTGTACAACAAAATTATCTGCCTGAGAACTACTAGCAACAGCTTAAAACTCAAAGGACTTGGCGGTGCTTAACATCCCTCTAGAGGAGCCTGTTCTATAATGGGTAAACACCGATAAACCTCACCACTTCAAGCTAAGTCAATCTATATACCACCATCTTCAGCAAACCCTCAAAAGGAAGAAAAGTAATCATAATAATTACACATAAAAAGTTAGGTCAAGGTGTAAGCCATGAAGTGGGAAGAAATGGGCTGAATTTTTTTTAAAGATTTTATTTATTTGACAGACAGAAATCACAAGTAGGCCGAGAGGCAGGCACAGAGAGAGGGGGAGGCAGGCTCCCTGCCGAGCAGAGAGCCCAATGTGGGGCTCAATCCCAGGACATTGGGCTGAATCCCATGACCTGAGCTGAAGGCCAAGGCTTTAACCCACTGAGCCACCCAGGCGCCTCTGGGCTGAATTTTCTAATCAAGAATATGCTCACAAAATTTTTTATGGAAACCAAAACTAAAGGTGGATTTAGTAGTCAATTAGGAATAGAGAGCTTAATTGAATAGGGCCATGAAGCATGCACACACTGCCCATCACCCTCCTCAAGCAATTCACCCAAACACTACATAATACAGACTAAACCAACTCAAGAAGAGATAAGTCATAACAAGGTAAACATAACGGAACATGTGCTTGGATAAATCAAAGTGTAGCTTAATTAAAGCATCTGGCTTACACCCAGAAGATTTCACACACCAATGACCACATTGAACCAAACCTAGCCCAATCAACCACTAACTCAACTACTACAATAAGCCTCTAATCAAAGCATTCAATTACATCATTAATGTATAGGAGATAGAAATTTTACTTGGAGCTATAGAGAAAGTACCATAAGGGAATGATGAAAGAAATTTTAAAGTAATAAACAGAAAAGATCGCCCCTTATACCTTTTGCATAATGAGCTAGCTAGAATGATTTAGTGAAGAGATCTTAAGCTAACTCCCCCAAATCCAGATGAGCTACCTATGAACAAACCACAGGGATAAACACACCTATTTTGCAAAATAGTGAGAAGATTTATAGGTAAAGGTGAAAAGGCTAATGATCCTGGTGATAGCTTGTTGCCCAGAATAGAATCCCTGTTCAACTTTAAATCTACCCAACAAATCCCAAAATTATAATGTAAATTTAAAATATAATCCAAAAAGGTACAGATTTTTAGGATAAGGATACAACCTTACTTAGAGAGTAAAGTTAAATAAAACCATAGTAAGCCTAAGAGCAGGCACCAATTAAGAATGTGTTCAAGCTCAACAACCCAACCCTCTGATTCCAAAAATCTTAAACCAACTCCCAACTACCACTGGGCTAATCTATTTAATAATAGAAGCAATAATGCTAGTATGAGTAACAAGAAGCATTTCTCCTTGCATAAGTTTATAACAGTCAACAAATACCCACTGATAGTTAACAACATGATAAAAATAAACTAATAATAAAACACTCAACCAATCAATTGTTGGCCCAACACAGCTATGAAACAAGGAGAGAGTAAAAGAAGTAAAAGGAACTCATCAAACACAAACCCCGCCTGTTTACCAAAAATGTCACCTCCAGCATGCCCAGTATTAGAGGCACTGCCTGCCCAGTGGCACTAGTTAAACGGCCACGGTATCCTGACCATGCAAAGGTAGCATAATCCTTTGTTCTCTAAGTAAGGACTTGTATGAATGGCCACACGAGGGTTTAACTGTCTCTTACTTCCAATCAGTGAAAATGATCTTCCTGTGAAGAGGCGGGAATAAACTAACAAGACGAGTAGACTCTATGGAGCTTCAATTAACTAGTCTATAATAAGTCTATTTAATCACCAGTTAGGCATAACACAATATTATTAATGGATTAACAACTTAGGTTGGGGTGACCTCAGAGAATAAAGTAACCTTGGAGTGATGCAAATATAGACAAACCAGTCAAAATATAGTACCATTTATTGATCCAAGAAATTTGATCAATGGAACAAGGTACCCTAAGGGTAACAGCACAATCCTATATGAGAGTCCATATCAACAATAGGGTTTATGACCACGATGTTGGATCAGGACATCCCAATGGTGCAGCAGCTATTAAAGATTTGTTTGTTCAACAATTAAAGTACTACGTGATCTGAGTTCCGACGGGAGCAATCCAGGTCAGTTTCTAACTATTACAACAACTTCTCCCAGTACGAAAGGACAAAAGAATTAAGGCCTATTCTATTGGAGTGCCTTAGGACTAATAGAGGATATAATCTTAATCTAAGGAGTCCACCTTCATTTCATAGCCCTAGAGATAGGGGTTGTAAGGGTGGCAGAGCCCAGTAACTGGGTGAAACTTAAACTTTTATTCTCAGAGGTTCAAATCTCCTTCCTAACATTATGTTTATAATTAATGTCATTTCACTAATTGCACCTATCCTACTTGCTGTAGCCTTTCTAACATTAGTGGAGTGAAAAATCCTAGGGTATATACAACTCCGTAAAGGCCCGAACATTGTAGGATCCTATGGACCCTTGCAAGCAGTTGCAGATGCCATAAAACTACTCACTAAAGAACCTTTACAACCCCTACCATCATCTATCACTATCCTAGCCCTAAAACTAAACATATGAACCCCATTACAAATACCTTACCCTCTCATCAATATAAACCCAGGAATCCTATTCATACTAGCAATATCAAGCCTACCTGTTTACTCTATTTTATGGTCCAGATGAGCCTCAAAATCAAAATATGCCCTAATTGGGGCCCTTTGAGCTGTAGCCCAAACAATTTCCTACGAAGTCACACTAGTCATTATCCTCTTATCAGTACTATTAATAAATGGCTCTTTTACCCTATCCACACTTATTACTACACAAGAACACCTATGACTAATCCTCCCCGCATGGCCCTTATCTATAATATGATTTATCTCAACCCCAGCAGAAACAAACTGCGCCCCATTTGACCTAACAGAAGGAGAATCAGAATTAGTCTCCAGATTCAACGTCAAATAGGCAGCCGAAACATTCATCCTATTTTTCCTAGCTGAATATGCCAACATCATTATAACTAATATCCTTATAACTATCCTGGTTTTGGTGCATTCCACACCCATACTTACCGGAACTATACTCCATCAATTTTACCATAAAAACACTTCTACTAACAACTTCCTTCCTATGAATTCAAGCATCCTATTAACAATTCCGTTATGATCAACTCATATATTTATTATGAAAAAACTTTCTCCCCCTGACACTAGCCCTATGCATATGACATGTAGCCTTACCCATTATAACAGCAAGTATTCCTCCCCACACATAAGAAATATGTCTGACCAAAGAGTTACTTTGATTATAGAGGTTCGAGCCCTCTCATTTCTAGAATTATAGGAATTGAACCTAATCCTAAGAACTCAAAAATTTTTGTGCTACCGAACTCACATCAAATTCTACAGTAAGGTCAGCTAAATAAGCTATTGGGCCCATACCCCGAAAATGTTGGTTTATCCCCTTTCCATACTAATTAAACCCCCCATCCTTACTATCATTATATCAACTGTCATTTCAGGAAACATTATAGTACTAAAAAGCTCTCACTGACTGACAATCTGAATTGGATTCAAAATAGATATACTAGCTATTATCCCCATTTTAATTAAAAAATCAATCCATGAGCCATAGAAGCATCAACAAAATATTTCCTTACCAAAGCCACTGCATCCATATTCATAATATTAGGGATTATTATTAACCTACTATTGACAGGCCAATGAACAATACTAAATACCCCTAACCCAATCGCATCAAACATAATAACAGTAGCTCTGGCAATAAAATTAGGACTATCACCCTTCCACTTCTGAGTACCTGAAGTAACCCAAGGAATCACACTATCATCAGGAATAATTCTTCTAACCTGACAAAAAATCTCCCCCTTATTGGTCCTATACCAAATCTTTCCATTTATAAATCAAAACTTATTTGTAGCCATAGTTATTATATCCATTTTAGCGGGAGGCTGAGGAGGTCTTAACCAAACACAACTACAAAAAATCCTAGCATACTCATTAATCGCCCACACAGGATGAATGATTGCTGTAACACCATATAACCCTACCATAATAATATTAAACCTCATCATCTACATTACAATAACACTTGGAACATTCATACTGTTCACACTCAGTTCATCTACAACCACACTATCACTATGTCATATATGAAACAAACTCCCACTAATTACCTCACTAATCCTAACAATCCTATTATCACTAGGAGGCCTACCTCCCCTCTCAGGATTCATCCCTAAATGAATAATCATCCATGAACTCACAAAAAAAAATATAATTTTTATATGAACATTTATAGCAATTAGAGCCCCACTAAACCTATACTTTTATATGCGGTTAACACACGCAACAGCACTAACTATATTCCCCTCAATAAACACCATAAAAATAAAATGGCAATTTGAAAACACACAAAAAAACGTAATTCTTTTATCCTCACTAATTGTAACTTCGACCATATTACTTCCATTAACCCCAATAATACTAACACAGTTCTAGCAGCTTAGGTTAAAAACACCAAGTGCCTTCAAAGCCCTAAGTACGTGTCATTCACTTAACTCCTGCATCTCACCTTAAGGAATGCAAGAGTATATCTCACATCTACTGAACACAAATCACTTTAATTAAGCTAAAGCCTTTCTAGACTGGTGGGCTATCATCCCATGATACTTTAGTTAGCAGATAAATACCCTAGTCAACTGGCTTCAGTCTACTTCTCCTGCTTCGAAGAAAAAAAAAAAAAAAAGGTGAGAGAAGCCCCAGCAGGGTTGAAGCTGATTCTTTGAATTTGCAATTCAATGTAATATTTCACCACAGAGCTTGGTAAGAAGAGGACTCAACCCCCCATTCTTCAATTTACAGTCTAATGCCTTTATTGGCCATTTTACCTATGTTCATAAAGTGATGTTTATTCTCCACAAATCATAAAGACCCTTTATTTGGTGCATGAGCCAGAATGGTAGGCACTGCTCTTAGCCTATTAATCTGTGCTGAATTGGGCCAACCAAGTGTTCTAATAGGAGATGACCAAATCTACAACGTAATTGTAAGTGCCTATGCATTTGTAATAATTTTCTTTATAGTAATGCCAATTATGATTAGAGGATTTAGAAAATGATTAGTACCCTTAATAATTGGCACACCCAACATAGCAATTCCACGAATAAATAATATAAGCTTTTGACTTCTGCCCTCCTCCTTTCATCTCTTTCTAACTTCTTCCATGTTAGAAGCAGGTGCAGGAACAGGATGAACTTTGTACCCTCCTCTAGCAGGAAATTTAACACATGCAGGAGCATCCGTAGACACAATAATCTTCTCCCTACACCTGGCAAGTTTCTCATCCATCCTAGGAACCATTAACTTTATTACTATCATTATCAACATAAACTTCTCTGCAATATCACAATATCAAACTCCTCTATTCGTATGATCTGTCCTGATCACAGTTATACTTCTACTCTTATGATCACCAGTTCTAGAAGCCAGTATTACCAAACTACTCACAGACTGAAATCTAACGACTACCTTCTTTGACCCAGCTGGAGGAGGAGACCCTATTCTCTATCAACACTTATTCTGATTTTTTGGACATCCCAAAGTAGATATTCTAATTCTACCAGGATTTGGAAGTATCTCACATGTTGTAAACTATTGCTCAGGGAAAAAAAAAAAAAAAAAAAAAGAACAATTCGGCTACACTGGAATAGCCTGAGCAGTGATATCAATCAGTTTCTTAGGATCTATTTTATGAGCCCACCACATGTTTATAGTAGGAAAGGATGTCAGTTCACGAGCATACTTTACCTCAGCTACTATAATCATTGCAATTCCAGTGGGAGTAAATGTATTTAGCTGACTGACCACTCTACATGGAGGGGATATTAAATGATCTCCAGCTATAGTATGAAGACTAGGGTTTATTTTTCTATTCCCAGTGGGTGGTTTAACAGATATTGTATTATCAAACTCATCATTAGATATTGTTCTTCATGACACATACTACGTGGTAGCACAATTCCATTATGTCATTTCAATGGGGGCGGTATTTTTAATCATAAGAGGGTTTGTCCATTGATTCCCACTGTTCACAGGTTACACACTAAATGATATTTGAGCAAAAATCCACTTTACAATTATATTCATAGAAGTAAATATAACATTCTTTCCTCAACATTTCATAGGCTTATCAGGAATACCTCGACGATATTCCAGTTATCCAGATGCTTATGCAACATGAAACAGTGTCTTCCATGGGCTAATTTATCTCATTAACGGCAGTAATATTAATAATCTTCATAATCTGAGAAGACTTTGTATCCAAACAAGAGGTGATAATAGGAGAACTTACTTCAACAAACATTGAATGATTACATGGATGGCATCCTCCATATCACACAATCAAAGAGCCAACCTAAGTATTACCGAAATAAGAATGGAAGGAATTGAATTGGTTTAAACCCTCTAGAATTGGTTTAAAGCCAATATCATAACCACCATATCTTTCTTGATAAAAAGATATTAGTAAAAATTACATGACTTTGTCAAAGTCAAATTATATGTCGAAGTCCTTTATATCTCTATGGTGTATCCTTTCCAAATAGGCCTTCAAGATGTAACCTCCCCTATTATAGAAGAACTATTACATTTCCATGACCATACATTAATGATCATATTCTCAATCAGCTCTCTTGTTCTTTACATCATTTCATTAATATTAACTACTAAACTAACACATACCAGCACTATAGACGCTCAAGAACTTGAAACGGTATGAACTATCTTACCTGCTGCCATTTTAATTTTAATTGCTTTACCTTCATAATGAATCCTCTATATAATAGATGAGACCAATGAGACCAAGGAAGGGCCAATAATCCTTCCTTGACTGCAAAAATTATGGGTCACCAATGATACTGAAGTTATGAGTACACAGATTATGAAGACCTAAACTTTGACTCCTATATAACCCTAACTCAAGAGCTGAAACATGGAGAACTATGACAATTAGAAGTAGACAATCAAGTAGTCCTCCCAATAGAAATAACAATCTGCATACCAATTTTGGAGC
This sequence comes from Meles meles, assembly GCF_922984935.1. Lineage (NCBI taxonomy): Eukaryota > Metazoa > Chordata > Mammalia > Carnivora > Mustelidae > Meles > Meles meles. The sequence continues at coordinate 37,742,393 of NC_060088.1, read as the reverse complement.
CACAACGCAACACTCTGCCTGCCAAGCAGAAGAAAAAACTGCCCTATGGGGTTGCCCAAATACCCCAATGAGGATGAACCTGCACAGCCCTCATGACACCCCAATACCATAGGCCGCACTGTGTATTACTGCACTCTCTGACACAGACTGAGGCAAGGCCTCCCATCAGCAACCCAGAGAGCTGGCCACATCTCCAGCAGAATGGACTTGCCATGGCCCTAGGCCATCATCTCTACCCAATCTTGGTTTTCAGGCATCTGTCCCTAGACCTTATCTCAGATGCCTGAGTATATGGAGGAACCTAATGCAGAAAATAGAACTCCTCCTTCACCGTGGCAGGAAAACTTGCTGTTGGGAAGGGTGTAAAACCCTCAGAGCAGAGGAAACCTGCATGACCCATGAGGTCACGCCTGCTCTTGAGGGCAACCTTGGCACAAACACACATTGTGACCCATAGCCTGAGCCCCCAATTCAAATAAGGGCCTCGGTAGCCGAAACATGTGCCCGCATATTGAACTTACCTTCACCTTGGCCCAAATCCTAAACCAAAGTGGAGTTTTCCGGGCTCCCATACCCAGAGTCCTGTTTTGGAATCCCTCTTCTTAGGGACAACTGAGACAGAAAAAAAGGAAACTAACATCCCCCAGAATGATACCAAACTATTGGGAACTGGGAGGTGTCTAGCCCCAGAGCCAGAGGATCCAACCTGTCTCATTCCTACGTGCCAATGGAAATTCAAGGTGGGGATTCCAGGCATCCAAAAATAGAGTCCTGCTCTCAAATCTTTCCATAAGGGGACACTTGAGCCATCAAACAGGATTCCACCTGTCCCTCAGGATGAAACCTTGCTGTTTGAAGCAACAAACAACCCCCAGGTTGGGAAAACCTCCATGGCCTCATGAGGCCACTGATCCATTCAGCAGCCATCATGGACACAAACTCAGCCGGAACAAATGTCTGGCTCTCGCCCTCACTTCAGATGCTGGAGATCTCACCTCAGCCTCTGAAGATTGGGGCTACTGAGCCATCTACCGTAAAAGTAACCTTAGTCTGTGTTTTCAGTCTTCGGAGTACTACTCCTCCTCCCCAATGGCAGGAAACCTTTCTGTTGGGATGGGTGTCCACCGCTCTGTGTGGGAGCCCCTTGCATGGTCCACCCCTCTGTGTGGGAGCCCCTTGCACGCTCCCTCATGAGGTCCACACTGGGCACAAACACACATTGTAAACCTCAGCCTGAGCCCATTTTCAAACAAGCCAACTCAGTAGCTGGACCAGGAGCCCAAATACCAGCCCATGGTGCCAAACTCCAAGGATGATTTCCTAACCCTCGGTGGGGTTTGCCTGCCACCCAGACCCAGAGCCTGTCTCTTGAATCCCTGTTTTTGGGAGAACGCTGAGATGGAAAACAAGACTCTTAACTTCTTCCAGAATGACACCAAACTATTGGGAGCTGGGCATAATTCCCAGAGATGGAGAATCTTTAGTGGCCCCACGAGGTCAACCCAACATTCCATGGCCATCCTAAGCACACAATAAACAGACAAAAGCCTGAGATGCCACCTCCCACTTGGCCTAATTTCTGATCCCATGGAGCTACCCTCAGGGGCTACAGATCGGGCCTGCCATCACCTTGGCCCTAAACCTAAACCGAGTTTGTGTTTACAGACTTCTGTCCCCAAAGCCCTGGCCCACTTGCCCTCCATGTTGGGGCCTCCAGAGCCATACCACAGGACTGTGCCTGCTCTCCCAAGGAAACTCTGCCCATCTCCATTGTCCAAAGCCTACCGATTAGGAGAAACCTGCAAGGCCCCTGAGCTGACCCAATTACATAGGCCACTCTGGACAAAAAACACGCACTCTAACACAACCTGAGAACCTACCTCCAGGCAGACTCCCAGGTACAAGGTCCCAGAGTCAGATGATTGAACCTGACATTCCCCTAGGATCTATCAGAAAACTAGCTTAGGTTTGCAGGCCTCTGTCCCCAGAGGCCTGTTATCAAATATCAACATATGGTCTAACATGTGATCCCTGAACCACAAAACAGCACACCTCCTATCCCCAGAAGGAAACGTTGCTCTTGGGAGCGGTGTCAAACCCTCGGGGTAGGAGAATCCTGAATGGCCCCTGAGCCACTGCCATATTCTAATGTCTCCCAGGACACAAACCAGCATTGTGACCCATCATCATGAGAATTCATATCAATTCAGTCCCCTTGAGCCTTAGCCCCAGAGCCACCAGACCGAACCTGCCATGTTCCTAGGCTGCAGTGGTAACGTGAGGAGGGCTTTCCAGTCATCTATACAGAGGACGCTGCTATCAAAACTTTCCACATGGGGACCTGGAGCCATCAATAAGGACTCCCCCTGTCCTACAGAATGAAACCTTGCTGTTTGGAGCAGCTCACAAGGCCCATCGTGGGAAAATCTCCGCAGCCTCTTGAGGCCACCATGGACATAAATCAGCTATCATGGACACAAACTCTAGCGTGAGCGAATGGCTGGCACTCGCCTTTAACCAAATGCTGGAGATCTCAAATTGGCTGCTGCATGGTAGGGCCAATTTATTTTTTTTTATTTATTTTTTTTTTTTGTAAATGTCTTCCCATTTTATTTATTTTTTCAGCGTAACAGTATTCATTCTTTTTGCACAACACCCAGTGCTCCATGCAAAACGTGCCCTCCACATTACCCACCACCTGTTCCCCCAACCTCCCACCCCTGACCCTTCAAAACCCTCAGGTTGTTTTTCAGAGTCCATAGTCTCTTATGGTTCGCCTCCCCTCCCCAATGTCCATAGCCCGCTCCCCCTCTCCCAATCCCACCTCCCCCCAGCAACCCCCAGTTTGTTTTGTGAGATTAAGAGTCATTTATGGTTTGTCTCCCTCCCAATCCCATCTTGTTTCATTTATTCTTCTCCTATCCCCCTACCCCCCCATGTTGCTTCTCCATGTCCTCATATCAGGGAGATCATATGATAGTTGTCTTTCTCCGATTGACTTATTTCACTAAGCATGATACGCTCTAGCTCCATCCACGTCGTCGCAAATGGCAAGATTTCATTTCTTTTGATGGCTGCATAGTATTCCATTGTGTATATATACCACCTCTTCTTTATCCATTCATCTGTTGATGGACATCTAGGTTCTTTCCATAGTTTGGCTATTGTAGACATTGCTGCTATAAACATTCGGGTACACGTGCCCCTTCGGATCACTATGTTTGTATCTTTAGGGTAAATACCCAGTAGTGCAATTGCTGGGTCATAGGGTAGTTCTATTTTCAACATTTTGAGGAACCTCCATGCTGTTTTCCAGAGTGGTTGCACCAGCTTGCATTCCCACCAAGAGTGGAGGAGGGTTCCCCTTTCTCCATATCCTCTCCAGCATCTGTCATTTCCTGACTTGTTAATTTTAGCCATTCTGACTGGTGTGAGGTGATATCTCATTGTGGTTTTGATTTGTATTTCCCTGATGCCGAGTGACGTGGAGCACTTTTTCATGTGTCTGTTGGCCATCTGGATGTCTTCTTTGCAGAAAAGTCTGTTCATGTCCTCTGCCCATTTCTTGATTGGATTGTGTGTTCTTTGGATGTTGAGTTTGCTAAGTTCCTTATAGATTTTGGATACTAGCCCTTTATCTGATATGTCGTTTGCAAATATCTTCTCCCATTCTGTCAGTTGTCTTTTGGTTTTGTGAACTGTTTCCTTTGCTGTGCAAAAGCTTTTGATCTTGATGAAATCCCAATAGTTCATTTTTGCTCTTGCTTCCCTTGCCTTTGCCGTTGTTCCTAGGAAGATGCTGCTACGGCTGAGGTCGAAGAGGTTGCTGCCTGCATTCTCCTCAAGGATTTTGATGGATTCCTTTCTCACATTGAGGTCCTTCATCCATTTGGAGTCTATTTTCGTGTGTGGTGTAAGGAAGTGGTCCAATTTCATTTTTCTGCATGTGGCTGTCCAATTTTCCCAACACTATTTATTGAAGAGGCTGTCTTTTTTGCATTGGACATTCTTTCCTGCTTTGTCGAAGATTAGTTGACCATAGAGTTGAGGGTCGATTTCTGGGCTCTCTATTCTGTTCCACAGATCTATGTGTCTGTTTTTGTGCCAGTACCATGCTGTCTTGATGATGACAGCTTTGTAATAGAGCTTGAAGTCCGGATTGTGATGCCACCAACTTTGGCTTTGTTCTTCAATATTCCTTTGGCTATTCGAGGTCTTTTCTGGTTCCATATAAATTTGAGGATTATTTGTTCCATTTCTTTGAAAAAAATGGATGGTATTTTGATAGGGATTGCATTAAATGTGTAGATTGCTTTAGGTAGCATAGACATTTTCACAATATTTATTCTTCCAATCCAGGAGCATGGAACATTTTTCCATTTCTTTGTGTCTTCCTCAATTTCTTTCATGAGTACTTTATAATTTTCTGTGTATAGATTCTTAGTCTCTTTGGTTAGGTTTATTCCTAGGTATCTTATAGTTTTGGGTACAATTGTGAATGGGATTGACTCCTTAATTTCTCTTTCTTCAGTCTTGTTGTTGGTGTACAGAAATGCAACTGATTTCTGTGCATTGATTTTATATCTTGACACTTTACTGAATTCCTGTACAAGTTCTAGCAGTTTTGGAGTGGAGTCTTTTGGGTTTTCCACATATAGTATCATATCATCTGTGAAGAGTGATAGTTTGACTTCTTCTTTGCCAATTTGGATGCCTTTAATTTCCTTTTGTTGTCTGATTGCTGAGGCTAGGACTTCTAGTACTATGTTGAATAGCAGTGGTGATAATGGACATCCCTGCCGTGTTCCTGACCTTAACGGAAAAGCTTTCAGTTTTTCTCCATTGAGAATGATATTTGTGGTGGGTTTATCATAGATGGCTTTGATAATATTGAGGTATGTGCCCTCTATCCCTACACTTTGAAGAGTTTTGATCAGGAAGGGATGCTGTACTTTGTCAAATGCTTTTTCAGCATCTATTGAGAGTATCATATGGTTCTTGTTCTTTCTTTTATTAATGTGTTCTATCACATTGATTGATTTGCGGATGTTGAACCAACCCTGCAGCCCTGGAATAAATAATCCCACTTGATCGTGGTGAATAATCCTTTTAATGTATTGTTGAATCCTATTGGCTAGTATTTTGGCGAGAATTTTTGCATCTGTGTTCATCAAGGATATTGGTCTGTAGTTCTCTTTTTTGGTGGGATCCTTGTCTGGTTTGGGGATCAAGGTGATGCTGGCCTCATAAAATGAGTTTGGAAGTTTTCCTTCCGTTTCTATTTTTTGGAACAGTTTCAGGACAATAGGAATGAGTTCTTCTTTAAATGTTTGGTAGAATTCCCCTGGGAAGCCGTCTGGCCCTGGGCTTTTGTTTGTTTGGAGATTTTTGATGACTGTTTCAATCTCCTTACTGGTTATGGGCCTGTTCAGGTTTTCTATTTCTTCCTGGTTCAGTTGTGGTAGTTTATATGTCTCTAGGAATGCATCCATTTCTTCCAGATTGTCCAATTTGTTGGCGTAGAGTTGCTCATAGTATGTTCTTATAATTGTCTGTATTTCTTTGGTGTTAGTTGTGATCTCTCCTCTTTCATTCATGATTTTATTGATTTGGGTCCTTTCTCTTTTCTTTTTGATGAGTCTGGCAGGGGTTTATCAATCTTATTGATTCTTTCAAAGAACCAGCTCCTAGTTTCATTGATTTTTTTCTATTGTTTTTTTGGTTTCTATTTCATTGATTTCTGATCTGATCTTTATGATTTCTCTTCTCCTGCTGGGTTTAGGGTTTCTTTCTTGTTCTTTCTCCAGCTCCTTTACGCGTAGGGTTAGGTTGTGTATTGAGACCTTTCTTATTTCTTGAGAAAGGCTTGTACCGCTATATATTTTCCTCTCAGGACTGCCTTTGCTGTGTCCCACAGATTTTGAACTGTTGTGTTTTCATTATCATTTGTTTCCATGAATTTTTTCAATTCTTCTTTAATTTCCTGGTTAACCCATTCATTCTTTAGAAGGATGCTGTTTAGTCTCCATGTATTTGGGTTCTTTCCAGCTTTCCTCTTGTGATTGAGTTCTAGCTTCAGAGCATTGTGGTCTGAAAATATGCAGGGAATAATCCTAATCTTTTGATACCGGTTGAGACCTGATTTGTGACCCAGGATGTGATCTATTCTGGAGAAGGTTCCATGTGAACTAGAGAAGAATGTGTATTCTTTTGCTTTGGGACGAAATGTTCTGAATAGATCTGTGATGTCCATCTGGTCCAGTGTGTCATTTAAGGCCTTTATTTCCTTGTTGATCTATTGCTTGGATGATCTGTCCATTTCAGTGAGGAGAGTGTTAAAGTCCCCTACTATTATTGTATTATTATTGATGTGTTTCTTTGATTTTGTTATTAATTGGTTGATATAGTTGGCTGCTCCCACGTTAGGGGCATAGATATTTAAAATTGTTAGATCTTCTTGTTGGACAGACACTTTGAGTAGGATATAGTGTCCCTCCTCATCTCTTATTATAGTCTTTGGCTTAAAATCTAATTGATCTGATATAAGGATTGCCACCCCAGCTTTCTTCTTATGCCCTTTAGCATGGTAAATTGTTTTCCACCCCCTCACTTTAAATCTGGAGGTGTCTTCGCGTCTAAAATGAGTTTCTTGTAGGCAACATACTGATGGGTTTTGTTTTTTTATCCATTCTGATACCCTGTGTCTTTTGATTGGGGCATTTAGCCCATTAACATTCAGGGTAACTATTGAGAGATATGAATTTAGTGCCATTATTAGCCTGTAAGGGGACTGTTACTGTATATTGTCTCTGTACCTTTCTGATCTACTACTTTTAGTCTCTCTCTTTGCTTAGAGGACCCCTTTCAATATTTCCTGTAGAGCTGGTTTGGTGTTTGCAAATTCTTTCAGTTTTTGTTTGTCCTGGAAGCTTTTGATCTCTCCTTCTATTTTCAATGATAGCCTAGCTGGATAGAGTATTCTTGGCTGCATGTTTTTCTCGTTGAGTGCTCTGAATATATCATGCCAGCTCTTTCTGGCCTGCCAGGTCTCTGTGGATAAGTCTGCCGCCAATCTAATATTTTTACCATTGTATGTTACAGACTTCTTTTCTCGGGCTGCTTTCAGGATTTTCTCTTTGTCACTAAGACTTGTCAATTTTACTATTAGGTGACGGGGTGTGGACCTATTCTTGTTGACTTTGAGGGGGGTTCTCTGCATCTCCTGGATTTTGATGCTTGTTCCCTTTGCCATATTAGGGAAATTCTCTCCAATGATTCTCTCCAATAGACCTTCTGCTCCCCTCTCTGTTTCTTCTTCTTCTGGAATCCCAATTATTCTAATGTTGTTTCGTCTTATGGTGTCACTTATCTCTCGAATTCTCCCCTCATGGTCCAGTAGCTGTTTGTCCCTCTTTTGCTCGGCTTCCTTATTCTCTGTCATTTGGTCTTCTATATCACTAATTCTTTCTTCTGTCTCATTTATCCTAGCAGTGAGAGCCTCCATTTTTTATTGCACCTCATTAATAGCTTTTTTGATTTCAACTTGGTTAGATTTTAGTTCTTTAATTTCTCCAGAAAGGGCTTTAATATCTCCAGAGAGGGTTTCTCTAATATCTTCCATGCCTTTTTCGAGCCCGGCTAGAATGTTCAGAATCGTCATTCTGAACTCTTGATCTGACATATTACCCATTTCTGTGTTGATTAGGTCCCTAGCCTTTGGTACTGTCTCTTGTTCTTTTGTTTGTGGTGATTTTTTCCGCCTTGTCATTTTGTCCAGATAAGAGGATATGAAGGAGCAAATAAACTACTAAAAGGGTGGCAAAGACCCCGGAAAAATGCGCTGTAACCAAATCAGAAGAGACCCCAAATTGTGGGGGGAGAAAGGGGATAAAAACAGGTTCTGAAAAAAAAAGAAAAAAAATTTAAAAATAAAACAAATAAAAAAATATAAAAAAGAAGGAAAAATATATATATATTTAGATGAACTAGTCAAAAAACGTTTAAAAAAAGGTTAAAAGTTTTAAATAATTTAGCAGAAGAAGAAAAAAGAAAAAAGAAAAAAAATTGAAAAAAGAAAAAAAAATTGAAAAAAGAAAAGAAAATTGAAGTAGCCGCAAGACTAAAGAATCATGGGGAGAAAGCCATGAGTTCCGTGCTTTGCTTTCTCCTCCTCTGGAATTGCTCTGCTGTCTTAGGAATTGAATCTGCTTTCTCCTTGATAGATGAACTTCGTCCTGGCTGGATATTTTGTTGATCTTCTGGGGGAGGGGCCTGTTGTAGTGACTCTCGAGTGTCTTTGCCCGAGGCGGGATTGCACCGCCCTTACCGGCACCCAGACTAAGTAAACGGCTCGGGTTCGCTTTTGGGAGCTTCTGTTCCCTGAACACTTTCCGTAGAGTTCCGGAGGACGGGAATGAAAATGGCGGCCTCCCAGTCTCCGGCCCGGAGGAGCCGAGAGCCTGGGGCCCCACTCCTCAGTGCGCCCCCAGAGGAGAGCACCCAATCACTCCCGTATCCCCAGCCTCTAGCCGCGCTCCGAGCTCACCCAGCCCACGACCAGTTCAAGGTAACCCTGAGCTGAGAGTTCAGTCCTCGGCTCTGTCTCTGCAGCTGGCTTCTCTGTTCTAATACCTGCGAGCTCTCCGACAATCCGACACCCCAGATCCTTCTGTGACCCTGTGGGCCTGGGGCCATGCTGCCCCTGCGTGGGCTTCACCCCGGTTTAGCCCCTGGAGCAATGTCCCTCAGTGGAACAGACTTTTAAAAGTCCTGATTTTGTGCTCCATTCCTCCGCCACTTGCCGGGAGCCAGCCCCTCCCCCCGGGGTCTATCTTCCCGTCATTTTAGATTCACTTCTCCGCCAGTCCTACCTTTCAGAAAGTGGTTGATTTTCTGTTTCTAGAGTTGCTGTTCTTCTTCTCTTCCCTCTCCCATTGGATTTGTAGGTGTTTGCAATGTTTAGATAAGCTATTGAGCTGATCTCCTGCTACCTGATGTAGTCTCAGGCTGCTACTTCTCCGCCATCTTGACTCCTCCCCGGTAGGGCCAATTTAATGTTAAAACCTGTTTAACTATTAGGACCTGCTTAGCCAGAGAGATTTCATATTGCCTAGGTAGCCATATTGTTGTTTACATCCATGGACCTCATTCGGAGAATAAACGCCCCTGTAGTTCCTGGTATTGGTTCAAGGTATCAATTCCGGGGGTAAAAGCCATAACATTAGAAACCACCTACCTTGATGTCTGTGGTAATGCTCTGTAAAACCAGCCTGTGAGATCGGGATGGAGTTCCTCTCTCGGGATGCGGCCCTGGCTGGTCAGTCTGACATCTAATGCTTGACACAGAATAAAGCATTGCGTAATGTTCACATTGTGTCAGGCTCCTTCTAGTGTCCGGTCAGTCTAACTTCTAATGATTGGCAGAGAATAAGACTTTGCAAAACTTTAACTTTGTCTCAGTCTTCTTCCTTTGATAATGGACTCCATCACAGCACAGTGGAACTGCCATGGCCTCTGCCCTGAACCTAACCTAAACTTCTGTTTCAGACTTCTGTCCTCACAATCCTGGCCAGCAGATTGGGAATTCTGGAGGCACAACGCAGCCTTCTGCCTGCCCACCAGAAAGAAGTAGTATCCTATGGGTCTGCCCAGAAACCCCACATGAGGATCCACATGGACAGCACTCGATGGCACCCCGATATCAAAGCCGCCCTGTGCACTAATGCTCTGTCTGAAACAACCTGAGCCCCAACTTCCTGTCAGCCACCCAGATAGCGGGCACGATATCCCGCAGGTGGGACCTGCTGTGGCCTGATGCCATCACCTCTACCCAACCTGCGTATTCAGGCATCTGTCCCCAGACCTTAGCTCAAATCCCTGCTATGAGGGAACCTGAAGCACAAAAGAGTACTCCTCCTTCCCCATGGCAGGAAACTTTGCTCTTGGTATGGGTGTCCAATCCTCAGAGTGGGCCCTGAGACCATGCCCACTCATGAGGGCCGCACACGGCACAAACAGCCATTGTGAACCTTAGCCTGAGGACGTTTCCAAACAAGACCCCTCATGAGCTGGACCAGGAGCCCTATACTGGACCTGACATGCACCTAGGCCTAAATCCTATCTTTCAGGGGGGTTTCCAAGCACCCGAACCCAGAGCCTGTCTCTCCAGAATCCCTGTTTTGGGGAGAACCCTGAGATGGAAAACAGGATTCTTCCCTTCCCACAGAATGACACCAAACTATTGGGAGCTGGGACAAATCCCCAGAGAGAGAGAATCTTCCATATCCCCATTAGGCAACCCCTACATTCCCTGGACATCCTAGACACACAATCCAGAGACAGAAGCCTAAGCAAACGCCTCCCACTCGCCCTTAATTCAGATCCAAAGGAGCTCCCCTCAAGGTCTGCAGATCGGGCCTGCCATCACCTCACTGCTAACCCTAACCTGAGTTTGTGTTTGCAGACTTCTGTCCCCAAAGCCCTGGCCCACATGCCTTCCACCATGGGCCCCTGTAGCCACACCACAAGACTTTGCCTGCCCTCCCGAAGGAAACTCTCCCTGTCACAGTTGCCCAGACCCTCCAGATTAGGAGAAATCTTCAAGCCCCTGAGTTCACCCCAATTTCCTAGGCCGCTCTGGACAAAAATTTGCACTGTGACACAACCTGGGCACCCACCTCCAGGCAGACACCCGGGTAATTGGGCCTAGAGTCAGAAGATTTACACTGACATGCCCCCTAGGACCTAATTGGAATCATAGCTTAGGTTTTCAGGCATCTGTCTCCAGAGGCCTGTTCTCAAATACCAATATATGGTCCAACAGGTGGTCCCTAAGCCACACATCAGAAACCCTCCTGTCCCCTGAAGGAAACCTTGCTCTTGGGAGCTGTGTCAAACCCTCAGTGTAGGAGAATCTTGGGAGCTGTGTCAATCCCTCAGTGTAGGAGAATCGTATGTGGCCGCTGAGCCACCATTCACATACCAAGGTCTCCCAGGACACAAACCAGCATTGTGACCCATAAGCATGAGACTCCATGTCAACTCAGCCCCTTGGTACTTAGCCCCGGAGTCACCAGATTGAACCTGTCATATTGTTAGATTGCAATTCTAACATTAGGTGGGCTTTCCAGCATCTATGCCTAGAGTTCTGCTCTCCAATCTCCATATGGGGGACCCTGGAGCAATCAAACAGGACTCAGCCTGTACCACAGAAGGAAACCTTGCTGTTAGGAGCAGCTCACAAGCACTAGCATGGGAAAGCCTCCATGGACTCATGAGGACACCCTTCCATTAGTTGGCCATCATTGACACAAACTCCAGCATGAACGAACCTCTGCCACTTGCAATTACTCATGTGCTGGATTTCTCGAATGTGCTGCTGCACATTGGAACTTCCATGCCCTCGGTCCTGAATCTAACACTAGCTTGTGTTTTCAGACTTCCATCCTCACACTCCTGGCCCAGAAGACCTCCAGATTGGAAATTCGAGGACCACAAGACAGGATTCCACATGCCCATCAGAAAGAAGTGTCCTATGGGGCTGCTCAGATACCCCACAGGAGGATGAACCAGCATGGCCCTCGACCGGACCCCAATATCATAGGCTATCCTGTGCATTAATCCTCAGTCTGACAAAGCCTGAGTCCCGACTTCTGTCAGCTACACACATAGCTCACCGCATATCCAATAGATGGTACCTGTCATGGCCAGAGAACGTCACTTCTACCCCATCTGGGTATTCAGGAATCTGCCCCCAGAACTTATCTCAAAACCTCCCTGTGGGGGAACGTGATGCACAAAACAGTACTCCTCCTTCACCATGGCAAGAAACCTTGTTGTTGGGATGGGTGTCAAACTTGCAGAGTAGGAGAATCTGGCATGGCCCCTAAGTCACCACCACATTCCAGGGACTGCATAGACACAAATCTGCATTATGACCTATCATCATGAGAATCCATTTCAACTCAACCCCCTGGGGACATGGCCCCAGAGCCAGCTAATCAAATACACCTTGTCCCTAGGACAATAGCCAATGGGAATGTGAGGTGGGGTTTCCAGGACACCATCCTTAGAGCCATGCTCTGGAATATTTCTATATGGGGCAGCCTTGAGCCATCGAGCAGGACTTGCCAGTCCTGCACAAGGAAACCTTGCTGTTTGGAGCAGCTCACCACCTCCAGAGTGGGAAAAACTCCATGGCCTCATGAGGCCACCCCTCCATTCAGGGGCCATGAATGGTCACAAACTCCAGACTGATCCAAAGTCTGATACTCTCCCTTACGTCAGATCCTGGATATCTTGATTCAGCCTCTGCAGAGTGGGCCTGCCGAACCCTCAGCCCAAAATGTAACCCTAGTTTGTGTTTTCCGTCTTCAGTCCTCACACTCGTGGCCCGCACACCCTCCAGATTGGGGATTCTCAAGCCATAACGCAACACTCTGCCTGCACACCAGAAGAAAAAATTGCCCTATGGGGCTGCCGAGAAACCACAAATGGGGATCAACCTCGACCGGACCACAAATTCCTAGGCTTCCCTGTGCACTTTTCTCTGTCTGAAACAGCCTGAGCCCAGTCCTCCCATCAGACACCCAGACAGCTGGCTGCATATGAAGGAGGTATGGCCCGCCATGACCCTTGTCTGTCATATCTTTCCAACCTGAATTTTCATACATCTGTCCCTAGACCTTATCTCAAATCCCTGTACATGGGGAAACCTGATGCACAAAACAGAACTCCTCCTCCCCCATGGAAAGAACCCTTGCTGTTGGGATGGGCGTCAAAGTCAACCCCTCAGAATGGAGAAACCTGCTATGGCCAGTGAGGCCACGCCCATGCTTGAGGGCCAGCTTGGGCAAAAACACGCATTTTGACCCTCAGCCTGAGCCCTGTTTTCAAATGATGTCTCTCGGTAGTGGAACAAGAGCCCACACATCAGGCTTGCCATGCCCTGAAGCCCCAATCCTATCCAAAGGTGAGGTTTACCATGTCGCCGGTAACTGGGGCTCTGCTCTGGAATTCCTCTTTTGGAGGGATCCCTGAGACAGAAAAAAAGGACTCTGCCATTCCCACAGAATGACCCCAAACTCTTGGGAGCCAGGCCAAATTCCCAGAGAAGGAGAATCGTCCAAGGCCCATAAGGCCACACCTCAATTCCATGGCCATCCTTGACACAAAATCCAGAGACAAAAGCCTGAGCTACCACCTCACACTTGCCCCAATGTCTTGCCCTGAGAAGCTCCCGTCATGGTCTGTAGATCAGGCTTGCCATACACTCGGACCGAAACCTACCCAGAGCTTGGATTTTCAGAATTCTGTCCCCACAGACCTGGCCCACACACCCTCCAGGTTGGGGCCTCTGGAGCCACACCACAGGAATATGCCGACCTTCTCGATGGAAACTGTGCCCATTCCATTTGACACAACTCTACAGATTGGCGAAAGATACAAGGCCCCTGAGGTTATCCCAATTGTGTCGTCATCCCTGGACCAAAAGGTGCTCTCTGACAAAACCTGAGCCACTCCCTCTACTCAGACTCCCAGACAGATGTCCCCAGAGAAAGAAGATTGAACCAGACAGGCCTGGGCCATAATCTGAACCCTAGATTAGGTTTGCAGGCATCCTCAGAGGCCTGTTCTGGAATACCAGCATATGGGCGTTTCCTAAGGAAAAAAACACAACACCTCTCGTTTCCAGATTATAACCTTGCTATTTGGAGTTGTGTCATACTCTCTGTTTAGGAGAAACCTGCAGGGCCCCTGAGCCACCACCACATTCCAGGGTCTCCATAGAAACAAACCCTCATTATGATCCATCAGAATGAGAGTCCATTTGAACTCAGCCCCCTGGGGAGCTCAGCCAGAGCCAGTAGATAGAATCTGCTTTGTCCCTAGGATCCAATGGGAATGCGAGATGCGGTTTCCAAGCATCTATCCTTAGAACCGTACTCGCGAATATTTTGTACGGGGTGTCCTTGATCCATCCAACAGGACTCGCCTGTCCCACAGATGGAAACCTTGCTGTTTAGAGCAGCTCAAAACCCCCAGAGTGGGAAATCTTCCATGGCCTCATGAGGTCACCCCTTCATTCAGGGCCCTTAGAGTTGCAAACTCCAGGCTGAGTCAATGTATGATACTCTGTCCCTAGAGACAGAAGATTGAGCCAGACTTACCCCTAGGTGCAAATCTGAACTCTAGCTTTGGTTTCCAGGTATCACTCCTCAGAAGCCTGTTTTCGAATACAAGCATATGGGTGTTCCCAAGGCAAAAAACAGAACACCTCTCACCTCCACATGTGAAGCTTGCTATTTCAAGCTGTTTAAAACCCTCTGGTTAGGAGAATCCTGCAGGGTTCCTGAGCCACCACCACATTCTAAGGTCTCCCTGGACCCAAACCAGCACTGTGACCCATCAGCATGAGAATCCCTGTCAACTCACCCCCTTTGGAACTTCACCCCAGAGTCAGGAGATCGAACCTTCCATGTTCCTCAGCTACAATGGTAATGCAAGGTGGGCTTTCCAAGCATCCATGTGGGAGCTCAGCTATCCAATATTTCCATATGGGGGTCCCTGGGGCCATCTAACTGGACTCACCCTTTCCTGCAGAAGGACGCTTTGCTGTTTGGAGCAGCTCACAAACCCCAGCATGGGAAAACCACCATGGCCTCATGAGGCCACCCTTCCATTCAACAGTCATCACAGACAAACTTCAGCGTCAGCAACCATCTGACACATGCCCTGACTCAGGTGCTGGAGATCTCGAATCAGCCACTGCACATTGGAACTGCCATGAGCTCGGCACTGAACTGAACCATAGCTTGTGTTGTCAGACTTCCGTCCTCACACTCCTGGCCCGCAAGCCATCCTGATTGGTAATTCTGGAGCTACAACGCAGCCTTCTGCCTGCCCACCAGAAAGAAGTGCCCTATGGGTCTGCCCAGATATCCCACGTGAGGATCGACCTGCATGGTCTTCGAAGGCACCCCAATATCATGGGCTGCGCTGTGCACTAATGCTCTGTCTGAAACAGCCTGAGCCCCGACCTGTCAGCCACCCAGATAGCGGGCCCAATATCCTGCAGGTGGGACCAGCCATGACACGAGACCATCATCTCTACCCAACCTGGGTATTCAGGCATCTGTCCCCAGACCTTAGATCAAATCCCTGCCTATGGGGGAAACTGAAGCACAAACGTGTACTCCTCCTTCCCCATGGCAGGAAACCTGGCTGTTGGGATGGTTGTCAAAACCTCAGAGTGGGAGCCAGCTGCATGGCCCATGAGACCCTGCCAACTCAGGAGGCCTGCCCTGTGCACAAACAGGCATTTCCACCCTCAGCCTCAGACCGCTTTCAAACAAGCCCCCTCGGGAGCTGGACAAGGAGCCCACATATGGGACCTGCCCTGCCCCTCGGCCCAAATCCTAACCCTCGGTGGGATTATCCAGGCGCCTGGACCCAGAACCCATCTCTGGAATCCCTGTTTGATCTGGACACCTGAGACAGAAAACAGCAGTCCTCCTTCCTGCAGAAAGACACCAAAGTCTTGGGAGCCGCCATAATCCCCAGAGAGGAAGAATCTTCCATGGCCACATGAGGACACCCCTACATTCCATGTCCATCCTAGACACACCACCCAGACAGAAAAGCCTGCACTACTGCTCTCAGCCACCCGAATTTCAAATCCGGAGGAGGTGCCCTCAGGGTCTGCAGACAGGGCTTGCCATTACCTAGCCCCTAACCATAACTGAAAGGGCCTAATTAGAGGGAGCCATTTTGTTGTTTATGCAGTTGCAAAGCCTAGATACTAGAGTGGATCAGGCCAGGTGGAGACAGCCAATCATTGGGGCGTGCATACTGTCTCCCTAGCTACCAATCCCAGGTAGCAAAGCCCAGATACAAGGGTGGGTCAGGCCAGATGGAGACGTCTAATCAGTGGGGCACGAATATATCTACTAGGGTGAATTTTAATTTAATTGACCACCCATGTGTGACCTAACATGACTTTTCAGTTTTCTCTGTAGATTGTAATCTCATTGGTCACCTGTGTGTAGCCAGGCTAAACCACATGGACTTTACTCTATAAAAATTAGTCTGTGAGGCAGGGAGGGGTTGCCTCTTTGCAAGAGATGGCCCTGACCAGTCAGTTTGATTCTTGGTCCTTGGCTCGAAATTAACATTTGCTTGACTTTCTCTTTGTATCAGTCTTGCTCCTTTGATTATGGACCCTAACATTGGGGGCTCATCCAGGATTAAATGACGAGAGCTGAGCCAGCATCAGAATTTCTGAGAAGACCTCTGGAGTTAAGAACACGGGATCCTGTCTGTCTGGTTATGGAGCTCCACTGTGTGGTCCACTGGGTAGAAGCTGGGCGCTGCCATACTCCCCAGGGCTGGAGTGGATGCGGGGATGCTTCTTCCCTCTACTGGGGGATCACCAGGGGTTTCGAGTCCCCCTGAGAGGTCAGGGGATCATCAGGCAGTTTGTGTCCCCCTAGGAATTCAGGGGATTGCCTGGGAGTTCGAATCCCCCTGGGCAGTCTCCAGTGGTTCCAGTCTGCCTGGGTGGTCTCTGGGGGTTTGAATCCCCTTAAATGGTCACGAGGGGGTTCAAGTCCCCACCATTTCAGGGGGTTAGAGTCCCCCTAAGCAGTCACCAGGGCGTTCGTGGTACCGCAAGGCAGCCAGGGTGTTTGAGTCCCCTAGAAAATCCCCACTGGTGGCAGGACTGCTGCTCCTGCAGTTGTCTTTGTCTTGTCTTTTTGTGTTGTTTAGTGTGATTGAAGGAATGAGGCAAGCAGAGAGTTAGGGGACTCTGAATTTCGTGTCTCTGTTCCTCATAATAGTTGTGGGGCTTCTCTCTCATTTTGTGTTTTAAGGGCTATGACTGGAACCAAATGGGGTTAGTCTAACTCAAGACAGAGACTTTAAGGAATATTCCCAAGCAGCTGCTGAAACTCCTTTTGTTTCGGGCAACTCCTGTCTTCTTTGGCCTGATGTGGACTGCCTAGACCCTCCCCCTGCTGGCGGGGAAGCATGGTGTCTGAAGTGTAGTGGGCTCAGGTGAATGTGAAAAGTGATAACAAAGAGATGACTAAACTAATGGTTAATTGTCTGTCTCAGGGTTTTAATGGGTAATTGTTAAAGTAACTCTCAAAGTTTTTGGTAACCTGAAACTGTGAAGGGTTGCTTGGATGACAAATGGAATTAAATTTATGGACATCTAGGTCTTAACCAAATGGGATAAAATGCTAGAGTGTTGGTTGCTGGAACTGGGTTTGTGCTTTTGAAATCTGTTGGTAAATGTGTTTTGTGCTTAATTGATTCATAAATTTGCCTTCTAAGAATTCTCTTGTAAAATGATTTCCACCCTAAAGGGAATTCATATGGGAAGACTTTCAGAACAAATACAGGTCTTTGATATGTTGAAATCCTGGAACTGAAATGGGTAAGAATTTCCAGAAGTAAAAGCTGCACTCAGACTAAACCAGAATTAGTAACATGGGACTAGATGAACTGAAAGATTGATGTTTTGTCTTATTTTAAACATTACTGGTTCTATAGTGTTTGCTCTTCCAGACTGGGGAAACTTTTTCTTAAGTTATGTGTAACTTACATATGTAAAAGTAAATGTTTGTTTGCCTAAGCTAGACAACATGAGGTAAATTTCGGAGAAGTTGCACGATAGCTCGTTTAGACGATCTTGATTTTGCCAGTAAGTCAGCCCC
The DNA here is from genome assembly GCF_922984935.1 of Meles meles. Lineage (NCBI taxonomy): Eukaryota > Metazoa > Chordata > Mammalia > Carnivora > Mustelidae > Meles > Meles meles. The sequence continues at coordinate 37,724,673 of NC_060088.1, read as the reverse complement.
GGATATAGGGAGGAAACTTCAGAAAATGGAAAGGTTTGAAGGGAAGAATCTGACTGAGTTAGTGGGAAGAGCAGAAAAGGTGTTTAACACCAAGGATGCACAGGAGGAAGGTTTTGGCATTACATGAGGCAGGTAGGGGATGGTAAAAGGCAGGAAAAGCTTAAGCATAGGAAGGCAGGAAGACTTAGATTCATATCAGTGCACTTACTGTAAGGAAAAAGGACATTGGGCCAGGGAGTGCCCCAAAAGGAAGAGGGCAACGCTGGCCACCTGAGACTGAAAGGGCCATAGTTCGGAGCCCCTCCAAAACCTCTGGTAAAATTGAAGAGCAGAGGAAATCAATTGATTTTTGGTGGACACAGGAGCACAATTCTCTTCATTACTTATCTCAAAGATGCATTTTTCAGCATATCTTTAGCAAGGGAGTCTCAGCTCTTTGCTTTTCAGTGGTCTGACCCACAGGAAGGGTTCCAAGGCCAGCTCACCTGGACAAGAGTTCCTCAAGGGTTCAAGAGTTCACCGACTGTCTTCGACGAGGCCCTACACGAGGATTTGCATGAGTACAGAACCTCCAACCCAGAAGTCCTATGCTAGAGTATGTTGATGACTTGCTGATTGCTGCTGAGGTCTATAAGTCATGCTTGTGGGGCACAAGAACTCTCTTAAAGACCCTGCAGGGAAAGGCTATTGGGTGTCAGCAAAGAAAGCACATCTCTGCAGAGCCATGTCACTTATCTAGGCTTTGCTCTCCATGAGGGGAGTTCACTGTCTGAGTGCAGGAAACAGGTGATCACCCAATACCCCCGCCCCACCACGTCCCAACAAGTGAGGGAGTTTCCTGGGATGGTGGGCTACCATCCATGTATGTAAACCATACTATGGTTTACAGAGATTGACAGACCTCTCTACGAACTGACCAAAGGGGGGCTCACTATGATAGAGTGGACAGATGAGGCGGAAGGAGCATTTCAGGAATTACAAACAGCCTTATTGAGTGCCCCAGCATTGGCCATCCCAGATGTTACCAAGCCCTTCAACTTGTATGTGGATTAAAAAGCAGGCGTGGCCAAAGGCGTTTTGACTCAGACTCTGGGGCCTTGGCAAAGGCCAGTAGCCTATCTTGCAAGAAACTAGATCCAGTAGAGGATTCAAGTAAATTGACTTTGGGTCAAAAATCTCATCTTGACTGCAACCAATACTATCAAGGGCCTTCTCAGGACTCCACCCAACAATGGATGATGATCGCCCGAGTGACGGGGTATCAGGACCTCCTCCTCAATGAACCAAGAGTGACCTCCCAGCCCCTGGCCATGCTAAATCCAGCCACGCTGCTGCCAGAAGAGCTGGATGACCACCCACACGACTGTGGGGAGGTCCTAACCCAAGTCACAGGAGTAAGGTTGGACCTCAGAGTCATTCCCCTTCTGGATGCGAAGATGACTCTGTTCACAGATAGGAGTAGCTACATGGTTGATGGAAAGAAGTATGCAGGAGCTGTGGTGGTTTCCTCTGAGAAGGAATTCTGGATAGCAGCCGTGCCACATGGATCATCGGTGCAAAATGTGGAACTGATTGCACTTACCAAGGCACTCCAGATGGCCAAAGGTAAAACTGCCAACATCTATATGGACAGCAGGTATGCCTTTACTACTCTCCATATACATGAGGCTATTTATAAAGAAAGGGGCCTATTAATAGCAGAAGGAAAAAGAATTAAAAACAGAGGAGAAATATTGGCTCTCATCCAGGCTATTTGGGACCCAAAAGAGGTGGCAGTTATGCATTTACCCAGACACAAAAAAGGGGACTGATCTGATTTTGAAAGGAAACCAATGAGCAGATCAAGCCACAAAGCAAGCAGCCCGAGAAACATTGCAAGAGCTGGTTACACTCCCGGCTCCAGCCCTACCAGAACAACTGGACTATTCAGAAGAAAATTTAAAGTATTTACAAAAGTGGACTAAATTAGACCATGAAGGGGATTGGACTAAAGCTAAAGCAGGAAAGTTAATTCTTCCTCAGATACTAAGTAAGAAGTTAATAGACCAGATACATCAGGGTACTCATTTGGGGACATGATAATTCAAGGAACTTATAGGCAAGCAGTTCCAGGTTTCTAAATTAGGGCATATGGTTCAGGATGTACTTGATAGATGTGCTCAAATGCCAGGCAGTTAATGCAGGAGGAACTAGAATGGGAAGAGGGAAAAGAGAACAAGGTAAGGAACCAGGCGTTTATTGGGAAATAGAATTTGCAGAGATGAAACTCAGAAAATATGGGCACAAGTATATGTTAGTTTTTGTAGATAACTTTTCAGGTTGGGTGAGGCTTTTCTGCCAAACATGAGATGGCAGGAGTGGTAGCCAAAAAGCTACTAGAGGTTTGGTTTACCTCTCGGGATCAGGTCAGACAACGGTCCTACATTTGTGAGTTCAGTCTCACAGGCATTGGCCAAGGCCATGGCCACTAATTGGAAACACATTGTGCCTACCTGCCCCAGAGCTCTGGACAAGTAGAGAAAATGAACCGGACTCTTAAAGAGACCTTGACAAAGCTAATTCTGGACACGGGCAGTGGATGGGTCTATCTCCTTCCTTTCGCCCTCCTCAGGGTGCCATGTACACGCTACTTAAACAAAGTGACCCCATTAAAATAATGTCTGGGAGACCACCGCTGCTCTGCCCTAGGCACAAGTGGTTGCTTTAACAGAAGTGACTGATCAGTCTATACTCCAGTCACTGCATGAATTATAGTCTGTCATAAAAAGAACCCACACAGGGATCTGAACTGTCCACACTAAGATGGAGATGGAGTTGGAACAACATCCTTACCAACCCCGGGACATGGTTTGGATATGTTGCCATCAAGTGGAAAACTTGGAACCTCATTGGAAGGACCATTCACTGTAATACTGACCACCCTCACAGCAGTAAAAGTAGATGAAATCAGGGTATGGATTCACGCGGGTCATGTCAAATGAGCTGAGGAGAAGGACGTACCCCAGAGATGGAAGCCCCAGCCAATGGACCCCATTACCTTGGACTAAAGCTAAGACTCAAAAGACTATGAGTATATTGTTGCTCCTATTGTTACCTGTTTATGTAAAGTATAGGTCGGAAATTTGGTGAATGAAATTAGGAAAAATGGAAAAGGTTATACAAAGCGGTGAATGGCTAACTCCTCAGCCACTGTGCGCTAATTTTACTTTTGGGCTCCTGCATTATAAATGCCCTAATGTCATTTTTTAAAAGATTTTATTTATTCATTTGACAGACAAGAGATCACAAGTAGGCAGAGAAGCACGCAGAAATAGGAGGAAGCAGGGTCCCTGCTGAGCAGAGATCCCGATGTGGGGCTTGATTCCAGGACCCTGGGATCATGATCTAAGCCAAAGGCAGAGGATTTAACCCACTGAGCCACGCAGGCGCCCCCTTAATGTCATTTTTATAAGACAAAACTGGAGCGATAAAAATGTTAGTATTACATGCTCAATATAACATAGAACGGGCTGAAAAGTCAAGGATTTGACTAATCTCCAAAGAAAAGGGGGAATATAAGGGCCTATTTAATCAGAGGGAGCCATAATTTTGTTTATGCAGTAAATTTAGATTGACCCTATGCAGTAAACTAAGATTGACCGTATGCAGTAAACTTAGATTGACCCTGCCCCTCCCAGAGAACTTACTTACAAAGCCCAGTTACAGGAGCAGGTCAGGCCAGGTGGAGACATCCAATATGTGGGGCACACATATATCTACCTGTGTGAATTGTAATTCGATTGGCCGCTCGTGTGTGACCTAACATGACTGTGCAGTTTTCTCTGTGTATTGCAAAATCCTTGGCCACCTGTGCATAGCCCAGCTGAATTACCTCTATAAAAGTTAGTCTGTGAGGCTTTGAGGGGTCGCCTCTTTGCAAGAGACGGTCCTGACCAGTCAGTTTGATTCTGGTTGCTTGGCGTGAAATAAAGATTTGCTTGACCTTCCTTTGTATCAGTCTTGCTCCTTTGACTACAGACCCTAAAATAACCTGAGTTTGTGTCTGCAGACTTATGTCCCTAAAGCCCTGGCCCACATGCCCTCCAGGATGGGGCCTCTGGCGCCAAACCACAGCAACTGGGCCTGCCCTCCCAAAGGAATCTTTGCCTGTCACAGTTGCTCAGATGGAGCCCACTTTCAAATACGGCCCTCGGGAGATGGACCAGGAGCTCACAGAGCAGGCCTGCCATGACCCTAGGCCCAAATCCTAACCCTCGGTGGGGATATCCAAGTGCCCGGACGCAGAACGCATCTCTGGAATCCGTTTGGGCGGGACCCCTGAAACGGAAAACAACACTCTTCCCTTCCCCCAGAAAGACACCAAACTCCTGGGCGCCTGGAAGAATCACCAGAGAGGAAGAATCTCCCATGGTCCCATGAGGCCACCCCTACATTCCATGGCCTTCCTAGACACACTATCCAGACAGAAAAGCCTGCACTAGGGCCTCCCAGTCACTTAAATTTCAAAGCTGGAGGAGCTGCCCTCAGGGTCTGCAGAACATGACTGCCATCACCTCGTCCCTAACCCTAACCTGAGTTTGTGTTGGCAGACCTCTGTCCCCAAAGCCCTGACCCACATGCCCTCCAGGATGGGACCTCCTTAGCCACACCATAGTACTAGGCCTGCCCTCCCGAAATAAACTCTGCCTGTCACAGTTGCCCAAACCCTCCAGATTAGGAGAAACCTACAAGGTCCTTGAGCCTACCCAATTTTCAAGGCCGCTCTGGACAAAAATGCCCAGTCTGACACACCTTAGGCTTTTCAAAAGCCGACCTCCAGCAGAGACGCAGGTCAGTGTCTCTGAGTCAGAAGATAGAAACTGACATGCCCCTAGGACCTCATTGGAACCCTAGCTTAGGTTTTCAGTCATCTGTCCCCAGAGGCCTGTCCTGGAATACCTACATATGGTCCAACATGCTATCCCTGAGCCACACAACAGAACCCTCCCTGTCCCCAGAAGGAAAGCTTGCTCTTGGGAGCTGGGTCCAACATGAGGGTAGGAGAATCCTGCATGGCCCCTGAGCCACTGCCACAGTCTAAGGTCTCCCTGGACACCAACCAGAACTATGAACCATCAACCTAAGAAGCCCTGTTAACACAGCACATATAAAACTTTGAACCAGAGCCAGCATATTGACCTGCACTGTTCCTTGACTGCCATGGTAACGCAAGGTGGGCTTTCCAGGCATCCATTCAGAGAGCTCTTGTTATCCAATCTTTCCATATTGGGAACTATGGAGCCTGCAAACCGGATTCCCACTGTCCCGCAACAGGATACCTTGCTGTTTGGAACAGCTCACAAGCTCTGGTGTGGGAAAGCCTCTTTGGACTCTTGAGACCACCCCTCTATTCATTGACCATCATGGACACAAAGTCCAGCGTGAGCGGACATCTGACACTTGCCCTTACTCAGGTGCTGGAGATCTCGAATCAGCCGCTGCACAGTGGAATTGTCATGCACTCGGCACTGAACAGAACATAGCTTGTGTTTTCAGACTGCTGTCTTCACACTCCTGGCTGGAAAGCCCTCCAGACTGGGAATTCTGGTGCCACAACGCAGCCTTCTGCCTGCCCACCAGAAGAGGAAGTGCCCTATGGGTCTGTCCAGAAAGCCCTCATGAGGATCCAACGGCACAGCCCTCGAAGGCACCCAAATATCAAAGGACTCCCTGGGCACTAATACTCTATCTGACACAGTCTGAGCCCCGACATCCTGTCAGCCACCCAGATAGAGGGCCCCATATCCTGCAAGTGGTACCTGCCTTGGCCCGAGGCCGCCATCTCTACCCAACCTGGTTATTCAGGCATCTGTCCCTAGACCTTACCCCAAATCCCTGCCTATGGGGGAAACTGTAGCACAAAAGAGTACTCCTCCTTCCCCATAGCAGGAAACCTGGCTGTTGGGATGGGTGTCCAACCCTCAGAGTGGGAGCCAGCTGCATGGTCCATGAGACCATGTCCACTTAGGAGGGCCACCCTGTGTACAAATAGGCATTGTGACCCTCATACTGAGATGGTTTTCAAACAAGCCCCATTGGGAGCTGGACCAGGAGCCCACAGACGGGACCTGCCATACCCCTTGCCTCACATCCTAACCCTCAGTGGGGTTCTCCAGGCACCCAAACCCAGAACGTGTCTCTGGAATCACTATTTCTGCGGGTCCCCTGCGATGGAAAACTGCACTCTTACTTTCCCCCAGAAAGACAACAAACTCTTAGAGCCGGGCAGAATCCCAGAGGGGAAGAATCTCCCATGGCCCCATTATGCCACCGCTCCATTCTGTGGCCATCCTAGACACACAATTCAGACAGAAAAGCCTGAGCTACCGCCTCCCAGCCGCCCGAACTTCAAATCCCACGGAACTGCCCTCTGGGTGTGCAGATAGTGCCTGCCATCAGCTTACCCCTAACCATCCCCTGCATTTGTGTCTGCAGACTTCTGTCCCCAAAGCCCTGGCCCACATGCCTTCCAGGATGGGGCCTTCAGAGCCCCACCCAGGACTGGGCCTGCACTCCCGAATGAAACTGTGTGTCACAGTTGCCCAAACCCTCCAGATTAGGAGAAACCTGCAAGGCCCCTGATCCCACTCCAATTTCGTAGGTCACTCTGGACAAAAATGTGTAGTCTGAAACACACTAGGCACACACCTCCAGGCAGGCACGCGGGTCAATGGCTCTGAGACAGAAGATTGAACCTGACCTGGCTCTAGGAGCTCATCGCAACCCTAACTTAGGGTTTCAGGAATATCTGTCCATAAGCCTATTCTGGATTAACAACATATGGTCCAACATGTGGTCCCTGAGCCACACAGCAGAACCCCCCCTCTCCCATCCCCAGAAGGAATCCTTGCACTTCGGAGCTGGGTCCAACCCTCAGTGTAGGAGAATCCTGCATGGCCGCTGAGCCAGCACCACATTCTAAGGTCTCCCTGGACAGCAAGCAGCATCATGACCTATCAGCCTGAGAACCCCTGTCAACTGAAACCCCTTGGTAGTTCGCCCAAGAGCCAACAGAATGAACCTTCCCTGTTCCTTAGCTGCAATGTTAATGTGAGGTGGGCTTTCCAGGCATTCATGTGGAGAGCTCAGCTACAAATCTTTCCATATGGGGAGCTTGGAGCCATTCAACGGGACTCCTCCTGTCCCACAGAAGGACACCTTGCTGTTTGGAGCAGCTCACAAGCCCCCGCATGGGAAAACCTCCACGGCTTCTTAAGGCCATCTCTCCATTCGCCAGCCATCATGGACACAAACTCCAGCATGAGCGGATATCTGACACTCGCCCTTGCTCAGGTGTTGGAGATCTCAAATCAGCTGCTGCACAGTGGAACTGCCCTGCACTCGGCATTGAACTGAAGCATAACTTGTGTTTTCAGACTTCCGTCTTCACACTCCTAGCCAGCAAGCCCTCTGGATTGGGAATTGTGGAGCCACAGTGCAGCCTTCTGTCTGCCCACCAGAAAGAGGCAGTGCCCTACAGGTCTGCCCAGAAACCCCACATGAGGATTCACCTGCATTGTCCTCGGCTGAACCCCATATCATAGGAGGCCCTGGGCATTAATGCTCTGTCTGACACAGCCTGAGCCCCGACATCCTGTCAGCCACACAGATAGTGGGCCCTGTATCCTTCAGGTGCGACCTGCCATGTCCCAGGCCTTAATCTCTACCCAATCTGGTTATTCAGGCATCTGCCCGAGACCTTACCTCAAATTCCTGCCTATTGGGGAACCTGAGGCACAAAAGTGTACTCCTCCTTCCCCATGACAGGAATCCTGGCTGTTGGGATGGGTGTCCAACCCTCAGAGTGGGAGACTGCTGCATGGCCCATGAGACTTGAGTGCTGCCTTGGGCACAAACACGCACTGTGACCCTCAACATGAGCCTGTGCTCAAGTAAGGCCTCTCCGTGGCTGGACCTGGAGCCAGAGTATGGGGCTTGCCATGTCTCTAGGCCCCCAATCCTAAACAGAGGTCCATTTTTCCACTCGCCCATACCCAGGGCTCTGCTCTGAAATCCGTCCTTTGGAGCGACACCTGATGGAGAAAACAGGACTCCTCCCTTTCCACTGAATGTTGCCAAACTCTTAGGTGCCCTGCCAAATCCGCTGATACCTTGCCCCATAAGGCCACCCTGATATTCCACAGTCATCCTTGACACAAAATCCTCTGGAGCCTCTGGAACCACACTGCAGGACAGTCCCTGCCCTCTCCAAGGAAACTGTGCCCATTCATTGGCCACAACCCTACAGATTAGGAGAAACCTCCAAGGTCTCCGAGGCCATCCTAATCGTCAAACACGCACTGGACAAACAGGAGCATTCTGACACAAGCTGAGCTACAACCTCCACTCAGACACAGAGACAGAGGTCCCCAGATACAGGAGATTGAATCAGACATGCCCTAGGCCCTAATCTGAACCCTAGCATTGGTTTACAAAGCGTCTCTCCTCAGAGGCCTGGTTTCGAATACCAGCGTATAGGTGTTTCCTGAGGCACCAAACGGAACATCTCTTGTCTCCATATGGGAAAATTGCTCTTTGGAGCTGTGTCAAACCCTCTGGGTAGGAGAATCCTGCAGGGCTCCTGAGCCACCGCCACATTCCAAGGTCTCCATGGACACAAACCCATATGATCACCCATCCTCATAAGAGTCTATTTCAACTCAGCCCCTTGGGTAGTTTGCCCCAGAGACAGCATATTGAGCGTGCTTTTTCTCTAGTAACCAATGGGAATTCGAGGTGGTTTGTCCATGCATCCATCCTTAGAAGCCTGCTCTCGAGTCTATCTGTATGGGGTGTCCTGGAGACATCCACCAGGACTCGACTGTCCCACAGAAGGAAACCTTGCGGTTTGGAGCAGCTCAAAATGCTCAGCATTCTGACCCAAGCTGAGCAACTACCGCCAGTCAGACATGCAGACTGATGTCTCCAGACCCAGAAGATTGAACAGGATAGGCCCCTAGGCACTAACCTGAACACTTGCTTTGGTTTCCAGGAGTCTCTCCTCAGGGCCCTGGATTCAAATACCAGCATATGGGATTTTCCTGTGGCACCAAACAGAACACCTCTTGTCTCCACATGGGAAGCTTACTCTTTGCAGCTGTGTGAACCTTTCCGTGTAGGAGAATCCTGCAGAGTCCCTGAGCCACTGCCACATTCCAAGGTCTCCATGGACATAAACCCACATTATGACCTATCATCAGCAGAGTCCATTTCAACTCAGCTCCTTGGATAGCTCACCCCAGAGCCAGCTGGGTGAACCCGTCTTGTCGCTTGGAGCCAATGGGAATGTGAGCTGGGGGTGTCCAGACATCCATACTTAGAATTCTGCTCTTGAGTCCTTCCGTATGGTGCATCCTGGAGCCATCCAACAGGACTCGACTGTCCCGCAGAAGGAAACCTTGCGGTATGGAGGAGCTCACAACCCCCAGTGTGGGGAAAACATCCATGGCCACATGAGACCCCCCTCCCCTTCATGGACGGGACACAAACTCCAGCCTGAGCCAATGTCTGATACTCGCCCTGACTTCAGATGTGGGATATCTTGATTCAGCCTCTGCAGATTGGCCCTGCTTTGCCCTTGGCCTGAAACCTAAACATAGCTTGTGTTTTCAGACTTCTGTCCTCACACTCCTGGCCCACAAGCCCTCCAGAATGGCAATTCTGTGGCCACAATGCAGCACTGTGCCTCCCCAGCAGAAGAAAACATTGCCCTATGGGGCTGCCCAGAAACCCGACAGAAGGATCAACCTGCACAACCCCCTTGACCGCACCCCAATTTCACAGGCTTCCCTGGGCACTAATGCTCCATCTCACACAGCCTGAGCCCAGACTTCCTGACAGACACCCAGACATCTGGCCGCACACCTGCCATGGCCTGAGGCTGTCATCTCTTCCCAACCTGGGTTTCGAGGCATGAGAACTGTAGGGGCCTGATTAGCCAGAGGAACTTACTTGTAAACCATGGATATAGGGGCGGGCCAGGCCAGATAGCCATATCCAATCAGTGGGGTGCACATATATTAACTGTGGTGAGTTGAAATCTCATTGGCCACCTGTGTGTGGGCCAGGCTCAGCCACCTCTGTAAAGGTTAATCTGGGAGACTGGGGTGGGGGGAGAAGGAGAAAGAGTTAGAATAGCCATTAGAGAAGTAGGAGGAGTTAGAATAGCTGTTAGAATAGCAGTTAGAATAGCCGTTAGAGTGGCCATTGGGAGTCGCTAAGGTAGTCATAGGAGTGATAGCGTTGGGATCTTCTGGAGTGGCGCCGCCCTGAGCCGTGGCCCCACCGCCAGCAGCCTCGCCGCCCCCAGCCGCAGCCTCACTGGAGTGGCCTGGTCTGGAGCGGCCTCGCGAGAGCTGTGTCATTCTGGGGAGCAGCCTCGTTGGCATGTGGCCTCGTCGTTGAGTGGCCTTGTCCAGAGAGGCCTCTTCATCATCGGGAGCGTCCTCTTCATCTTTGGGAGCAGCCTTGTCCAGCATGTGGCCTCGTCTGGGGAGCGGCCTCCTCTGGGGAGTGGCCTTGTCGGAGTGGCCTCATGGGGAGCAGAGTGTGTCGTCAGGGTTGTCGTCCTCATCGTCCTCGCCTCTTTGTCATTGGGAGCAGCATCCTCGTCGTCGTCGCCTCTATGTAAGATATGGTCCCGACCGGTCGGTTTGGTTTCTGATGCTTGGCGTGAAATAAAGCTTTGCTTGATTTTCACTTTGTGTCAGTCTTGTTCCTTTGATCACAGACCCTAACAAGAACCTAGACCTTATCTCCAATTGCTGCACAAGGGGGAAACTGATGCACAAATCAGAACTTGTCTATGGCCCAGGAGGCCACCCCTCCATTCCATGGCTATCCTTGACACAAAATCCAGAGACAAAGCCTGAGCAACCGCCTCACACTCACCCTTCATTCATATCCTGAAGAACTCCTCTCATGGTTTGTAGATCAGGCCTGCCATACCATCGGCCCCAAACCTAAGACAAGTTTGTGTTTTCAGATTTCCGTCCCCACAGCCCTGGCCCACACATCCTCCAGGCTGGGGCCCCTGCAGCCACACCGCAGGACCGTGCCTGCCCTCTCCAAGGAAACTCTGCCCATTCCATGGGCCACAACCCTACAAATTGGGAGAAACCTCCAAGGCCCCTGAGGCCATCCCGATAGTGTAGGCTGTTCTGGACAAACATGGACATTCTGACCCAAGCTTGTGAGGTCCTGTAGGAGGGCCTGGTTAGCCAGAGGAACTTACTTGCATTCCCTGGATATAGGGATGGGCCACACAGGATGGAGACATCCAATCAGTGGGGCAAACATATATTTACTGTGGTGTGTTGCAATTTCATTGGCTACTGTGTGTGGGTCGGGCTCAGCGACCTCTATAGAGGTTAGTCTGTGAGGCTGTGTGGGGCGAGCAGTAGGAGGAGTAGTAGTAGACGTTAGGGTACCCATTGGAGTCGTCGTCAGAGTAAGAGTTGTCACTGGGAGCAGCGCCGCCTGGAGCAGCCTTGTCACCATGAACGGCCTCACCAGCGTAAGCTTCCTCACAGCCCCAAGCAGCGGTACTGCTGGGAGAGGCCTTGTCTGGGGAGTGGCCTTGTTGGAGTGGTGTCATGGGGAGCAGAGTCCGTGTCGTCAGGCTTGTCGTCCTCCTTGTCATCTCCTCTTCGTCATTGGGAGCGGCCTCATCCAGGGAGCAGCCTCATCTGGGGAGCAGTCTTGTTGGTGTGGTATCTTGGGGAGCAGAGTCTGTGTCATTGGGGTTGTCGTCCTCGTCGTCATCACCTCTTCATTGTTGGGAGCAATCTCGTATGGAGAGTGGCCTCATCTGGAGAGTGGCCTCGTGGGTGAGCGGCCTTGTCTGGGGAGTGGGCTTGTCCTGAGCAGCCTTGTACAGAGCGGCCTCATCTGGTGAGCGTCCTCAACCAGGGAGACCCTCGTCAGGGTCTTCCTCACCACCTCTTCTTGAGAGATAGCCCCTACCATTCGGATTGAACTCCTCCATCTCCATGGCAAGAAAAAATTGCTGTTGGCATGTTATCCAACCTTCAGGGTAGGAGAAAACAGCATAGCCCATGTGCCAAGCCCATGCTCGAGGGCCGCCTTGGTCACAAACACTCATTGTGATATGCAGTGTGAGGCCCATGCTCAAGTAAGGCCTCTCAGTGGCTGGACCAAGAGCCCGCATATGGTCTTGCCATGCCCATAGGCCCCAAATCCTAACCAGAGTTCGGGTTTTCCAGTCGTCTGTACCCAGGGCTTTGCTTTGAAATCCCTCTTTTGGAGGGACACTGGAGGCAGAAAGCAGGACTATACCCTTTCCACAGAATGATCGCAAACTCTCGGAAGCCGGGCCAAATACCCAGAGAGGGAGAGTTGTCCATTGAGCATGAGACCACCCCTACATTCCACGGCCATCCTTGACACAAAATCCAGAGACAAAAACCTGAGCAACTAACTGCCTCCCACTTGCCCTTCATTCATATCCTGAGGAGCTCCCCTCATGGTCTGGAGATCGGAGCTGCCATACACTCTGCCCCAAACCTAAGCCGAGTTTGTGTTTTCAGACTTCTGATGCCACAGCTCTGGCCTACACTCGCTCCAGGCTGAGCCCCTGGAGCCACACCTCAGGACTGTGCCTGCCCTCTCCAAGGAAACTCTGCCCTTTCCATTGGCCACAACTCTACAGATTAGGAGAAACCTCCAAGGTCCTCGAGTCCATCACAATAGTGTAGGGCACCCTGGACAAACAGGGGCAATCTGACAAAAGCTGAGTAACTACCTGCACTCAGACAATCAGATGGATATCCCTAGAGAGAGAATATTGAATGGGACAGGTCACTAGGCCCTCATCTGAATCCTTGCTATGGTTTCCAGGCCTCTCTCCTCAGAGGCCAGGTTTCAAATACCAGCATGGGGGGGTTTCCTGAGGCACCAAGCAGAACCCCACTCGTCTCCACTCGGCCCCAAACCTAAGTCGAGTTTGTGTTTTCAGACTTCTGAGGCCATATCCCTGGCTCACACACCCTCCAGGCTGAGCCTCTAGAGCCAAACCTCAGGACTGTGCCTTCCCTCTCCAAGGAAACTGTGCCCATTCCATTGGCAACAACTCTACAGATTAGGAGAAAGCTCCAAGGTCCTCGAGGCCATCCCCATGGTGTAGGCCTTCTGGACAAACAGGGGTGATCTGACACAAGCTGAGCAACTACCTCCACTCAGACAAGCAGACGGATGTCCCCAGAGACAGAAAATTGAACCTGACAGGCTCCTATGCCCACATCTGAAACCTCACTATGGTTTCCAGGCGTCTCTCCTCAGAGGCCTGGTTTCAAATACTAGCATATAGGGGTTTCCTGAGGCACCAGTCAGAACACCTCTTGTCTCCACATGGAAAACTTGCTCTTTGTAACTGTGTCTAACCCTCTGGTTAGGAGAATATTTCAGGGCCACTGAGCCACCGCCACATTCCAAGGTCTGCATGGACACAAACCCACATGATGACCCATCCTCAGGCAATTCCATTTCAACTCAAAACGCTGGGTACCTCCAGCAGAACAAGCAGATCAAACCTGCCTTGTCACTAAGAGTCAATTGGAATGCGAGGTGGGGTGCCCAGGCATCCATCCTTAGAACCCTGATCTTGACTCTTTCTGTAAGGGGCATCAGGGAGCCATCCAACAGGACTTGACTGTCCTGCAGAAGGAATCCTTGTGGTTTGGTGTATCTCACAACTCGCAGTTTGGAAAAACCTCCATGGCCTCATGAGCCACGCACCCCCCCCCCGCAATTCATGAAGGGGCTATCATGGACACAGAATCCAAGGTGAGCCAATGTCTGCTCCTCGCCCTGACTTCATATGCAGGAGATCTCTATTCAGCCTCTGCAGAGTGGGCCTACCATGCCCTCGCCCTGAAACCTAACCCTAGCTTGTGTTCTTAGACTTACGTCCTCACATGCCTGACCCACAATCCCTCCAGTTTGGGAATTCCAGGGCCACAATGCAGCACTTTGCCTGCCCACTGTTAGGCTCCGCGATCAAAGGAATGAGACTGACACAAATTGAAAATCAAGCAAAGCTTTATTTCCTGCCAAGCATCAGAAACGAAACAGACCGGTAGGTGCCCGAGCCCCATGCATTAGAAATCAAACTGACCACCCGGCGCCTGAGCCTTGCTGGGGGCCACCGCCTCCTTGCCCTGGGGTCCTTCCTGGAGGCTCCCTGACTCACCCTCACTGTACCACAGGCTGCTCCTGACGAGGCTGCTCCCGGCTGCGCCACTGCTTGGGGTGGCGAGGCCACTGCAGATGAAGCCATTCCCTGGCCGCCTAGTGACAGCACCGCTGCTTGGGCAGCAAGGCTGCTCACGGCGGCACTGCTGCAGATGAGGCCGGCAGTGATGCCGCTCCTGACGAGGCAGCTCGCTGCGGCACCACTGCTCAGGGTGGCGAGGCCAGTGCCCGGGATGAGGCCGCTCCCAGCGATGAAAAGGGCGCTGTCACTCGCCACAACCCGGAGACTACCACTACCCTAATAGCTCCTGCTACCGGCAACCCTAATTCCTCCTGCTACTACCCTCTTGCAGCCTCAAAGACCAGCCTTTATAGAAGTGGTTGATCCCAGCCCACACACAGGTGGCCAATGGGATTGCAACTCACCTCAGTAAATTTATGCATGCCCCACTGATTGGCCATCTCCTCTAGCTGGACTGGCCCGCCCCTAAAACCACCAGAAAAAAAAAATGTTGCCCCATGCGGCTGCCCAGAAACCCCAAAAGAGGACAAACCTTCATGCCACTCAACTGCACCCCAATTATATAGGCTGCCCTGGCCACTAATGCTCTGTATGACACAGCCTGAGCTCTGACCTCCCGACCAACACACAGACAGCTGGCCACACACCCAGCATATCAGACCCGCCATATCCTTAGGCCGACATCTCTTCCCAACCTGGGTTTCCAGGCTTCAGAACCAAGACCTTATCTCCAATCACTACACAGGTGTGAACATGATGCAGAAATCAGAACTCTTCCATTACCATGGCAAGAAACCTTTATGTTGGCATGGTGTCCAACTTTCAGGGTAGGAGAAACCAGCATGGTCCATGAGGCCACGCCCATGCATGAGGGCCACCTTGGTCACAAATACGCATTGTGACCCTAAGCGTGAGCCTGATGCTCAGATAAGGTTTCTCAGTGGCTGGACCAAGAGCACTCATATGGGGATTGCCATTCCCCTCGGCCCCCAACCTTACCAGAGGTCTGATTTTCCAGTCGTGTGCACCAAGGAATCCCTCTGCTGAGGAATCCCTCTTTTGAGGGGCACCTGAGGCAGAAAACAGGACTCCTCCCTTTCCACAGAATGATCCCAAACTCATGGGAACCGGGCCAAACCCCAGAGAGGGAGACTCGTCCATTGCCAATGAGGCCACCCCTCCATTCCATGGCCATCCTTAACACAAAATCCAGAGACAAAAGCCTGAGCAACCAACCGCCTCACACTTGCCCTTCTTTCATATCCAGAGGAGCTCCCTTCACGGTCTGGAGATCGGTCCTGCCATACACTTGACCCCAAACCTAAGCTGAGTTTGTGTTTTCAGATTTCTGATGACACAGCCCTGGCCCACACACCCTCCAGGCTTGGGCCCCTGGAGCCACACCACAAGACTGTGCATGCCCTCTCCAAGGAAACTCTTCCCATTCCATTGGCCAGAACCTTACATATTAGAAGAAACCTTGAAGGTCCCTAAGGCCATCCTAATAGTGTAGGCATCCCTGGACAAACAGGTGCGAACTGACACAAGCTGAGGATCTACCTCCACTCAGACAAGCAGACAGATGTCCACAGAAACAGAAGATTGAACAGAACAGGCCCCTAGGACCTTATCTGAACCCTTGCTGTGATTTTCAGGTGTCTTCCTCAGAGATCTGATTTCAAATACCAGCATATGGGGGTTTCCTGAGGCACAAATCCTAACACCTTTCGTCTCCACTTGGGAAACTTGATCTTTGGAGCTGTGTCAAACCCTCCAGTTAAGAGAATCCTTCGGGGGGCACCTGGGTCGCTCAGTGGGTTAAAGCCACTGCCTTCGGCTCAGGTAATGATCTCAGGGTCCTCGGATCGAGCCCCACGTAGGGCTTTCTGCTCTGCAGTGAGCCTGCTTCCTCCTCTCTCTCTGCCTGCCTCTCTGCCTAGTTGTGATTTCTCTCTGTCAAATAAATAAAATATTAAAAAAAAGAGAGAGAGAATCCTTCAGGGCCCCCGAGCCACCGGTACATTCCAAGGACTTCATGGACACAAACCCACGTAATGACCCATCCTCAGGAGAGTTCATTTCAATTCAGCATGCTGGGTAACACCCACAGAGCCAGCAGATCGTATCTGCCTTGTCACAAGGAGACCATGGGAATGAGAGGTGGGGTGCCCAGGCATCCATCCTTGGAACCCTACTCTCGAGTCTTTCCTTGTGGGCTATCCTAGAGCCATCCAACAGGACTCAACTCTCCCCCGGAAGGAATCATTGTGGTTTGGAGCATTTCACAACTCCCAGCGTGGGAAAACTGCCATGGACTCATGAGCTGCCCCCTTCATGAAAGGGCCATCATGGACACAAATTCCAACCTGAGCCAATGTCTGATACTTGCCCTGACTTCAGATGCAGGTTATCTCCATTCAGTCTGCTGAGTGGGCCTGACATGCCCTCGCCCCAAAATCTAACCCTAGCTTGTGTTCTCAGACTTCTGTCCTCACACTCCTGACACAAAAGCCCTCCAGATTTGGAATTCCAGAACCACTACATAACACTCTGCCTGCCCACCAGAAGAAAAACCTTGTCCTTGGGGGCTGCCCAGAAACCCCAAAAGAGGACAAACCTGTATGCCACTCAACGGCATCCCAATTATATAGGCTGCCCTAATAATGCTCTGGTCGCTAATGCTCTGTCTGACACAGCCTGAGCCCGGACATCCTGACCAATACCCAAACAGCTGGCCACATACCCAGCATATAGGAACTGCCATAGCCTTAGGCCATCATTTATTCCCACCCTGGTTTTCCAGGCTCCAGAACCTAGACCTTGTTTCCAATCACTGCACAGGGGTGAACCTGATGAAGAAATCAGAACTCCTCCTTCCCCATGGCAAGAAACCTTGCTCTTGGCATGGTGTCCATCCTTCAGGTAGGAGAAACCAGCAAGGCCCATGAGGCCTCACCCATGCTTGAGGGCTTCTTTGGGCAAAAACACTCATTGGGCCCCTCAGCATAAGCCCCATGCTCAAGTAAAGCCTCTCAGTGGCTGGACCAAGTGCCCTCATATGGGGCATGCCATGCCCCTAGGCCCGCAATCCTAACCAGTTGTCGGGTTTTTCCAGTCACCCGTCCCCAGGCCTCTGCTCTGGAATCCCTCTTTTGAAGGGACACCTGAGGCAGAAAACAGGACTCTTTCCTTCCCACAGAATGACCCCAACATTTTGGGATCTGGGCCAAATCCCCAGAGAGGGAGACTCGTCCAAGGCCCATGGGGCCACTCCGACATTCCACAGCCATCCTTGACACAAAATCCAGAGACAAAACCTGAGCGAATGCCTCCCACTCGCCCTTCATTTATATCCTGAGGACATCCCATCACAGTCCATAGATCGGACCCGCCATACCCTCAGGCCTAAACCTCAGCCGAGTTTGAGTTTTCTGATTTCTGTCCACACCGGCCTTGCCCACACACCCAGCAGGCTGAGGCCCTTTAGCCACACCGCAGGACTATGCCTGCCCTTCCCAAGAACCTCTACCCATTCCCTAGGCCACAACACTACAGATTAGGAGAAACTTCCAAGGCCCCTGAGGCCATCCCAAAAGTCTCAGCCACCCTGCACAAACAGGGGCATTATGACACAAACTGAGTTACCAAATCCACTCAGACATACACAGCGATGTCCCCAGAGACAGAAGATTGTCCCACACAGACCCCTAGGCCCTAATCTGATCTCTAGTTTTGTTCCAGGCGTCTGTCCTCAGAGGCCTGGTCTCGAAACAGCATATGCGAGTTTCCAGAGGCACCAAACAGAACACCTCTCTACTCCACATGGGAAACTTGCTCTTTGGAGCTGTGTCCCATGCTCTGGGTAGGAGAATCCTGCAGGGTTCCTGAGCCACCACTACATTCCAAGGTCTCCATGGACACAAACCCACATTATGACCCATCTTTAGGAGAGTCCAACTCAACTCAGCCACCTGGGTAGCTTGTCCCAGAGCCAGCAGATTGAACCTTCTTGTCGCTAGGAGCCAATGGGAATGAGAGGTGAGGTGTCCAGACATCCATCCTTAGGACCCTGCTCTCGAGTCTTTCCGTATGGGGCATCCTGGAGCCATGCAAAAGGGCTCGACTGTCCCATAGAAGGAAACCTTGTTATTTGGAGCACCTCCCAACCCTCAGCAGGGCAAAAGCTCCATGGGCTCATGAACGACCCCCCCCCCCCTTCATGAAGGAGCCAACATGGACCGAAAATCCAGCCTGAGCCAACGTCCAATGCTCGCCCTGACTTCAGATTCAGGAGATCTAGATTCTGCCTCTGCAGAGTGGGCCTGCCTTAGCCTTGGCCCCAAACCTAACCCTAGCTTGTGTTTTCAGACTTCTGTCCTCACACTTCTGTACTACAAGACCTCAAGTTTGGAAACTCCAGAGCCTCAACGCAGCAATCTGCCTGCCCACCAGAAGGAAAACTTTGCCCCATGGGGCTACCCAGAAACCCCAAATGAGGATCAACCTGCATGGCCCTCGACCACACCCCTATTTCATAGGCTGCACTGGGAACTAAAGTTCTGTGACTGCTGTCCGCACACCCAGCCCATCGAACTTGCCTTAGGCTGTCATCTTTTCCCAACCTGGGTTTTTCAATCAGAACCTAGGCCTTATATCTAATCCCTGCACAGGGAAACCTGATGACCAAATCAGAACTCCTCCTTCCCCATGGCAAGAAAATGTGCTGTTAGCATGGTGTCAAGCCTTCAGGGTAGGAGAAACCTGCTTGGCCCATGAGGCCACACCAACGCTTGAGGGCCACCTTGGGCATAAACACACATTGTGATGCACAGCATGAGACCCCTGCTCAAGTAAGACCTCTCAGTGGCTGGACCAAGAACCCGCCTATGGGGCTTGCTATGTCCCTAGGCCCCCAATTCTAACCAGAAGTTGGGTTCTCCAGTCGCCCGTACCCAGCACTCTGCTTTGGAATCCCTCTATTCGATGGACACCTGAGGCACAAAGCACTAAATACCATGGTGTCACTGTGGGGGAAAGGAGGAATCCTGGTTTCTTATTCAGAGGTTCCCATAAGGAGAGATTCGAAAGCAGGGCTCAGTGTATGGGTGACTGGAAACTCAACCTTGGGTTAGGATTTGGGCCTAGGGTCATGGCAGGCCTTAGATGCTGGCTCTAGGTCAAGCTACTGAGGGGTCTACATTGAAATCGTAGCTCAGGCCAAGGGTCACAATATGGGCTTGTGCCCAAGGCAGCCTTCAATAGTGGGCGGGCCCTAATGGGCCATGCAGGTTTCTCCTACTCTGAGGGATTTCCATATATCCCAATAGCAACATATACTACTGTGAGACAGGTGGACTTCTGTTTTGTGGATCATGTTCCCACATATGCTGGGTTTTGTGAATAGGCCTCTGTGAACAGATGCGTATAAACCCAGGTTGGGTAGAGATGATGACCTAGGGGCATGGCAGTTCCAATCTCATGGATAAGTGGCCAGCAACGTGGGTGGCTGACAGGAGGATGGGGATCAGTGTGGGGAAGACAGAACATTAGGTCACAGGGTGTACTATGAAATTTCAGTGCCCTCTAGGGCTGAACAAGTTGATCCTCATTTGGGGTTTTTGTGCAGTCCCATAGGATACCTTTGTCTTCCTAAAGGCAGGCAGAGTGCTGTGTTGGGGTTCCAGAATTCCCAATATGGAGGGCTTCTGCACCAGGACTCTGGGTATGGGAGACTGAAAACACAAGCTAGGTTTAGGGTTAGGGCCTAGGGCAAGACAGGCCTGATCAGCAGAGGCTGAGGAGAGATCACCAGCATCTGAAATATGGGCGAGTGTCAGACATCTGCTCAGGCTGGTGTTTTTGTCCATGAGGACTGCCTGATGTCGGCGTGTCCTAATGAGGTCACTCAGGTTTTCACAATCTGGGGGTTGGGCATAGATCCAAAAAGCAAGCTTTCCTTCTTCCGGCAGGGTGAGTGCTCTTGATGGCTCAAAGGTCCCACATATGGAAATATTTGGTAGCAGCTTTTACATATGAGTGCCTGAAAACCACAGGTAGGTTTCCCATTGGAACACAGGCACATGGCAGGTCCTATCTGCTGGATATGCAGCAAGCTGTCTGGGTGGCTGACTGGGGGTCTCAGCTCAGGCTGTATCAGACAGAGCATTAGAACAGAGGGTGGCCTATAATATTGGGTGCTGTTGAGGGCCATACATATTGATCCTCATTTGGGGTCTTTGGGCAACCCCATAGGGCACTTTTTCCTTCTGGTGGGCAGGCAGAGTGCTGTGTTGTGGCTACAGAATTCCAAGTCTGGAGGACTTGTGGGCCAGGAATATGAGCATGGAAGTCTGAAAACACAAGCTAAGGTGAGGTTTAGCGCCTAGGGCACAGCAGGCACAATCTACAGAGGTTGATTCGAGATCTCCAGCATCTGAAGTTAGGGCGAGTGTCAGACGTTCACTCAGGCTCAAGTTTTTGTCCATGATGACTGCATAATGGGTGGACGCCTCATGAGGCCATGGAGGTTGCCCACTCTTGGGGTTGTGAGGTGCTCCAAACAGCAAGGTTTCCTTCTGCAGGACAGGGGAGTCCCCATACGGAATGATCAGAGAGCAGTGCTCTATGTATGGATACCTGTAGACACCACCTCACATTCCCACTGACATCTAGGAACAAGGCAACTCAATTTACTGGATCTGGGATGACCTATCAAGGGAGCTGAGTTGAAACTGAGTGTCATGCTGATGGGTCACATTGCTGGTTTGTGTCCAGGGAGACCTTGGAATGTGGCAGTGGCTCAGGGACCATACAGGATTCTCCAGTCATGAGGATTGGACACGGCTTCAAATAGTAAGGTTCCCTTCTGGGGACAAGATGTGTTCTGTTTGGAGCCTCTTGGAAACCCATATGTTGGTATTTGAGACCAGGCCTCTGGGAACCGATGACTGAAAACCTAAGATGGGGTTCATATTAGGGCCTAGGGTCATGTCAGGAACAATCTTCTGTTCTGGGGCCATCTACCTTGCTTTCTGGCTGGAATGTCCATGCAAAGGGTGTGCCAGACTATGCATTTTTCTTCAGGGTGGCCTAGGAAATTCAAGTGGCCTCACGGGCCTTGCAGGTTTCTCCTAATCTGCAGGATTTTGGCAATTGTAAAGGGCGCTGTTTCCTTCAAGGGGGCAGGAACACTCCTGCAATGTGACTCCAGAGGCCACAACCTAGAGCGTGAGTGGGCCAGATCTCTAGGGACAGAATTCTGAAAATACAAACACGGGTTAGGGTTAAGGCTGAGGGTAGGGCAGGCCTGAACTGTAGACCCTGAGGACAGCTCCTTGGAATCTGAATTTAGGGCGAGTGTGAGGTGGTAACTCAGGTTTTTGTCTCTGGATTTTGTGTCTAGGTTGGCCCCAGAATGTAGAGGTGGCCTCATGGGGCCATGGAAGATTCTCCCTCTCTAGGATTTTTCCCAGCTCCCAATAGGTTGATGTCTGGTGTCTGGTGTCAGTCTAATGAGTTCTGTTTTCTGCCTAAGGGGTCCCCTGATAAGAGGGACTCCAGAGCAGGGCCCTGGGTACAGGTGCCTGGAAAACCCAACCTGGGGTCAGGCTTTGGGCTTACGGGCATGGCAAGCCTGATATGTGGGCTTTTGGTTCAACTCTTGAGGGACTTTACTTGAAAACAGGGCTCAGGTTAAGGGTCTGAATGCGTGTGTGTGCTGATGGCGGCCCTCCAGATAGGGTGTGGCCTCATGGGACATGCAGGTGTCCCCTACACTGAGGGTTTGACATCCGTCTGAACAGCAAGGTTTCCTCCCACGGGGAAAGAGGATTTCTGTTTTTTGAATCAGTTCTCCGTATATGCAGGGATTGGAGATAAGGTCTGTGACAGATGCCTGAAAACCCATGTTTGGTAGATATGACACCTAGGGCCATGGCAGGTCTGATCTGCTGGATATGTGGCCAGCTGTCTGGGTGTCTGATGGGGGGTCTGGGCCCAGGCTGTTTCAGACAGACCATTAGTGCACAGTGCTCCCTAGGAAATTAGATTGCAGTCCAGGGCAGTGCAGGTTGATCATCATTTGGGGTCTTTGTGCAGCCCTATAGGGCACTTTTTCCTTCTGGTGGGCAGTCAGAGTGCTGTGTTGTGACTACAGAATTCTCAATATGGATGGCTTGTGGGCCAGGAGAGTGAGGATGGAAGTGTGAAAACACAAGCTATGGTTAGGTTTTGGGCTGGGGGCACAGCAGGCCCACTCTGAAGAGACTGAATCAAGATCTCCAGCATCTGAACTAAAAAGGAGTGTCAGAATTCCGCTCAGGCTAAAGTCTATGTCCGTGATGGCCACCTAATGGAGGGGCGGCCTCATGAGGCCATGGAGGCTTACCCACTCTTGGGGTTATGAAGTGCTCCAAACAGCAATGTTTCCTTCTGCAGAATAGGTGTCCTGTTTGATAGCTCAAGGGTCCCCTATAAGGAATGATCAGAGAGCAGTCCTCTACATATGGATGCCTGGAGACTCACATCGTGTTCCCATTGTTGCCTAGGAACAAGGCAGTTTTGATCTAGTGGCTCTGGGGTGAGCTACTAAGGGGGCCGAGTTAAAATGGAGTCTTATGCTGATGGGTCACAATGCCAGATTGTGTCCAGGAAGACCTTGGGATATGGTGGTGACTCAGGGGCCATGCACGATTCTTGGGCCCTGAGGATTGGACATAGCTCCAAATAGAAATGTTACCTTCTGGGGACAGGAGGTGTTCTGTTTTAGGCCTCTGATATCCCCATACATTGGTATTTGAAAGTAGGCCTTTGGGGACCGATGACTGAGAACCTAGATGGGGTTCATATTAGGGCCTGAGGCCATGTCAGGTTCAATCTTTTGTCTCTGGGGCAATCTACCTGGGTGTTGGCTGGAAGTCGATGCACAGGAAGTGTCAGACTGCCCATTTTTCTTCAGGGTGGCCTTTGAAATTGGGTGGCCTCAGCATCTTGCAGGTTTCTCCGAACCTGGATGGTTGGATCAACTGTAAAGGGTACAGTTTCCATTGGGCGGGCAGGCACAGTCTTGCAGTGTGGCACCAGGGGCCCCAGCATCCAGGTTGTGTGGGTCAGGGCTCTGGGGACAGAAGTCTGCAAACACAAACAGGTTAGAGTTAAGGTCAAGGTTATGGCAGTCCAGAACTGCAGCCCCTGAGGGGAACTCCTCATGATCTGAAATTAGGGGGATTTGGAGGCAGTAGCTCAGGCTTTTGTCTCTGGATTTTTTGTGTAGGATGCTCGCGGAATGTAGGGGTGACCTCATGGGGCCATTGAAGATTATCCCTCTCTGGGATTCTGCCTGGGTCCCAATAGTTAGTTGTCATTCTGGGGGAAGGGAAGAGTTCTGTTTTTGTCTCTGTGGTCCTCCAAAAAGAGGGATTCCACAGCAGGGCTCTGGTTTGAGTGCCTGGGGAAAAAAAAAAAACAAAACAAAACAAAACCCTGTTTCAGGATTTGGGCCAAGGGGCATTGCAAGCCCGATATACAGGCTTTTGGTAAAACTCTCAAGGGGGGTTATGTGAAAATGTGGCTCAGGTTGAGGGTCACAATGTATTATTGTACCCAAGAGGTCCCTCAAGAGTGGGCATGGCCTTATGGGACATGCAGGTTTCTCCTACTCTGAGGGTTTCACATCCATCCCAACAGCAAGGTTTCCTGCCACAGGGAAGGAAGAGCTCTCTTTTGTGCATCAGATTCCCCCATATTCAGGGATTTGATATAAGGTCTGGGGACAGATGCCTGCAACCCCATTTGGGTAGAGATGATGGCCTCGGACCATGGCATGTCCGATCTGCTGGATATGTCGCCAGCTATCTGAGTGGCTGACAGGAGGTCAGGGCCAAGGCCCTAGAAAACTCCATGGCCCCATGAGACCACTCACATATTCGGCAGATTGAATGGACTCAAACTCCAGCCTGAGTGAACTCCTTACTGTGACCTTAACCCTAGATCCCTGGGAGTTCACCTCAGCATCTGTATATTGGGCCCGCCATGACCTAGAACCTAACTCTAACCCTGGCTTGAGCTTTCTGTCTTCTGTTCCAAAGGTTCTGGCCCAAAAGCTCGCCCGATAGAGAACCGAAGAAACACACCAGGGAACTCTGCCTAACCTACACAAGGAAACTGTGCTCAATGGAGCTGGATAAAACCCCAAGATTGGAAAAACATGCATGACCAAGGAGGCCACACCTTTTTGATGGAACCCGACTCTGGACACTAATGCACATTCTGTCTCTCAGTCTGAGCAGAGACCTCCAGACAGCTACCCCCGCAGCTGTCCCCAGATTCAGCAGATTGGACCTTCCATGCCTGAGTCTCTAATGCTAAACCTAGTTTTCCAACATCTGTACCCAGAGCCCTGATCTCAAATCCCTCCATTTGGGGACATCTGTGCCATATAACTGGACTCCACATCTCCCCCAGATGTATATAACTTTATATTCTGGGGAGCTCGCCTCAGAATCTGCAGATCATGGATCCATACACCTAGCCCTACACCCTAACTGTACACTGAACTTAGATGTTCAGAATTCCATCCCTTGAGTCCTGTAATGCAATTGCTACAGAATGGAAGCTCCAGAGCCACCCCACAGGGCTCGCCCTGCACTGCAGAAGGAAATCATGCCCTATGGAGCCCCCCAAAACCCCATAGATCAGGGCAAAAGTGCATGCCCCACGATGCTACCCACTTCGCTCTCTAGCCTGGACACTAATATGCAGTCTGATACAACCTGAGTCCCGTCCTCCAATCAGCGACTGGCACAGCTGGTCCCAAAGGCAACAGAATGGACCTGCCATGCCCCTAGGCCCAAATCCTAACCCTGGTTGGGGTTTAAGGCACCCATACCCAGCGCTCTCCTCAAATACCTCCACACGGGGGATCCCTCCTTCACAAAACAGAAATCTTCCTGGCTGCCGGAAGGAAACCTTGGTTTTGCATCTATGTAAACCCTCAAGATTGGAAGAATCCTGTGTTTTCCCTGAGAACACGCCCACTTTTGCAGGTCGCTCTGGACACGAACACCCAATATGACCCTTAGCCTGAGACACATTTTCAACAGCCATATGGTTAGCTCATCCCAGGTCCAGGATATAAGTCTGCCATGCCTCTTGTTCCTAACCCTCAATGTAGGTTGGGTTTTCAGGAATCTATTCCCAGAGCCCTATTCTCAAGTCCCTCTATACGGGGAAACACTGAGCCATAAACCAGGATAGCACCTATAGCCCAGAATACACCAACCTATTTGGAACTGTGCAAAATACCCAGAGCAGGAGCAAACTCCATAGCCCCATGAGGGCACCCACGCACTCATCGGATGGCATGGACAAAAAAATCCAACTGGAGCTCCCTCCTGACACTCACATTAACATCAGATCTCTAGGAGTTGGCCTCAGCCTCAATAGATTGGGCCTGCCATGCCCTAGGCCCTAACTCTAGCCCTGGCTTAGGTTTTCAGAGTTCAGTCCCAAGGGTCATGGCCCACAAGCCCTCCAGAGAGAGAAGTGTGGAGCCACACCATGGGATCTGACTAATCTACAGAGGAAACTGTGCTCAATGGAGCTGCACAAAATCCCAAGATTAGGAGAAACATGAAGATCAATGAGGTCACCCTGACATATGGAACCTGGCCCTGGACCCTAATGCACATTCTGTCCCACAGCCTGAGCCCCATCCTCCAGTCAGCCACATATGTAGTTTGCCCCAGGATCAGCAGATAGTTCTGTCATGCCCTTTGTCCCTAATGCTAACCCTAGGTTGGGTTTTCTGACATCCATACCCAGAGCCCTGCTCTCAATTCCTTCCATATGGGGATCCCTGAGCCATACAATATGACTCCACCAACCCCTAGAATGAAACCATGCTCTTTGGAGCTGTGCAAAACACCCAGAACAGGAGAAATCTCCATGGGCCCAGGAGGACACCCACACATTTGGCAGCCCTAGTGGACCCCAATTCTAGTCTGGTCTGTGTGAATGCCTGACACTCTCTCTAACTTCAGAGTCTGGGGAGCTTGCCTCAGCACCTGCAGATCGTGGATTCATGCCTAGACCCTAACCATACACTGCGCTTGGGTTTTTAGAATTCCATTCCTTGAGTCCTAGAGTGCAAGTCCTCCCCATTGGGGACTCTGGGTCCACAACACAGGACTCTCCATGCTCTCCAGAAGGAAACTGTGCTCTATGTAGCTGCACAAAAGCCCTAGATCAGGGCAAACATGAACGGCCCACGATGCCTCCCCAGTTTCGTACACTACCATGGACACTAATATGCAGTCTGACACAATCTGTGTCCCATCCTCTGAACAGTCACCAGGACAGCTGGCCCCAGAGCCAGAAGATCGGACCTGTCATACCGCTAGGCCCTATTCCTATCCCTAGGTTGGGTTTTCAGGCATCCACAACCAGCACCCTCCTCTCAATCCCTCCATACAGGGGACCAGGGAGTGACAAAAAGAACTCCACCTGTCTTCCAGAAGGAAACAGTGCTTTTCAGAGGTATGTAAAACCCTCAGAGTTCGAAGAAACCTGCATAGGCCCTGAGGACATGCCCGCTTTTGCCGGCTGCCCTGGGCACAAACTCCCATTGTGACCCTTAGCCTGAGCCTCATTTTCAACAATGCCCAATGGGTAGTTCACCCCAGAGCCAGGATATAAGGACTGACATGCCACTAGGACCTAACCCTTATAGTAGCTTGGGTTTTCAGGCATCCCTACGTGGAACCCTGCTCTCAAATTCCTCCATATGGAGGACCCCTGAGTGCTAAAACTGTACACCAGCTATCCCCCAAATGGACCAAATTGTTTGGAACTGTGCACAAACCCCAGAGCGGGAGAAACCTCCAAGGCCGCATGAGGCCACCCCACATGTGGTGGATCGCATGGACACAAACTCCAGGCTGAGTGACCTCCTGACCTTCACCTTAACTTTGATTTGTGGGGAGCATGCCTCAGGGTCTGTACATTGGGCCTGCCGTCCCCTAGGCCAAAACCCTAGACCTAGCTTAGGTTTTCAGACTTCTGTCCTCAGAGTCCTTGTCCACAAGCCAGAGTTTGCAGGTTTGAGCTGACATGACCCTAGGCCCTATATCTAACACTGTGTTGTGTTTCTAGGCGTGCATCCCTAGAGCCCTGCTCATGAATCCCTCCAAGTGGGGTAACCTAGAGCCATACAAGAAGACTCCACCTGTCCTCCAGAATGAAACCTTGCTATTTAGTATTGCACAGAACTCCCAATGCAGGAGAAACCTCCATGTCCACAGGAGACCACCTCAAATTCCAGCAGCCCTAGTGGTCATAAATTGTAGTCTGAGCGAATACCTGACATTTGCTCTAAGCTCAGATCCTGAGGAACTCAACAAAGCATCTGCAGATATGGACAGCCAAGCCCGAGGACCTTTCCCAAACCCTATCTTGGGTTTTCAGACTTCTTTCCCAGAATCCTGGCCCACAAGCCTTCCAGACTGGGGACTCAGGAGCTATAACCACAGGACTCTCCCTGCCCTCCAGAGGGAAGCCTTCCCCTATGAGCTGCACAAAACCCCAAGATTAGGAGAAACATGCAGTGCTCCCTATGCTACCCCAATTTCATACTTAACCCTGGATTTTAATGCACAGTTTGACACACCTGACTCCCGTCCTCCAATCAGTCACCATGACTACTTGCCCCAGATTCAGCAGATCAGATATGCCTTGCCCCTAGGCCCCTGTCACTGCTGCTGTTGCTGACCAGTCAGGAAGAGAAGTGACCTCACCTGCACTGTAGGGGCCAGTGCAGGTTGTAGTCAGAGCTCTAATTCACGCTCCTGAAATGGAAGATCCAGCAGCCCCTTTGCCTGAACTGGAGGTGCAGCAGCATCCTGTCCCTGCTTCTAGAGTTCCTGAAAGGCCTGAACCACCAGCTGCTTCAGTGGAGCAACGAGCCTCATCCCCTGAGCAGCATCTGGTACAGGCTGCAGCCCCAAACAATGCCTTCCCCTCCCCTGACATTGCCTTCTTTGTAATATTTGTGTTTTATATACACCTGGATAATGACTTAATAGATTTTGTTCATTAAATAAAGTAGAATTTTGGGTGCCTTGGTGGCTCAGTGCGTTAAAGCCTCTGCCTTCAGCTCAGGTCATGGTCTTCAGGTCCTGGGATCGGACCCTACATTGGGCTCTCTGCTCAGTGGGGAGCCTGTTTTCCCTTCTCTCTCTGCCTGCCTCTCTGCTACTTGTGATCTCTTTCTGTCAAAATAAATACATAAAATTTAAAAATAAATAAATAAATAAAGTAGAATTTGAGTTTACATAAAATTTTACTCAGATACTTTTCAATGTTATATTGACGTCTCATTAGGTACATTCAGAGTTCTGCATAACCATTTACTTCTACATCATTTCCATCTCAGAGACATCTGTTCTACTAATCACTCATTGCTCATCCTCTAACCCCATTCCCTGCAACCACTGTTCTTCTCTCTATCTCTGGTGCGTAATTTACCTTGGCATGGATTTTCATGTGCCTGGAATCCTACAATATGGACTTCTCTGTCTGCAGAACATAAGAGTTATTCACATTTAAAAAAAATACACAAATAACATTTTATTACATGGGAATGTTCCTGAAAGAACAAAGATCACAGGAAGCCCCAAAATGAACTATTTTCATTATCTCTGTTAGGGTTCCCTTTCATAAGGATGCCTTGAAAAGCAGAAAGCACAAGAGAAATGTCTGGGTCCATGAGCCACTTCAAATTCTTTCATTTTCCTGGATAGACTATGTTTAAAGTATTCTAATGGGCATATTATAAAATACTAAAATCATATCTTAAATATTATTTATTGCTAACAATTTAGGTAATGAAGTAAATTGTTCTTTAGGTTTTATCCAGACTATGTTTATGTAGTAAATAATGGTTTAAATATGAAAAGAGAAGGCGTGTTCTGTCTACCAAGAAATAATCACTCATAACATACGGTGTCTGCCTTCCTTGCCTTTCCCTCTAAGTGTAGTGTGTGTGTTTGTGTGCATGCTCATGCACATGTGTGTGACAGTGTGGGGCAGGGAATGTTCCAGGGATGCAGTCTTGTTCTACCTGATGCCACCATAGTGGACAGACACTGTCACTGCTGTCCCCTTCTGCATTCACAGTGACAGCACTCAGCATCCCCATCTGTTGAACAACTAAGCCATTTCCGATTATTTGACTCTCCTAATATAACTGATAAGCATGTCTGTGCCATGAATCTCTGTTTCTCTACAAACACCTCCTATA
This sequence comes from Meles meles, assembly GCF_922984935.1. NCBI lineage: Eukaryota > Metazoa > Chordata > Mammalia > Carnivora > Mustelidae > Meles > Meles meles. Next base: position 37,695,106 of record NC_060088.1, on the reverse strand, counting down.
AACACCAATAATGGCAAACACTTTAACTACATTTTTGGGGGACTTGCTGCTGACTCCTCTTTAGTAAGGAGAAACATTGCTTTGGAAAGGAGGGATCCCGGATTCTATAGATGAGACCTGAAATCATGAGGAGGACAAGCAAACAGTGATGCCATCAGGATATTGGGAGTGAACACAGAGCATGGAAGAGCCTGCCCAAAAGCCCCCTTCTTATTTCCTCTCCCACAAGCTTCCCTGCCTTGTGTCCTTGAACACACCTCACCCATGCCCTGTCTGGTTACATCCTCAAGCCACTTCAACCCCTCATGCTCCTTAACTCAGATGCTAGTTAGAGCCACCAGCCCCTGCTCCATGCCAGCAGAGGGGTGCAGGCCATGCCCTCCTTTCAGCTTGCTCCCTGCCATTCCTGGCTGAACCCCATCCTCTCAGGGAGGAACGTCTAAAGACAGTGCATGTCAGTGGGTTACAGAAAACTGTTCATCCAGATGTCGTTTTAGTTGCAACAGCAAGAACACCTTGAACTTGTGTGAGCAAGACAGGCCTTTACAAAACACACTGGCTGCTCATGGAAGCTGCAGGATGGACAGAGCCTCAACCAGGGGCTTTGACACTGGACATAATTCATACAGACTATTCAGCATCTTCTAGTTGTGACCCGCTGACCCTGCCAACACCAACTTTGGTATCCCCCAAGTTAAGCTTGTCTGAGAGAGGGGGCTGTGCTTCCTGATGAGACCCTTCTCCTCCCACAAAGTCATGTAAGGGGGAGTCCACTTGATCTGATGCTCTATTAGAGACCATCATCATTAATTCCTGTCTTCTCTGCCACAACATAGAGATAACCAGGCACAGAAGATATCCTCAGAGAGAGGACATTTGGGCATCCCCCTGCAGGAAGAGAGAGAAACACCAGTGAGTGGGACTCAGTGAGAATGAAGAACTCTGAGCACTAGGGGAAGGGCTGCCAGGGGCTGGTATTTGTCAGTGGCACAGGTTTTGTGTTGCCTTATAGGGAGTGGCCAGGATTTTCCTACCAATAGACCCATCAAAAACCAAAATGACATCCAGAAAATACTTTAAACCCCAACCACGGAAAGGCAGTGGGACACAGGCAGCCAAGAAGGCCTAAGATTCTTTGTACCAGTGATAACATTGTGGGGGGAAAGTGGGAAAGGCGTGATGTAACTGAGGGCTACTCATTTCCCTGATATGGGGAGAAAGAGCCCCATCACCAGGCACCTCCATATTCGTTCCAAAAACAGATTACAGCTCAGGGGGTTCCCTGCCTGCCAGTCTGCACAATGAGGAATGTCTATGTCCTGAACACAAGCTCTGGGTGACATCTGGTCCCAGGGCTAGCCTGGGTGTGATGGATGAACACCAGTTTTGTGGGATCCCATACTGGAGGGGATGAAGGCTTTCTGGAAGGACAACTGAATCAGGGACCCTGGATTGGCAGGCTGAAGGGACACAGGAAAGCAGAAACTCGGAGCCCATGACAGCAATGTGCTCCCTGTGGGCTAATTTTAACAGGTAAAGCTAAGGATTACTGAGTAACTTTTGAGAGAATGAATCATGTCAGTCAATCCCCCTAACAATTCCTTGAGGAATGTAGAAATGCTTCTCTCTTTGATGAAAAAGGAAACCAAGGTTTTAAGAAACTGCCCCTTTCCATGCTCCACATTGAGTCACAGGCAGCATTTGAACCCAGGGCTTGCCAGCGTTGTGGGCCCAACCTCACAAGAAGGTTGCATCCAGATGCTTCAGAAATGACTTCTCAACTCTGAGGTTACATAAGCCTTTTTACACAGGGAGAAACTTCATCTTACCCAGAAAAAGGCTGGCTGTAACTGGGAGAGTCCTCAGTGCCAAGGCACAGCATCATCAGACAACAGACCCAGGACAACCCCAAGTCAGAGGTGGCACCACTGCCCCACTGATTTCAGTGAGGTCTCCAGGCCTGTGGAGAATTCTTCACCTCTGAATTCCATGAGTGAACTGTGTGGATGGAACACAGAGTCCAGTGGAAGGGCGACAGCAGTTCTAGCCCCTGCTCAAGCTCTTTGTAGCTGGGTGACCCCAACCAGGGCTCTGAAGCTACAGACCCCATCCCTAAATTGGAGAATGTAATAGGTACTGCTAAGTGGGATGTAGAAAGAAATGACTCGTACAGTTCCTACCTGGTGCCTGGGAGAACGTGTGGAGTCCAGAGGGAAAGCATAGTGTCAGTGACCAATTTACCCATGTACCTGTTTTTCCACTTGTTGATTCTGGTGTCACCATAAGAAACAGATGCCAAAGCAAAGGTCAGGAAGATTTCTTCTTAGGCATTCTTCTCTGAGGATTATAGTTTTAGCTCTTAAATTTAGATTGTGACCCATATGGGGTTCATTTTGTGTCTCCTCTGAGAGGAGGGTCCACAGACCTTCATTCAGTCATTTATAATTTTATGTATTTGCATGTGTAAGAAGGGATGTGGTTTAGTCACTGTAGCACCTTAGGTTGTCACTTGTAGGGACTTGTCAATAGATCCGCAAGAATCTATAGAATATTTATTCTATTCTTGAAGAAATTCGCCGAGATTGTGAAGGAAGTCCAAAAGGAGGTTAACTTGTAACTTGTGTGGACATGGAGCAGTGTCCTTGTTAATAGCACACTCCCCCCTCTGGTGGCCACTGGAGACATTGCAGGCATTCCCTGATGTGTCTGCAAAACAAGCCACAGTCAATGTTGGGCATCTTCAAGGATTCACAGAGAGATCAAAACAGTTCAATAAAATTCAACGTTTTGGAGTGTGTCTTCTAGGAAATCTGGAAAATGGGCGTTTCCCCAAATGCACTATCTCGAGAAATATTTTCTGAGTAGCTGCGTCAGGCCTGGGTTCCATGATATAAAATAGGGTGAATGGTGGGTTATTCCCAAGAGGCACATGGTGTAAGGTGGGATAGTGTGGGAAATAACTGGTCCATACCACAGCTCTGAATATTTGACTGAACGAATGCAGTAAAAGAAAACAAGCCATATTTATGGATTCCATTGCTTACACTAACCTTAAAACAATTTAGACAATTTGAAAACTATTACTCAGCATATCGTATCCTCTTTTCCCAGCCAGATGACATCAACTTATATTCCCAGCTTATTTTTTTACTTATTAGGAGAAGATGGCCTCATATATTGAACTCTTAATGACTCTACAGAAATCCATGTAGAACTAACAGATGGAATAAGTCCTAAACTTAAGGACACAGATCTATGTACAAAAATGAGTTTCATCTCATGAATAACATGCTATCAAGGACTGGAATTAAGAAAATTATTTGTAATTGATAATCACTCAAAAAGAATAAAATACATAGGAATTATTTTCACCTGGAGGTGAAAGACCTGCATACTGAAAACTTAAATCATTAATGAAAGAATTTGAAGAAGACAGAATTAAGTCTGGAGACATCCCATACTAATGGAGCACTAGAATATGTATAATGCAAAGGTCCACACTGCATAAACAATCTAAATATTCAGTGCAAACCCATCAAGATCTAATGGTATTTTTAGAAATAAAACCAATAATCCTAAACAGTGAATATGACCACAAAAGTCCCTGAATAGCCAAAGCCATCTGGAGAAAAACAAACCTGGAGGGATCACACGTTCTGAATTCAAAGTATATTAAAAAGTTGTAGAATTGGAAATTGTATGGTATTGACCTACAGACAGACACACAGATCAATGGAACAGAGTAGAAAACCCAGGAAAACCCCCCTACACATATGTATTCAATTGACTTACAACAAAACCTCAAAGAATGTAAAATAGGGAAGCAACAGTCCCCACCACAAATGGCTTTGGAAACACTGGGCAACCTCAAGTAAAGCAGTGCAACCGAATGTATATCCTACCTGATCCACAACAACGAAGTCACAGTGTGGCAAGGACTTCAACAAAACAGCTACACCCATAAAATACCTAGCTGGGAATGGGGCAGGATGTTATTAACACCCCTGCCTTTTTATAATAAGCTCCATGACCAAAATGAACTCCAGATTCTGAGATCTAGTGTCAGATGCTGTGCTGACTGAGCCAGTCAAGAACCTATTAAAACTACGGGGTACAGAGATGTCAGAATAGATCTATTCATTCAACCTCTTAGCACATTTTTTGGGAAAAATGTTTCTTGAGATCATTCCTGACACTGAGTTTTGGATTTGACATCAGAAACAAAGGCTACAATGAAAAATAAACAACTGGGACTGCATCAAACTAAAAGTCTTCTGTGCAGCAAAGGAAATCTCCAGTCATCAACGTATTGAAAAGACAACATACTGAAAAGGGGGAAATATTTGCCAACTACCTAACCAATAAATGGCTCATACCCAAAATACTGAAGAACTCATACAACTCAATAACACAAAAACAGATAGCAGTTACAAGATCAGCAGAGTTCAGACTAGATATTTTTCCAAAGAAAACACACAGAGGGCTAACAAATACTCGAAGAGATGTTCACCACCACTTATCACCAGGGAAATGCAAATCAAAGACCAAATGATGTCACCTGTCACCTTTCACCTGTCAGAATGACTAGTATCCAGAAGAGCAAACAAGAATTTTGGCCAAAATGTGGAAGAAAGAGAACTGTGCTCTATTGGTGGGAATTTAAGTGGGCTCTGTTGGTAGGACTTTAAATGGGTGCAGCCACTATGGAAAAAAATGTCAAGTTTTCTCAAAAAATTCAACATAGGGGCACCTGGCTGACACAATCAGAAGAGTCAGTGACGGGGCGCCTGGGTGGCTCAGTGGGTTAAAGCCTCTGCCTTTCGCTCAGGTCATGATCCCAGGGTCCTGGGATCGAGCCCCACATCGGGCTCTCTGCTCTGCAGGGAGCCTGCTTCCTCCTCTCTGTCTCTCTGCCTGCCTCTCTCCCTACTTGTGATCTCTGTCAAATAAATAAATAAAATCTTTAAAAAAAAAAAAAAGAAGAGTCAGTGACTCTTGATCTTGGGGTCATGAGGTTGAGCCCCACGTTGGGGGTAAAGAATACTTAAAAATGGATATAGAACAACCATATCATCCAACAATTATCCTCTTATGTACTGAATGAATCCAAGTCTTCTCTCTTCTACAATGAAGGTGTATAGGGGTGCCTGGGTGGCTCAGTCACTAAACATCTTCCATTGGGTCAGGTCATGATCCCAGGGTCCCGGGATTGAGCCCTACATTGGGCTCCCTGCTAAGTGGAGAGTCTGCTTATCCCTCTCCCACTCCCCCTGCTTGAGCTCTCTCTCTCTGTTAAATACATAAATATAATCTAAATAAATAAATAAAATAAAATGAAGGCATATAGTTTGATGTGCCCCACTGTTTTATTCCACCACTGAAAGTCTCTGCATCTTTGAAGTAGACTGTGAAGGGTCCTGGCCACCAATCTAAGGTTTAAAGTCTCAGGTCAACTGCCCTCCAAGAGCTCTCCTCAAATCCTGAGAAGTTAACTCTCACTCTATTCCTCTTGTACCCACAGCTCTGTCTTCCCCAATCTGTCAAGGCCCAGTCCACCACCCCTGGGGACTTGACATAGTTTGTGGATTGGCTGACAAAGGGCTTGCTGCGTCAGTGCTGGGCCCAAAGCTATGTCCTGAGCTGTCCCCGACAAACATGCCTGTGTCACAGGAACCTACTAACTACTTAGCAGAAGGCTCGAAGAAGCACAGCTATCCAACCTGTATACTTGCTGATCAGGCAGCATCTCCTAGCCATTGCTGTCCCACTGTATCCAACGAGCCATCAGGTGTTCTGTGCAAATTCCTTCCACTCTTGTCCCTCATAGAGTTGAGAGAAAACAGGTTAAGTCACATGCACATGATCACCAGAACCTTGCTGGCTTTAAGTCTCTGCTACTCGTGCAGATGTTTCCTTTCCAGCTCAGCAGTCTCTGGAAGGGAAGTTACTCTACCGAGTCTTCTGATCTTGAAACCTTAGACTCTTCATCTATCCCATGGTCTGATGTGCCTGGTGTCTTCCTTTTTCCCTCAGAAATCTTTTCTTCATAAGGTCCAGCCCTTGGCTCTGAGTGCTGCATTCACCCATGGAATCCGCCAGATAATCCACAAGGCTCTTTAGAACCTCCCTGTTGATGGCATGGGAATAATAATCTGAAGTTTATGGATGTCTAGGAGTTTCTGGAGTGAATAAGTGACATATATCAGTTAAATTGTCTCAGATTTTGTTTTGTGGAGGGAAATATTGACACTGACAAGGCAAGCAAAATCCATTCAAATGCAACAGACTAAATACATATACATGATCAATAAGGAAAGTTCAACCCATAATTTGTCTGATTTTATATTTATATTTGTCAAAATGATGACTCATGTTTGTTTCCTTCAAAAGGTACACATAACACAGCAAGAGGCTTTTTTAAGTGGTCACTTAGAACAAAACCCTAAGTGGGGCTTTTCCTCTCCCATCGCTGAGCTTTTCTGCCTCCAACTTGCAACACATAGACTATTCTTTCTACCTCTCTGGAAGAAAGACAGGTGCCCATCTTAATGCTCAATCCCTGAGGAACATCTTTTGTTTCTTTTTTTTCTATCTTTTTTTTTTTTTTTTTTAATACTGTCTTCTGGTAATCACACAGAAACCATGGCTGGCCCAGGTGAAGAGAACAGATTATTCACAATGGAACTACATTTCCACTTTTGGCAACATTATGTGAGGTGAAATGTTAGATCCCAATAGGGGAAGTTTGGAGTGAATTTTCCTCAACTCCTTCCACACATGGGTGTGCGATGTCACTGCCCAGGGCCTGTCTGCCAAGGCGAGGAGCACTGCTCCAGAACTCCAGACTTTGAAGCCTATGGGAGGATTAACTCTGAAACTGCCTGTAATCAAAAGAGTTTGGGAGTGAGGGAAGGAGAAACAGTGAAACATCAGTGTGGGAAATGTCCTTTGGATGATAAAAGTACTTGAATGCTGAGCAAGGACTGGGCCTGATTTCTTTCCCATCATGGACACAAACTCCAGCATGAGCGAAGATCTGACACTCGTCCTTACTCAGGGGCTGGAGTTCTTGAATCAGACTCTACACATTGGAAGTGCAATGCTCTGTGTACGAAACTGAACCGTACCTCGTGATTTCAGACTTCCGATCTCACTCTTCTGGCCCACAAGACCTCCTAGATTCGAAATTCTACAGACGCACCACAGCCTTCTGCCTGCCCAACAGAAAGAAGTGCCCTATGGATCTGCCCAGAGACTCCACATGAGGATCAACCTGCACGGACCTAGAGGGCACCCCAATATCTTAGGCCACCCTGTTCACTCATGCTCTGTCTGACACAGCTTGAGCCCCGACCCCCTGTCAGCCACCCTGATAGCACGCCCCATATCCTGCAGGTGGGACCTGCCATGGCCCAAGACAGTCATTTCTACTCAACTGTGGATTCAGGCATTTGACCCCAGAACATAGCTGAAATCTCTGCCTAAGTTAGAACCTCAAGCAAAAAAGTGTACTCCTCTTACCACATGGCTGGAAGTCTTGCTGCGGGGATGGGTGTAAAACCCTCAGAATTCTGGGAGACAGCTGCATGGCCCATGACACCGTGCTCACCCATGAGGACTGCACTGGGCACAAAGAGGCATTGTGACCATCAGCCTGAGACTGCTTTCAAACAAGCCCCCTCGGTAGCTAGAGCAGGATCCTGCATATCAGGCCTGACATACCCCTAGGCCCAAATCCTATCCCTGGGTCTGGATCTCCAGAACCCGGATCCAGAACCGGTCTCTGGAATTTCTGTTTTGGCTGGACCCCTGAGATGGAACACAGCGCTCTTGTGTTCCCCAAGAAAGACACCAAACTCTTGAGAGCCAGGCAGAATTACTACAGAGGAAGAATATCCCATGGCCTCATGATGCCACCCCTACATTCCGTTGCCATCCGAGACATATAATCCATACAGAAAAGCCTGTGCTATCACCTCCCTGTTGCCCTAATTCCAAATCTCGAGGAGCTGCCCCCAGGGTTTGCAGATCAGGCCTGCCATGACCTCGATCCTAACCATAACACGAGTTTGTGTTTGCAGACTTTTGTCCCCAACGCTCTGGCTCATATGTCCTCCAGGATGGGGCCTTTGGATCCACACCACAGGACTGTGCCTGCCCTTCTGAACAAAACGCTTCCCGTCACATTTGCCCAAACCCTCCAGATTAGGAGACACCTGCAAGGCCCCTAAGCCCACCCCAAATTTGGAGGCCACTCTGGACAAAAATGCGCAGTCTGACAAATCCTAGTCTCCTACCTCCAGGCAGAAACCCAAGTTATTGTCCCTGAGTCAGAAGAATTAAACCTGATATACCCCAAGGACCTCACTGGAACTCTAGCTTGTGTTTTCAGGCATCTTTCCCCACAGGCCTGTTCTGGAATATCAACATAGGGACCAACATGTGGTACCTGAGCCACAGATCAGAGCACCTCCTGTCCCCAGAAGGAAACCTGGATCTTGGGAGCTGGCATCCAACCCTCAGGTGAGGAGAATCCTGCATGACCCCTGAGCCCCAGCCACATTCTAAGGTCTCCCTGTACACAAACCAGCATTGTGACCCATCAGCATGAAACTCCTGGTCAGTTCAGCTGCCTAGGCACTTCACCCCAGAGACACCACAACAAAACTGACATGTTGCTGGGCTGCAATGGTAATCTGAGTTGGGCTTTCCGGGTATCCATGTGGAGAGCTCTGCTATCTAATCTTTCCGTATGTGGGACGCTGGTACCATCACACTGGAATCCCACTTTCCTGCAGTAGGAAACCTTGCTTTTGGGGCAGCTCACAAGCCCCAGAGTGGGAAATCCTCCATGGCCTCTTGAGGCCACCCCTCCATTCGTTGGCCATCATGGACACAAACTCTAACATGAGTGAACATCTGACACTCACCCTTAACTCAGGGGCTGGAGATCTGGAATCAGATGCTGCACTTTGGAACTCCTATGTGCTCCGCACTGAACTGAACCAACATAGGGACTAACATGTGGTCCCTGCGCCACAAAACAGAACACCTCCTGTCCCCCGAAGGAAACTTGGATCTTAGGAGCTGTGTCCAATCCTCAGTGTAGGAGAATCTTGCATGGCCCCTGAGCCCCCGCCACTTTCTATGGTATCCCTGGACACCAAACAGCATTGTGACCCATCAGCATGAGACTTTCTGTCACCTCAGCTCCTTACGCACTTCGCCCCAGAGCCACCAGATTGAAATTGCCATATTCCTGGGCTACAAGGGTGTCCTAAGGTGGGCTTTCCAGGTATCCATGCGGAGAGCTTGGCTATCAAACCTTTCCATATGGGCAACCCTGGAGTCATCAAAAAAAGTCCCCATGTCCCACAAAAGGAAACCTTACTGTTTGCAGCAGCTCACAAGACCCAGAGTGGGAAATCTGTCATGCACTCATCAGGCCACCCCTCCATCCGTCAGCCATCAGGGAAACAAACTCCAGCGTGAGTGACCATCTGACACTCACCCTTACTCAGGTGCTGGAGAACCTGAATCAGCCACTTCACATTGGAACTGCCACACGCTCACCACTGAACTGAACCGGACCTTGTGTTTTCAGACTTCTGTGCAAACACTCCTAGCCACAAAGACCTCCAGATTGGGAAATCTGGAGCTACAACATAGCCTTCTGCCTGTGCACCAAGAAGAAGAAGTGCCCTATCGTTCTGCCCAGAAACCCCACGTGAGGATAAACCTGAATGTCCCTGGACTTCACCCCAGTAACATAGGCCATCCTGTGCACTAATGTTCTATCTGACACAGCCTGAGCCCCGAACTCCTGTCAGTCACACAGATAGCAGGCCCCATATCCTGCAGGTGCACCTGCCATGGCCTGAAGCAGTCATCTCTACCTAACCTGTGTATTCAGACATCTGTCCCCAGAGTTTAGCACAAATACCGGCCTATTGGGACACCTGAAGCACAAAAGAGTATTCCTCCTTCCCCATGGCAGGAAACTTTGCTGTGGGAATGGGGTCAAACCCTCAGTTAGCCAGCATCATGGCCCATGAGACCACGTCCACTCAGAAGGGGGAACCCTGGGCACAAAGAGGCATTATGATCCTCAACCTGAGCCCGCTTTCAAACAAGCCCCTTGGGAGCTAGACCAGGAGACCGCATATCGATCCTGCCATGCCCCTAGGCCCGAATCTTAACCCTCGGTTGGGTTCTCTAGGCACCCGGACCCAGAACTCGTCTCTGGAGTCCCTGTTTTGGCGGGACCATGGAGACAAGAAACAGCATTCTTCTCTTCCCCCAGAATGACACCAAACTCTTGTGAGCCAGGCAGAATCCCCACAGAGGATGAATTTCCCATGGCCCCATGAAGCCACCCCTGCATTCAGTGGCCACAGGAGACACACAATACAGACAGAAAAGCCTGTGCTACTGCCTCCCAATCGCCCTAATTTCAATCCTGAGGAGCTGCCACTAGGGTCTGCAGATCGGGCTTGCCATCACATTGCCTCTAAATCTAACCCGACTTTGTTTTTGCAGAATTTTGTGCCAAAAACACTAGCCCATATGGCCTCCAGGATGGGGTCTCCAGAGCCACAACACTGGACTGGGCCTGCTCTCCCGAAGTGCCCTCTGCCCATCAATTGCCCAAACCCTCCAGATTAGGAAACACTTGCAAAGTCCCTGAGTCCACCCCAAATCTGGAGGCTGATCAGGATCAAAATGTGCAGTCTGACACCTTGAGCACCTACCGCCAGGCGGACACCCAGGTCAATGGCCCTGAGTCAGAAGATTGAACCTGACATGCCCCTTGGAGCTCATCAGAATCCTAGCTTAGGTTTGCAGTCATCTGTCTCCAGGGTCCTCTTCTGGAATACCAACATTAGGTCCAACATGTGGCACATGAGCCATGAAACTGAACACCTCTTGTCCCCAGAAGGCAACTGGCTCATTGAAGCTGTGTCCAACCCTCACGGGAGAAGAATCCTGCATGGCCCCTGATCCCCTGCCACATTCTAAGGTCTCCCTGGACACAAACCAGCATTATGACCCATCAACATGAGACTCCTTGTTACCTCAGCCCCTTGGGCATTTCGCCCTAGAGCCACCACATCGAAACTTCCATGCTCCTGTGCTGCAATGGTAAACTGAGGTGGGCTTTCCAGGCATCCCTGTGGAGCTCTCTGCTATCAAATCTTTCTATATGGGGACCCTGGAGCCATCAAAATGAATCTCCCTGTCCCATAGTAGGACACATTGCTGTTTGGAGCAGCTCACAAGCCCCAGCATGGGAAAACCTCCATGGTCTCATGAGGCCACCCCTGCATAAGTCGGTCATCATGGACACAATCTCAAGCATGTGTGAAAATCTGACACTCACCCTTAATCAGGAGCTGGAGATCTTGAATCAGACGATGCACATTGGAACTGCCATGCACTGGGCACTGAATTGAACCGTAGCTTCTGTTTTCAGAACTCTGTCCTCATACTTCTGGTCTGCAAGCCCTCAAGATTGGGAATTCTGGAGCCACGGAACAACCTTATGCCTGCCCACCAGAAAGAAGTGCCCTGTGGGTCTGCCTATAAACTCCACCTGAAGATCGACCTTCACAGCCCTCGATGGCACCCCAGTATCATAGGCCGCCCTCTGCACTAATGTTCTGTCCGACACAGCCTGACCCCGACCTCCCATTGGCCACCCAGATATCAGGCCCCATATGCTGCAGGTGGCACCTGCTGTGGCCCAAGGCCATCATCTCTACCCAACCTGGGTATTCAGGCATCTGTTCCCAGACCTTAGCTCAAATCCCAGCCTATGGGGGAACCCGTAGCACAAAAGAGTACTCCTCCTTCCCATGGCCAGAAATCTTGCTGTGAGGATGGGAGTCAAACCCTCAGAGTGGAAGCCAGCTACATGGCCCATGAAATCACACCCACCCATGAGGGATGCCCTGGGCACAAACAGGCATTGTGATCCTCAGCTGGAGCCTTTCTTTCAAACAAGACCCTCGGTAGCTGGACCAGAAGCCAGCATATCAGGGCAGAGGCCCTATGTCCAAATCCTAATCCTCAGTCTGGTTTGCCAGGTGCCCATACCCAGAACCCGTCTCTGAAATCCCCGTTTTGGCAGGACCTCTGAGACGGAAAACAGCACTCTTTCCTTCCCTCAGAAAGAAACCAAATCCTTGGCAGCCGGGCAGAATCCCTACAGAGGAAGAAGCTTCCATGGCTCCATGAGGCCACTCCTACATTCCGCGTCCATCCAAGACACACAGTCCAGACAGAAAAGCCTGCACTACCACCTTCCAGTCACGCTAATTTCAAATCCTGAGGAGCTGCCCTCAGGGTCTGCAGATCGGGCCTGCTATCACCTCGCCCCTAACCCTAACCTGAGTTTGTGTTTTCAGACTTTTGTGCCCAAAGCCCTGGCCGACAGGCCCTCCAGGATGGGGCCCCTGGAGCCACACCGTAGGACTGTGCCTGCCTTCCCAAAGAAAATTCTACCCATCACAGTTGCCCAAACCGTCCAGAATAGGAGACACCTGAAAGGCCCCTGAGCCCACCCCTATTTTGGAGGCCGCTCTGGACAAAAATGCACAGTCTGACACATTCCAGACACCTACCTCCTTGCAGACACCTAGGTCAATGGCCCTGAGTCAGAAGATTGAACCTGATATGCCCCGGGAACCTCATCGGTTCCCCATCTTACATTTGCAGGCATCTGTCCCAAGGGGCCTGTTATGGAATACCAACATACAGTCCAACATGTGCTCCTGAGCCAGAAAACAGAACAACTGTCCCCAGAAGGAAACCTGGCTCTTGGAAACTGTGTCCAAACCTCCACATAGGAGAATACTGCTGGGTCCCTGAGCCACCGCCACATTCCAAGGTCTCCATGGACACAAACCCACATTATTATCCATCCTCATGAGAATCCATTTCAACTCAGCCCCCTGTTTGCTCGCCCCAGGGCCAGCAGATCGAAATTGTCTTGTCACTCGGAGCCAATGGAAATGTGAGGTGGGGTGTCCAGGCATCCATCCTTAGAACCCTGCTCTCGAATCTTTCTGTATAGGGTGGAGCCATCCAACAGAACTCGACTGTCCCGCAGAAGGAAACCTGGTGGTTTGGAGCAGCTCACAACCCCCAGTGTGGGAAAACCTCCCTTGCCTCATGCCAACCCCCCCTACATGAAGGGACCATCATGGACACAAACTCCAGCCTGAGCCAACGTCTGATAATCGCCCTGACTTCAGATGCAGGAGATCGCAATTCAGCTTCTACAGAGTGGGCCTGCTGTGCCCTCAGCCCCAAAATTAACCCCAGCTTGTGTTTTCAGACTTCCGTCTTCACACTCCTGGCCCACAAGCCCTCCAGATTAGGAATTCTGGAGCCACAACACAGCTCTCTGCCTGCCCACCAGAAGAAAAACATTGCCTTGTGGGGCGGCCCAGAAACCCCAAATGAGGATGAACCTGCATGGCCCTTGATGACACCCCAATTCCATAGGCTGCCCTGGGTTATAATGCTCTGTCTGACAGAGCCTGAGCCCAGAACTCCCGACAGACACCCAGAGAGATGGACGTACACTCAGCACATCTACCCGACATGGCCTTAGGCCATCATCTCTTCCCTACCTGGGTTTTCAGGCATTCAACCTAGACCTTATCTCCTATCCCTGCACAATGAGGAACCTGATGCACAAATCAGAACCACTCCTACAGCATGGCAAGAAACCTTGCTGTTGGCATGGTGTCAAAACTTCATGGTAGGAGAATGAAGGCCACACCCATGCTTGAGGGCCGCCTTAGGCACAAACACGCATTGTGATCCTCAGCATGAACCCCGTGTTCAAGTAAAGCCTATCAGTGGCTGGACCAAGAGCCCACATATGGGGCTTGCCATGCCGCTAGGCCCCCAATCCTAACCAGAGTTCGGGTTTTTCAGTCACCCTTATCCAGGTCTTTGCTCTGCAAACCATCTCTTGGAGGGAGACCTGAGGTAGAGAACGGTACTCTTCCCTTCCCTCACAATGACGCCAAACTCATGGGGGCTGGGAAAAATTACCAGAGAGGGAGACTCGTCCATGGCCCATGAGGACATCTCTTAATTCCATGGCCATTCTTGACACAAAATCTTTAGTCAAAAGCCTCACAATCGCCCTTATTTCATATCCTGAAATCCTGAGGAGATTCCCTCACGGCCTGCTATACCCTTGACCCAAACCTAAGCCGACTTTGTGTTTTCAGACTTCTGTCCCCAAATACCTGGCCCACACACCCTCCAGGATGCAGATTCTGGAGCCACACCACATGACTGTGCCTGCCCTCTCCAAGGAAAATGTGCCCATTCCATTACGCACAAGCCTACAGATTAGGAGAAAACTCCAAGGCCCTGAGTCCATTCCAATAGTGTAGGCCACCCTGGACAAGCAGGGGCATTCTTACGCAAGCTGAGAAACTACCCCCACTCAGACACCGACAGATGTCCCCAAAGAATGAAGATTGAATTGGACAGGCCCCTAGGCCCTAATCTTAACCCTAGCTTTGGTTTCCAGGAGTCTCTCCTCAACGCCTGGTTTCGAATACCAGCATATGGGGCTTTCCTGAGGCACCAAAGAGAACACCTCTCGTCTCCACATGGGAACCTTACTCTTTGGAGTAGTGTCAAACCCTATGGATGGGAGATTCCTGCAGGCCCCTAATGCACTGCCCCATTCTAAGGTATCCATGGACACAAAGCCACAATATGACCCATAGTCATGAGGGTCTATTTCAACTCAGCCCCCTGGGTTTCAAAGAAGATTCATCCTGCTTTGTCTCTAGGAGCCATTGGAAATGTGAGATAGGGTGTCCAGGCATCCATCCTTAGAACCTTGCTCTTGAATCTTTCTGTATGGGGCGTACTGGAGTCATCCAAGAGGACTCGACTCTCATGCAGAAGGAAACGTTGTGGTTTGGAGCAGCTCAGATCCCCAGCATGGGAAACCTCCATGGCCTCATGAGGCCCCCCTGCATGAAGAGGCCAGCATGGACACACACTCCAGCCTAAGCCAAGTCTGATACTAGCCCTGACTTCAAAAGCAGAGGATCGCCATTCAGCCTCTGCAGAGTGGGCCTGCCAGGCTCTCAGCCCCAAACCTAACCCTAGCTTGTGTTTTCAGACTTCCATCCTCACACTCCTGGCCCACAGCCCTCCAGACTGGGAATTCCAGAGCCACAATGCAGCACTCTGCCTGCCCACCAGAAGGAAAATGTTGCCCTTTGTGGCAGCCAAGAAACCACAATTGAGGATCCACCTGCCTGGCCCTCAACCGCACCCCAATTCCGTAGGCTGCCCTAAGCACTAATGCTCTGTCTGATACAGCCTGAGTCCAGACCTCCCGATGGACACCCAGACAGCTGGCCACACACCCAGCCCATCTCACCCACCATGGCCTTAGTCCCTCATTTTTTCCCAACCTGGGTTTACAGGCATCTGAACCTAGACCTTATCTCCAATCCATGCACAGGAGGGGGGGAACCTGATGCACAAATTAGGACTCGTCCTTCCCCATGGCCGGAAACCTTGCTGTTGTCAAGGTGTCAAACCTTCAGGGTAGGAGAAACTTGCATGGCCCATGAGGTACCCCCCCCACGTTTGAGGGCCGCCTTGGGCACAAACACATATTGTGAGCCTCAGCGTGAACACTTCTTCAAGTAACGCCTCTCAGTGGCTGGACCAAGAGCTGGCATTTGGGGCTTGCCATGCCCCTAGGCCCCCAATCCTTAACAGATGTTGGGTTTTCCAGTCTCCTGTACCCAGGGCTCTGTTGTGGTATACCACTTTTGGGAGGACACCTGAGGCAGAAAACAGGACTCCTCCCTTCCCACAGAATGACCCCAAACTCATGGGAGCCAGGCCAAATCCCGAGAGAGGGAGACTTGTCCATGGCCCTTGAGGCCACCCCTATTTTCCACGGCTATCCTTGACACAAAATCCAGAGTCAAAAGACTTTGTGACCCCCTCATACTCACCCCTATTTCATATCCCGAGGAGCTCCCCTCAGGGTCTCTAGGTCGGGCCTGCCGTACCCTCAGCCCCAAGCTTAAGCCGAGTTTGTGTTTTCAGACATCTCTCCCCAAAGCCCTGACCCACACACCCTCCAGGCTGGGGTCTCTGGAGCCACACCACACGACTGTGCCCGCCTTCTCCAAGGATACTGTGCCCATTCCATTGGCCACAACCCTACAGATTAGGAGAAACTTCCAGGGCCCCCGAGGCCATCCCAATAGTGTAGGTCGCCCTGGACAAACAGGGGCATTCTGACACAAGCTGATCAACTACCTCCCCTCAGACATGCAGACAGATGTCCCCTGAAACAGAAGATTGATCCTGACAGTCCCCTATGTCCTAATCTGAACCCTAGCTTTGGTTTCCAGGTGTCTCTCCTCAGAGGCCTCATTGCTAATACTGGCATATGGGGTTTCCTAAGGCACCAAACAGAACACCTCTCATATCCACATGAGAAGCTTGCTCTTTGGAGCTCTGCCAAACCCTCCGGGTAGGAGAATCCTGCAAAGCCTCTGAGCCACCGCCACATTCCAAGGTCTCCTTGAACACAAACCTACATTATTACCCATCCTCATGAGCATCCATTTCAACTCAACCACCTTGGTAACTCTCCCCAGGGCCCGCAGATGGAATCTGCCCTGTCACTAGGAGCCAATTGAAATGTGAGATGGGGTGTCCAGGCATCAATCTTTAGAACCTGACTCTCGAGGCTTTCCTTATGGGGAGTCCTGCAGCCTTCCAACTGGACTCGACTGTCCCACAGAAGGAAACTTTGCAGTTTGGAGCATCTCACAACCCCCAGCGTGGAAAAACCTCCAGGACCTCATGAGTCACCCCCTTCATGAAGGGGACATCATGGACACAAACTCCAGCCTGAGCCAATGTCTGATACTCTCCCTGACTTCAGATGCAGGAGATTTCGATTCAACCTCTACAGGGTGGGCCTGCCAGACTCTCAGCCCCCAAATTAACCCTAGCTTGTGTTTTCAAACTTCCGTCCTCACACTCCTGGCTCACAAGTCCTCCAGATTGGGAACTCTGGAGCCACAACACAGCACTCTGCTTTCCCACAAGAAGAAAAACCTTGCCCTAGGGGGCTGCTGGAAAACCCAATTGAGTATCAACCTCTATGGCCCTTGACTGCATCCCAACTGCATAGGCTGCTCTGGGCACTAATGCTCTGTCTGACACAGGCTGAACCCAGACCTCCTGAATGACAACCAGGCAGCTTAGTGCACACCCAGCCCATTGGACCCGCCATGCCCTTAGACTGTCATATCTTCCCAACCTGGGTTTTCAGGCATCAGAACCTAGACCTTATCTCCAGTCCCTACACAGGGGGGGAGAACCTGATGCACAAATCAGAACTCCTCCTTCTTCATGGCAGGAATCCTTGTCCTTGGCATGGTGTCAAACCTTCAGGGTAGGAGAAACCTGTATGGCCCATGAGGCCACGCACATTCTTGAGGGCTGCCTTGGGCAGAAACATGCATTGTGACACACAGCATGAGCCACGTATTCAAGTACAGCAAGTTTTCCTTCTGGGAGGCAGGAGGAGCTATTTCTTCTGCCTAAGTGTTCCCCCGTTTGGAGAGATTAGAGAGGTGGGGTCTGGCCATGCAGGTCTGAAACCCCAACATAAGTTTAGGATTAGGACCTAATGTCCTGAATTTTCTGATCTGATGGCTCTGGAGCCAGATCAAGGTGACTGATTGGAGAATGGGACTCAGGTTGTTTCAGGCTGGTGGTGGTGGTGGTGAAGAAAGTCGAGTGTAATTGGGTCCATGCACGTTTCCTCTGATCTAGGGTTTTATGCAGCTCCATAGGGCACTGATTATTTCTATAGGGCATGTAGAGTCCTGTGGGGTTGCTCCAGAGTCCCGAGTCAGGTGTGCTTGCATTCCATGACTCAAGGGATGGATTTCTGAAAATCCAACCCTAGTGCATGGTTAGGCTTTAGGGCATGGATCCCCAACCTGCAGATGCTGAAGCAAGCTCCTGAGGGTGTGTGGTTTGGCTGGTGTCAGGATGTCGCTCACTGGAGTTTGTGTACATGCAATCCCCCGAATATTGGGGTGTCCTCAAAGAGCCATGGATGTGGCTCCAGCTCTGGGGTTTTAGTGCAGTTCCATATAACTTGGCCTATTCTTGTGGATAGGTGGTGTCCAGTTTAATGGCTCAGCTTTCCCCAATATGGAGGGATTTGTGAGTAGGGTTCCGGGTATGGATACCTACTTTTAGGGTTAGGCCCTAGTGGCATGCCTGGCTTATAACCTGGCTCTGCAGTTAGCTACCCATGGGGCTGTGTTGGCAATGGGAATCCTGCTAGGGATCCCATTGGGTGTTTGTGTCCAGGGTGGCCTGCAAAATTAGGTGTGGTCTCAGGAGCAACACTGGTTTCTTCCCACTCTGAGGTTATTACATAGCTCCAGAAAGCAATGTTTCCTTCTGGGGAGCAAGAGGAGTTCTGTTTGGTGGCTCAGGGGTCCCTCAGGTGGAGTGATTTGAGAGCAGGGCTCTGGGCATGGATGCTTGAACACCCAATCTACGGTAGCATTAGGGACTAGGCACATGGCAGGATAATCTTTTGACTCTGGGTCCAGCTATGCGGGTGGCTGACTGGAGGATGGGGCTAAGGCTGATACAGAATGTATATCGGTGTCTAGGGTTGGGTTCCATTGATAGGGTTGGCCTCGTGGGCCATACATGTTTCTCCAAATCTGGGGTTTTGTCTAGCTATATTGAGCATGGTTTCCTTCCGAGGGCAGGTAGGTGTCCCATGTTGTGGCTCCAGAGATCTCTATCTGAAGAACTTGTTGGTCAGGACCCTTGGGATGGAAGTCTGAAAATCCATGCTAGCATTAGGGTTAGAGCCTAGGCATGTCAGACCCAATCTACAGATGCTCAGGAGAGCACCCAGGGATCTGAGGTTAAGGGAAGTATCAGGAAGTCGCTAAAGCTGGAGTTTGTGTCCATGGGATCCATTGAATGTGGGGATGGCCTCATTGGGCCATGGAGTTTTCTCTCTTTCTGGGGTTTTTGCTCAGGTTCAAGTAGGTTGGTCCTGTTTTGTGGCTCAGGTGTCCCCCATACGTAGTTATTTGAGAGCAGGGCTGCAGGTATAGATGCCTGAAAACCCATTCTAGGGTTAGGATTAGGGCTTAGGGCATGGCAGGCCCAATCTACAGATTCTGGTGGAGCTCCCAGGGATCTGAATTTAAGGTGAGTGTCAGGAGGTCGCTCAGGCTGGATTTTGTGTCCATACGAGCTGCCATATGTTGGGGTTGTTTGAAGAGGCCATGGAATTTTCTCCCACTCTGGGGTTTTGGGGCAGTTTCAAATACTTTGGTCTCTTCTGGGGGATAGGTGTTGTCCTGTTTTGTGGCTCAGGGCTTCCCGGGAGATGGGTGCCTGACAACCCAATCTAAGATAATAGTTAGGTCTCACTGGCTTCACAGTCCTTATTTCCTGGCTATGGAGTGTCTATCCATGGCTATCCATGGTGTTGTATTGAAAATGGGGCTCAGGCTAAGGATCATAATGGGCGTTTGTATCCAGGGCGGCCTGCAGCCCTGAGAGGAGGGCTCTGGGTATGGATGACTGAAAACCCAACCTAGGGTTAGGATTATGGCCTAGGGAAATGTCAGGTCCAATCTGCTGGCTCTGGGGACAGCTACATTCGTGGCTGATTGCAGAGGCTCAGGCTGAGGGACAGAATGTGTATTAGATTTCAGGGCTGGGTTCCGTAAATGGGGATGCCTCATAGGCCATGCAGGTATCTCTTAATCTTGGGGTTTTGTGCCACTTTATTGAGCACAGTTTCCTTATGAGGATTAGGCAGAGTCCCTTGTTGTGGCTCCGGAGTTGTCTATCTGGAGGGCTTTTAGGCCAGAACTCGTGGGATGGATGTCTGAAAACCCAAGAGAGGGTTAGGTTTAGGTCCTATCGCATGGCAGACCCAATGTATAGAGGCTGAGGTGATCTCCCAGGGATCTGACATTAAGGCAAGTGTTAGGAAGTCGCTCAGGCTGGAATTTGTGTCCATGCCATCCATCGAGTTTGTGGGTGGCCTCATGGGGACATGGAGTTTTGTCCCGCTCTGGTGTTTTTGCTCATTTCCAAAGAGTTTGGTCTATTCCGGAGGATAGGTGGTGTCCTATTTTATGGCTTAGGGGTCCCCCATATGGAGGGATTTGAGAACAGGATTCTGGGTATGGATGCCTGAAAACCCAACCTACAATAAGGGATAGGTCCTAGTGGCATGGCAGGCCTTATATCCTGACTCTGGGGCGAGCTACCCATGGGGCTGTGCTGAAAATGGGGTTCAGGCTAAGGATCACAATGGGCAATTGTGTCCAGAGCAACCTGCACAAGTGGGCATGGCCTCAAGGTTGACACAGTTTTCTTCCAATTCTGAGAATTTTACATAGCTCCAAAAGGCAAGAAAAGATTTCCTTCTGGGTGGCAGTAGGAGTTCGTTTTGTGGCTCAGGGTTCCCCAGTGTGGAGGGATTTGACGTGAGGCCTCTGGATATGGATGCCTGAAACTAACCTAGAGTTAGGATTAGGGCCTAGGGTCATGGCAGGTCCATTCTATTGGCTCGGGGGCCAGATGTCCCTGTGGCTGATGAAGAACAAGACTCAGGTTTATCAGACTGCACATTAATGTCCAGGGTTGAGTATGAAAGTAGGGTGGCATAGGAGCTGTGCACTTTTCCCCTGATCTAGGGGAAACCCTAGTTTGTGCAGCTCCATATCACATGGTTTCCTCCTGCAGGTCGTGGAGAGTCCTGTGGAATGGCTCCAGGGTCCCCAATCTGGAGGGCTTGCATTACAGGACTCAAGGGATGGAATTCTGAAAACCTAAGCTCAGTGTATGGTTAGGATGTAAGGCATGGATCCCCAAACTGAAGATGCTGAGGCAAGCTCCCAAGAATATGAAGTTAGGGTGAGTGTCAGGCATTCGCTCAGACCAGACTAGAATTTGGGTCCTAAGGCTGCCAAATGTGTGTGTGCCCTCCTGGGCCCATGGATGTTTCTTCTGCTCTGAGAGATTTGTATATTGAAAAATAATACGATTTCATTCATGGGGAGATGTGGAGTCCCATTTTATGGCATAGATGTCCCCGTATGGAGGGATTAGAGAGACGGCCTCTGAGTATGGATCACTGAAAACTGAACTGAGGGTTAGCATTAGGGACTAGGGCACGACAGGTCTGATCTTCTGAATCTGGGGCCAGGTATGCGGTTGGATGACTGGAGGTCAGGACTAAGGTTAAGGGACAGAATGTGTAGGATCATGTACCGTAAATGGGGGTGGCCATGTTGGCCATGCAGGTTTCTCCTAGTCTGGGGGTTTTGTGCACTTCCATTGAGCACAGTTCCCATTTGTAGTGTTGGTAGAGACCCCTGATTTTTTCCAGAGTTCTCTATCTGGGGGGCTTGTGGGCCAGGGTCCCAGGACAGAAATCTGAAAACCCAAGGTAGGGTTAGGGTTAGGGTCTAGTGAGTCACAAGCCCAATCTACAGATGCTGAGGCGAGCTCCTAGGGATCCAAGATTAAGGTGAAGGTCAGGAGGTCACTCAGACTGCAGTTTGTGTCCATGAGATCCACAGAATGTGGGGGTGGCCTCATGGGGCCACGGAGTTTGCTCCCACTCTGTGGTTTTTTTGCATTTCCAAATAGTTTGGTCTAAAACCGGTGGTAGGTGGTATTCTCTTGTAAGGATCAGGGGTCCACATACAGAGGATTTCAAGAGAAGGCCTCTGGGTATGGACGCCTGAAGAGCTATCCTTGGGTTAACATTAGGGAATAGGGGCATTTTAGGTCCGATCTGCTGACTCTGGGGCCAGCTCCATGTGCGGCTCACTGGAGGCTGGATCTCAGGCTGAGGGACAGAATTTGTATTAGGGCCCAAGTTCGGGTTCCAACCCAATTAGGGGTGGCCTAATTGGCCTGCAGGTTTCTCTTAATCTGGAGGATTTTGCAGCTCCTTTGAACACGGATTCCGTCTGTAGGATAGGCACAGTACCATGGTGCAATTCTGGAGTTCTCTATCTGGACGGCTTGTAGGCCAGCATTCTTGTGAGGTAAGTCTGACATCCTAAGCTAGGGGTAGAGTTTGGGCCTAGGGCATGACCGGCCCAATCTACAGATACCGAGGCAAGTTCCTTGGGATATCAGGTTAAGGTGAGTGTCAGGTTGATCAAGCTGGAGTTTGTGTTCATGCGATCCACCAAATGTGTGGGTGGTCTCAAGGGTCAATGGAGTTTTCTTCCACTCTGGGGCTTTTGTGCAGTTCCAAATAGTTGGTCTATTCTGGAGGATAAGTAGTGTCCTCTTTTTTGGTTCAGGGGTCCCCCAGATGGAGGGATTTGAGAGCAGGGCGCTGGATATTGATGCCTAAAAACCCAATATATCTTTAGGAGTAGGTCCTAGTGGTATGATAAGCCTGGCTCTGTGGTGATCTGCCCTTGGCACTGTGTTGAAAATGGCACTCAGGATAAAGATAATAACGGTGTTTTGTCTAGGTCACCCTGCAAAAGTGGGCGTGGTCTCAGGGCAACACTGGTGTCCTCCAACTCTTAGGGCTTTATACAGCTCCAGAAAGCAAAATTTCTTTCTGGGGAGCAGGAAGAGTTCAGTTTTGTGGCTCAAGGTTCCACCCTGTTTAGGGATTCGAGAGGAGACCTCTGGATATGGATGCCTGAATCCCCAACCTAGGGTTAGGATTAGGGCCGAGTTTAATGGCTCGTTCAATCTGCTGCCTCTGGGGTCAGCTGTTCCGGTGGCTGATTGGAGGACGGGTCTCAGGTTGTGTCAGATGGTGTATTAGTTTCAGGGTAGTATGTGAAAGTGGGCGAGGGGCTTCAGGGGCCATGTATGGTTCCCCTAATCTAGGTGTTTTGTGCCACTCCATAGGCACAGTTTCCATCGAGAGTCAGGGAGAGTCCAGTGATGTGGTTCTGGAGTCCCTGTAGTGCTTGCAGGACTTAAGGGATGGAATTCTGAAAAGCCAAGCTGAGTGTATGGTTAGGGTATAGGTCATGGATCTCCTATCTGCAGATACTGAGGTGACGTCCCTGAATTTGAAGTTAGGGGGAGTGTCAGACATTTGCTCAGACCAGACTAGGATTTCTTTCCACTATGGCAGCTGAATGTGTGTGTGGTCTCCTGGGTCCATGGAGGTTTCATCTATTCTGGGGGATTACAAATAGTATGGTTTCATTCTGGGGGAGAGGTGGAGTCCTGTTGTATGGCTCAGGAGTCCGCATATAGAGGGATTCAAGAGAAGAGATCTGGGTATGGATGACTGTAAACCCAATCTATGGTTAGCATTGTGGACTAGGGGCATGCCAGGTCCCATCTGCTGACTCTGGGTCAGCTATGTGTGTGGCTGCCTGGAGATCGTCGCTCAGGCTGAGGGAAAGAGTGTGTATTAGGGTCCAGGGTCGGGCTCCATAGATGGGCGTGGGCTCATTAGCCTACAGGTTTATCCTAATCCAGGCATTCTGTGCAGCTCCTTTGAGCATGGTTTCTGTAGGTTAGGCAGATTCCCACGGTGTGACTCCAGAGTTCTCTGTCTGGGTAGCTTGTGTTCCAGGACCCTTGGGATGGAATTCTGAAAACAAAGTGAGGATTAGGGTTAGGGCCTAGGGCATCGCAGGCCCAATATACAGATGCTGCAGTGAGCTCTGGATGATCTGAGGTTAAGGTGAGTGTCAGGAGGTCACTCAGCCTGGTGTTTGTAACCAGGGGATCGGCTGATGGGGGTGGCCTCATGGGGCCATGGAGTTTTCTCCAGTTCTGTGGTTTTTGCAGAGTTCTAAATAGGTTGACCTATACTGGGGATAGGTAGTGCCCTGTTTTATGGCTCATCTGTCCCCAGTATGGAGGGATTTCAGAGCAGGGATCCTGGTGTAATGGCCTGAAACCCAAACCTACATTTTAGGATAGGTCTTAGTGTCATGGCGACTCAGGTTGTGTCAGATTCCGTATTAGTGTCCAGGGTGGCATACAAAAGTGGTGTGGCATCGGGAACTGTGCATGTTTCCCCTAATCTAGGGCTTTTGTGCATCTCCACTGGACATTGTTTCCTTCTGGAGAGCAGGGAGACTCCTGGTGTGGCACAGGAGTCCCCAAATTGGAAGGCTTGTATTCCCTCACTCAAGGCATGGAATTCTGAAAACCCCAGGTAGGTTTATGGTTTGGATCTAGAGTATGGATCTCCACTCTGCAGATGCTGAGGCAAGCTCCCCAGAATATGATGTTAGGGGAATGTAAGGCATTCGCTCAGACCAGAGTAAAATTTGTGTCCACTAGGGTTGCTGAATGTTTGTGTGGCCTCCTGGGGCCATGGAGATTTCTCATGTTCTCGGGGTTTGTGCACCTCCAAATAGTATGATTTCATTCTAGCAGAGAGGTGGAGTCCTATTGTATGGCTCAGGATTCCCATATGGAGGGATTTTGTAGAAGAGCTCTGGGTGTGGATGCGTGTACACCCATACTAGGGTTAGCATTAAGGACTAGGGGCATGGCAGTTACTATTGCTGACACTGTGGCCATCTACGTGGGTGGATGACTGGAGGTCCAAGCTCACTAATACACATAATGTGTATTATACACATAATGTGTATTAGTATCTCGAATCAGGTTCAGAAAATGGAAGTGGCCTCATTGGTCATGCAGGTTTCTACTAATCGGGGCGGGGGGGGGGGTGTTGTGCAGCTCCACTGAGCATGGTTTTCCTTCTTGGGTTTAGGCAGAGTCCCATGGTGTTGCTCTGGAGGTCTCTATCTGGAGTGCTTGTGGGCAAGGACTCTTGGGACAGAAGTCTGAAAACCCAAGTGAGCATTATGTGGCCTAGGGCATGGCTGGCCCAGTCTACAGTAGTTAGGTGAACTCGCTGGGATCTGAGGTTTAGGCGAGTGCCAGGAGGTCACTCAAGCTGGAGTTTGTGTCCATGCAATCTAACAAATGTGGGGTTGGCCTCAAGGGTCCATGTCATTTTCTCCCGCTCTGGGATTTTTGCGCAGTTACAAATAATTTGGCTGTTATGGGGGATATATGGTGTCCTGCATTATGGCTCAGGAGTCCCCCATACAGAGGGACTTGAGTGCAGCATTCCAGTATGGATACCTGAAAACACAAGGTATGTTAAATGTTAGGTCCTAGAGGCATGGCAGGCCTTATACCCTAGCTCTGCAGTGATCTTCACTTGGTGCTGTGTTGAAAATGAGGCTCAGGCTAAGCATCACAATGGTGTTTGTTTTCAGGGTATCTGCAAAATTGGCTGTGCCCTAAGGAGCCATGAGATTTTCTTCTGGCTCTGGGGGCTTTACATGGCTCCAAAAGCAAGTTTTCCTTCTGCAGAGCAGAAGGAGTTCTGTTTTGTGGCTGTGGGATCCCCTGTGTAGGGAATTCCAGAGGAGGGCTCTGGCTATGGATGCCTGAAGCCCCAACCTGTGGTTTGAGGTAATTAGTGGGAGTTTGTTTCATATATGAGATAGCGATAGTGTGGTTGTAGATGAACTGAGTGTGAACAGTATGAATGTTTCAAGAGTTATTGTAATGTAGATTTTGAGGTTTAATATTATTAGTGTAGGGTTATATGCTGTTACAGCAATCATTCATCCTATGTGGGCAATTGATGAGTATGCTAGGATTTTCATAGCTGTGTTTGGTTAAGACCTCCCCAGCCTCCTGCTAGAACAGATATAATAGCAATGGCTACTAATAAGTTTGGATTTATAGATGGAGAGATTTGGTATAACGGATAAGGGGGTGATTTTTTTTCAGGTTAGTAGAATTATTCCTGATGACAGTGGGATTCCTTGGGTTACTTCAGGTACTCAGAAGTGGAAGGGTGATAGTCCTAATTTTATTGTCAGAGCTATTGTTACTATGTTTGATGTGGTTGGGTTGGGGTATTTAGTATTGTTCATTATCCTATCAATAGTAGGTTAATAATAATACCTAATATTAAGAGTATAGATGCAGTGGCTTGGGTAAAGAAATATTTTGTTGATGCTTCTTTGGCTCCAGGATTGAATTTTTTTATGAAAATGGGGATAATAGCTAGTATATTTTGAATCCAATTCAGTCTGTCAGTCAGTGAGGGCTTATTAATACAATAATGTTTCCTGACATGACAGTTGATATAATGATAGGAAGGATGGGGGGTTTAATTAGTATGGGAAGGGGATAAACCAAAATTTTCGGGGTATGAGCCCAATAGCTTATTTGGCTGACCTTACTGTAGAATTTGGTGTGAGTTGTGTAGAACAAATATTTTTGAGTTCTTAAGATTAGATTCAATTCCTATAATTCTAGAAATAAGAGGACTCGAAACACTATAATTTACTCTATCACAGTAACTTTTTTGTCAGACATATTTCTTATGTGTGGGGAGGAATACTTGCTGTTATAATGGGTAAGGCTACATGTCATATGCATAGGACTAGTGTCAGGGGGAGAAAGTTTTTTCATAATTAACATATGAGTTGATTAAACAGAATCGTGAATAGGATGCTCGAATTCATAGGAAGGAAGTTGTTAGTAGAAGTCTTTTTATAGTAAAATTGATGGAGTATAGTTCTGATAAGTATGGTGTGTGGAATGCACCAAAAAATACAGGATAGTTGTAAGGATATTCATTATAATAATGTTGGCATATTCAGCTAGGAAAAATAGGGCGAATGTTCCGGCTGCGTATTTGACATTGAATCTGGAGACTGATTGTGATTCTTCTTCTGTTAGGTCAAATGGGGCGCGGTTGGTTTCTGCTAGGGTTGAGATAAATCGTATTATAGATAGGTGTCATGGGGGAGGATTAGTCATAGGTGTTCTCGTGTAGTAATAATTGTGGATAGGATAAAAGAGTCATTTATTAATAGTACTGTAGGAGGATAATAGCTAGTGTGACTTCATAAGAAATTGTTTGGGCTACAGCTCGAAGGGCCCCAATTAGGGCATATTTTGAGTTTGAGGCTCATCTGGACCATAAAATAGAGTAAACAGCTAGGCTCAAAATTGCTTGTATGAATAGGATTCCTAGGTTTACACTGATGAGAGGTAATGTATTGATAATGGGATTCATATGGTTAGGGCTAGTGTTAGGGTTAGGATTGGGGTTATTACAAATATAGTGATAAATGATATTAGTGGTTGTAAAGGTTCTTTAATGAATAGTTTTATGGCATCTGCAATTGGTTGCAAGAGGCCATAGGATCCTATGATGTTTGGGCCTTTATAGAGTTGTATATACCCTAGGATTTTTCGTTCCACTAATGTTAGAAAGGCTACAGCAAGTAGGATAGGTACAATTAGTGAAATGATATTAATTATAAACAATGTTAGGAAGGAGATTTGAACCTCTGAGAATAAAAGTTTGAGTTTTACGCAATTACTGGGCTCTGCCACCCTAACAGGCCCTATCTCTAGGGCTATGAAATAAAGGTGGACTATTTAGATCAAGATTATATCCTCTATTACTCCTAAGGTATTTCGATAGAATAGACCTTACTTCTCTTGTCCTTTCATACTGGGAGAAGTTGTTGTAATAGATAGAAACTGACCTGAATTTCTCTGGCTGGAACTCAGATCAGTAGGACTTTAATTGTTGAACGAACAAACCTTTAATAGCTGCTGCACCATTGGGATGTCCTGATCCAACATCGAGGCCGTAAACCCTATTGTTGATATGGACTCTCAAATATGACTGTGCTATTATCCCTAGAGTAACTTGTTTCACTGATCAAATGTGTTGGTTCAATATATGATACTATATTTTGACTGGTTTGTCTATATTTGTATCACTTGGAAGTTATTTTATTCTCTGAGGTCACCCCAAACTAAATTATTAATTCATTAATAATATTGTGTTATGCCTAATTGGTGATTAAATAGACTTATTATAGACTAGTTAATTGAAGCTCCATAGGATCTTCTCTTCTTATTAGTTTATTGCTGCCTCTTCATGGGAAGGTCAATTTCACTGATTGGAAGAGAGACAGTTAAACCCACGTGTGGCCATTCATACAAGTCCTTATTTCGAAAACAAATGATTATGCTACCTTTGCATGGTCAGGATACCACGGCTGTTTAACTAGTGTCACTGGGCAGGCAGTGCCCAGGCATGCTGGAGGTGATGTTTTTGGTAAACAAGCAGGGTTTGTGTTTTACAAGTTCCTTTTACTTCTTTTAATTTTTCCTTGTCGCATACCTGTGTTGGGCTAACAATTGATTTGATAAGTACTTTATTAGTAGTTTATTTTTATCATGTTGTTAACTATCAGTGGATATTCATTGACTGTTATAAGCTTATGCAAGGAGAAACGTTTCTTGTTACTCATACTAGCATTATTGTTTCTGTTATTAAATAGATTAGCCCAGTAGTACGTTAGGGGTTGGTTTAAGATTTTTGAAATTAAGAGGGTTGGGTTGTTGACCTTGAACGCTTTCTTAATTGGTGGCTGCTCTTAGGTCTACTATGGCTTTATTTAACTTTACGCTCTAAGTAAGAGAGCAAATTTTTTTATTTTTTAAATTTTTATTCTAAAAAGCTGTACCTTTTTGGATTATATTTTAAATTTACATTATAATTTTGTGGTTTGTTGGGTAAATTTAAAGTTGAAGTGAGATTCTATTCTGGGCAACCAGCTATCACCAGGCCTGTTAGGCTTTTCACCTCTACCTTTATATCTTCTCACCATTTTCCAACCCTGTGGTTTGTTCATAGGTAGCTCGTCTGGTTTGGGGTGAGTTAGCTTAAGATCACTTTGCTAAATTATTCTAGCTAGCTCATTATGAAAAAGGTATAGTGTGTGATCTATGCTGTTTATTACTTTAAACTCTCTTTCATCATTCCCTTAGGGTACTATCTCTATAGCTCCAAGTAAAATTTCTATCTACTATACTATAATGATGTAATAGAATGCTTTGATTGGAGGCTTATTGTAGTAGTTGAGTTAGTGGTTGGTTGGGCTAGTTTTGGTTCAGTGTGGTCATTGGTGTATTACATCTTCTGGGTGTAAGCCAGATGCTTTAATTAAGCTACACTTGATTTATCCAAGCACACTTTTCCAGTATGCTTACCTTGTTATGACTTATCTCCTCTTGCATGGGTTTAGTCTGTGTTATGTAGTGTTTGGGTGTATTGCTTGAGGAGCATGATGGGCAGTGTGTGCATGCTTCATGGCCCTATTCAATTAAGCTCTCTATTCTTAATTTACTACTAAAACCCCCTTTAGTTTTTAGTTTTCATAAAAAAAATTTCGTGAGCATACTCTTGATTAGAAAATTCAGCCCATTTCTTCCCACTTCATGGGTTACACTTTGACCTAACTTTTTAATGTATAATTATTATGCTTACTTTTCTTCCTTTTGAGGGTTTGCTGAAGATAGCAATATATATATTGATTTAGCTAGAAGTGGTGAGGTTTATTGGGGTTTATCGATTACAGAACAGGTTCCTCTAGAGGGATGTCAAGCACTGCCAAGTCCTTTGAGTTTTAAGCTGTTGATAGTAGTTCACTGGCAGATAATTTTGTTGTACAAATTATTTATATTTAGGGCTGAGCGCAGTCAGGTATCTAATCCCAGTTTGGGTATCAGCTATCGTGTGGTCAGAAATAATAGTCACTTTCATGGTATATTTTATGTTAACAGTAGCTTTTTACGACCTGGTTAAATTTTAACATTAGTGTGATGTAGTACTTAGCATGTTTTATGTTGTAGGCCTATTAATTTGGGTTAATCATATGATCGTGGTTGCTGGCATGATATTTACCAACTCTTAATGTTGGCATGACTTAGTCAAACCTTTGTTCATATCTTAATTTTTGTCACTGCTGTATTCCATGGGGGTATGTTTGAGCAAGGTGTTAGGAACTACTTATTTAGTGTGTTTCATACCTGCTCCTTTTAATCAGTTTAGGGATTTAGAGGGCCTTTTCACTGGGATGTGGAAATTTGCATGTGTAATTCTGTTAATAATCAATAGGAAGGCTAGGACCAAACCTTTATGTTTATGGAGACTTATGACTCTTCTAGGCATTTTTGGTGCCTTGCTTTATTTAGTTAATGTATTTAGGCATGGTAATTTAATTATTAGTATTAAATGTAAGTTGATAGGGGGTATTAGAGGTGGGGTATTACATCTATAGACAGCTTTCTTGAATAGAGTATTCTGGGTAAATTAGGATGGATATTAATATATGGAGTATCAGTATAAGTGGCTTCTTATATACGTCGCATGTGCTTAGTTCTGTTTTGGGGTTTGGCAAGACAATTTTAAGTGTTTGTATACTTTTGATGTTACAGTGGGTCAAGGGGGTTTGACTTAGCTAGTTTCTATCTGTTGAATACATGTAAGTGTGTAAGTGTGTACGTGTGTATGTCCTGTAACCATTGACTGAATTGCACCTTATCATTCTGCAATGCGGATAAATGATGATGATTAAGCCCAGCTGCAAGTTATTTGAATACGACGAGGCCTTTACAGCCAGCCATAGCTGAGTGATACCAGTCCCCCCCAAAAAAAATTTGAAAAAATACCAAATGCATGACACCACAGTTATGTGTGATCATGGGTTAATTAGTCATTAGTCCATCGAGATGTCCCATTTGAAGTGTTAGTAGGATTGGATTGAGGACTATCATGGCCCTGAAATAAGAACCAGACGCCAGTATAGTTTCATTGTAGAAACTCCACATTTGATGGGCCTGGAGCTAGAAGAGGTATACATCGCACAAGGATTGATGGTTTCTTGAGGCCTGGTGATCAACCTCATGGTCTTGGTGAGGTGCACGAATGTAAAATCAATCATAGTATGTACATGCTTATACACATGGGGCAAACCATTAATGCATGATATACACACGGGTGGGGAAAAATACATACTGGGGAAGAACAGTAGGTCTTTATATATATGAATTGAAATAATGGGATGAGGAAATCAGGGAGTAGTTTACTTAGAATGTCAGCTTTGGCTGCTGTTGGTGGCGCTATGAGTTCTTCCTTGAATCTGAGGGAGATGGAGTTCTCCATTTTTGGTTTACAAGACCAAGGTAATTAAAAAGACTTAAATTAAAAATTAATTTAAATTTTAATTTAAGAATTAAATTAGAATTAAAAAGACTCTTCATTTTAATAAATTCTTCTCAATAATGCTGGTAGTTGTTATTAGAATTAGGAGGATTGTGGAGTAAAGGATAGAGGCTAATTGACCAATGGTGATGAAGGGGTTTTCTACTGGTTGACCACCAATTCATGTTAAGGTACGGAGATCAGCTACTAGTAATCAAAATAGGCATTGGCTTAGTGGACGAAATATCATACCTTGTTGTTTTGAAGTATGTGGCACTGGAATAATGGCTAGGACTAGAGTGTAGAAGACTAGGTCTAGTAGTCCTCCTAGTTTATTAAGAATGGATAGTAGGATTGCACATGTGAATATGAAATATCATTTGGTTTTGATATGGGGTGGTGTGTTAAGTGGGTTGGCAGGGATGTAGTTGTCAGGGTTCCCTAGTAGGTCAGGTAAGAATAGTACTAGTATCATGAGTGTTAGGATTAGGAATAGAGCACCTAGGATGTCTAAAAATGTGTAGTATGGGTGAAATGGAATTTTGTCTGAATCAGATGGGATTCCAGAAGGATTATTGGATCCTTTTTCATGAAAAAATAGTAGATGAATTGCTGCTAGTGATGAATGGTAGGATAAAGTTGAAGGCAAAGGATCATGTTAAGGTGGCTTTGTCTACTGAAAAACCTCCTCGGATTCACTCTACGAGGGTGGTTCCAATGTATGGGATGGCGGATAGTCAGTTGGTAATTACGGTTGTGCCTCAAAAGGACAGTTGTCCTCATGGTAAAATGTAACCTATGAATGCTGTTGCTATAACTGCAAATAGTAGGATAATGCTGATGTTCCATGTTTTGGGGGAATATATAAGATCTGTGTCATAGGTCTCGTCCTACATATAGGAATAGGCAGATGAAGAATATGGAGTCTCCATTGGAATGTACATATCGGATGATTCAGCCATAATTGGCGCCTCAAAAGATGTGTGTAACTGATGAGAAACCTGTGGTTGTGCCTGATGTGTAGTGTATAGCTAAGAATACACCTGTAACGATTTGAAGGATCGGTCAAATTCTGAGATGGGAGCCAAAATTTCATCATGCTGAGATGTTTGATGGTACAGGTAGGTCAATAAATGATTTGTTGATAATTTTGGTTAGTGGTTGGGTCTTATGAATGTTAGTCATTAGTGTTCTTATAGTTGAAATACAACAGGGATTTTTTCGTGTCACCAGTCATGGTTAGATTTCATGTAGGAATAATGATGACATACAGTGTATTCATTTTAAGTATCATTTTAAGTATTATTTTTGTAGTTAGTTTAAGGACAGAGGTCTGAAAACGAAAGCTCATGTAATTTTTAGGGCCTAGGGCATGGCAGGCCCAAAATGCAGAGGCTGAGGTGAGAATCCCATCATCTGAAGTAAGGGCAAGGGTCAGATGTTCGCTCAGGCTCAAGTTTTTGTCCTTTATGGCCATCTAATGCAGTGGTGGTGTCATGATACCATGGAGGTTTTCCCAGTCTGGCGGTTGTGTGCAACTCCAAAAATCAAGCTTTCCTTCTGCAGGACAGGAGGCATCTGCTTGATGGCTCATAGGTCTCCAATATAGAAGAATCAAGAGCAGGGCTCTACATAGTAATGCCTGGAAACCCAACCTAAGGTTACCATTGGATTCTATGGACATGGGAGGTTTGATCTGCTGGCTCTGATGTGAGCTATACAGGGGGCTGAATGGAAATAGAGTCTCATACTGATGGGTCACAATCCGGTTTTGTGCAGGGGAGACCTTGGAATTTGGCAGTGGCTTAGGGGCCATGCAGGTTTCTATTGCCTTGAGGCTTAGACACAGCTCCAAATAGCAAAGTTTCCTTCTGGGACAGGAGTTTTACTGTTTTGGGCCTGAGGGACCTCCCCCCATATGTTGGTATTCTAGACCATGGCTCTGGGGACAGATACCTGAAAACCACATCTAGTATTCAGATTAGGGCCTAGGGGCATGTCAGGTTCAATCTTCTGTCTTGGGGGCCATATACCTGGGTGTCTGACTGTAGGTCCATGCACAGGGTGTGTCAGACCGCTTATTTTTATTCAGGGCAGCCTAAAAATCTGGATGGCTTGGGGGCCTTACAGATTTCTTCTAATCTGCATGGATGGCAACTTTAAAGGGCACAGTTTCCTTAGGGAATGAAGGCACAGTCCTATGGTGTGACTCCAGATGCTCCAGCCCGGAGGGTGTGTGGGTTAGGGCTCTGGGGAAAGAATTCTGAAAAGAAAAAATCAGGTTAGGGTTAGGACTGAGGGTATGGCATTCCTGATCTGCAGACCCCGAAGGAGATCCTCGGGTTCTGAAATTAGGGCAATTGGGAGGTGGTAGCTCAGGCTTTTGTCTCTGGATTTTGTGTCTAGGGTTGCCATGGAATGTAGGGGTGGCCTTATCAGACATGGAAGTTTCTCCCTTTTTGGAGATTTTGCGTGGCTCCCAATAGTTTGGTGTCACTGTGGGGGAAGAGAGGAATCCTGTTTCTCTCCCAGGGGTCCCCAAAAAGCGGGATTCCAGATCATGTCTCTGTGAACAGGTGCCTGGAAAACCCTTCCTTGGGTTCATATTTGGGCCTATGATCATGGCAAGCCCAATACACGGGCTCTTTGTCAAGCTACCAAGGGGTCTTATTTGAAAATGGGGCTCAGGCTGAGGGTCACAATGCGTGTTTGTGCCCAAGGCAACCCTCACCTGTGGGCGTGGCCTCCTGGTCCCTGTAGGTTTCACTAACTTGGAGGGTTTGACACCCATCCCAACAGCAAGGTTTCCTGTCATGGGGAAGGAGGAGTTCTGTTTTGTGCATCAGTTTACCACATATGCAGGGATTTGAGATAAGGACTGGGGACAGATGCCTGAAAAACCTCAGCTAGGGTTCATATTATGGCATAGGGGCCTGTCAGGTTCAATCTTTTTGGGGCCATCTACCTGGGTGTCTGACTGGAGGTCAAAGCTCAGTGTGTGTCAGACTATGCATTTTTGTCCAGGGTGGCCTATTAAATTGGGGTGGCCTTGGGGGCCTTGCAGGTTTCTCCTAATCTGAAATGTTTTGGAAACTATAAAGGGCAAGCATAGTCTTGCAGTGTGGTACTGGAGGCTGGAGTCTGGAGGGTGTGTGGGACAGGGCTCTGAGGACAGAAATCTAAAAACACAAACTCGGGTTAGACTTAGGGCCAAGAGTTTGGCATGCGTGATCTGCAGACCCCGAGAGGAGCTCCTTGAGATCTGAAATTAGGGTGCCTGTGAGGCGGTAGCTCAGGCTTTTGTCTATGGATTGTGAGTTTAAGTTGACAGCAGAATGTATGGGGTCTCATGGGGCCATGGAAGGTTCTCCCTCTCTGGGGATTTTGCCCAGGACCCAATAGTTTGCTATGATACTGGGGGAAGGGAGGAGTCATGTTTTCTGTCTAAGGAGTCCCCCAAAAAGAGGAATTCCAGAGCAGGGCTCTGGGTATGAGCACCTGCAAAATCCCACCTTGGGTTAGGATTTGTGCCTAGCGGCATGGCAAGCCTGATATGCATGATTCTGGTCCAGCTACCGAGTTATCTTATTTGAAAAGGGCTAAGGCTGAGGGTCAAAATGCATGTTTGTGCCCAGGGCGCCCCTCAAGAGTTGGCGTGGCTTCATAGGCCCTGCAGGTTTTGCCAACTCTGAGTGTTTGACACCTTTCCAAACAACAAGGTTTCCTGCCATGCAGAAGGAAGAGTTCTGTTTTGTGCATCGGGTTCCCGCATATGTAGGAATTTGAGATAAGGTCTGGGGACAGATGTCAGAAAACTAAGGTGGGTAGAGATTCAGGCCCAGGGCCATGACTGGATATGTGGGTAGCTCCCTGGGTGGCTGACAGGAGGTCTATACTCAGGCTGTGTCAGACAGCATTAGTCTATAGGATGGCCTATGAAATTGGGGTGCTGTCAAGCGCTGTGCAGATTTATCCTCATTTGGAGTTTTTGGGCAACCCCATAGGGCTCTTTCTCCTTCTGGTGGACAGACAGAAAACTGTGTTACGACTCCAGAATTCCCAATCTGGATGGCTTGTGTGCCAGGATTGTAAGGATGGAAGTCTGAAAACACAAGTTCTGGTTTCTGGTTTGGATTAGGGCCTAGGGCACAACAAGTCCAATCTGCAGAAACTGAATTGAGATCCCAAGAATCTGAAGCAAGGTCAAGTGTCAGAAGTTTTCTCAGGCTGGACTTTGTGTCCATGATGGCCACCTAATTGAAGTGGGCCTTATGATGTCATGGAGGTTTTCCAATTTTGGGTAGAGATGATGGCCTATGTCCATGGCAGGTCCGATCATTGGATTGGCAGCCAGCTGTCTGGGTGTCTGACGGGAGGTCTGGGCTCAGGATGTGTCAGACAGAGCCTTAGAGCAACCTATGACGGC
Organism: Meles meles; assembly: GCF_922984935.1. Lineage (NCBI taxonomy): Eukaryota > Metazoa > Chordata > Mammalia > Carnivora > Mustelidae > Meles > Meles meles. Next base: position 37,659,539 of record NC_060088.1, on the reverse strand, counting down.
CATGAAGGTTGACCTTCATTTGGAGTTTTTGGGGAGCCCCATAGAGCACTTTTCCATTCTGATGGGGAGGCAGAGTTCTGGATTGTGGCTCCAGAATTCCCAATCCGGAGGGTTTGTGGTCCAGAAGTGTGAGAACAGAAGTCTAAAAACACAGCTAGGGCTAGGATTAGGTCCTAGGGTATGGGAGGGCAATATACCAATGCTGAATCAAGATCTCCAGCATCTGAAGTATGGGCAAGGGTCAGATGTTCGCCTAGGCTGGAGTTTGTGTCCATGTTCCCTGTCAAATTGAGGTGTGGCCTTATGAAACCATGGAGGTTTTCCCACTCTGGGCATTGTGAGCTGCTCGAAATAGCAATGTTTCCATCTTTGGGAAAGGACTAGGCCTGTTCAATGGCTCAAGACTCCCCCATAGGGAAAGATTCAAGAGGAGGGCTCTACTAAAGGATGCTTGGAAACCCTACCTCATGTTCCCTTTGGCTCCTAGGAACAAAGCAGGTTCGATATACAGGCTCTGGGGTGATCTACCCAAAGGAATATGTTGAAATGGGGTCTCATGGTAATGCATCAAAATGCCAGTTTGTGTCCAGGGAGACCTCAGAATGTAGTGGTAGCTCAGGGGCCATGAAGGATTCTACTCCCCTGAGGGTTTTACATAGCTACAAATAGCAAGGTTTCCTTCTGGGGACAGTGGGTGTTCTGTTGTGTGCCTCAGGGATGCACCATATGTTGTCACTGGAAACCAGGCCTCTGGGGAATGATGTCTGAAAACCTAAGCTAGGGTTCAGATTAGATCCTAGAGGTATGTTAACCTCAATCTTCTCTCTCTGGCGCCATGTACCTGGGTGTCTGGCAGGAGCATCTGAGACCTGCGGTGTCCCTAGTCCAAAATCCTAACCCAAAGTTTGGGTTTCCAGTCCCTAATACCCAGAGCACTGCTTTCGAAGCCCTCCTTATGGGGACCTCTGAATCAAAAAACAGGATTCCTACTTTCCCCCGCCATGACACCATGCTATTTGGAACTAGGCAAAACCCCCAAAGAAGGAGAATCTTCAGTCACCACATGTGGCCCCCTCCCACATTCCGTGTGCATCCAAGAGACAAAAACCAGAGGCAAAAGGCTGAGTCCCACTTCATACTTGCCCTATTTTCAGATCCAAGGAGCTTGCCTAAGGTCTGATGATCGGGCCTGCCATACCCTCGACCTTAATCCTAACCCTAGTTGGTGATTTCAGAATTCTGTCCCCAGAGTTCTGTCCTAGACACACTACAGATGGGTATTCCATACCCACACTACAGGACTGTACCTGCCCTCCAGAAGGAAGCTCGGCTCATTAGAGCTTCCAGAAACCTCAAGAATAGGAGAAAACTACAAGCTCACTGTGCCACCCCAAATTGATAGGATGACCAAGGATGCACAGTCTGACTCACCCTGAGCAACTACCTCATATCAGATACACAGGTAGATAACCCCAGAGAGAGATAATTGAACCTGAAATGCCTCTAGACTCTCATCTGTACCATAGCTTGTGTTCCCAGGCAGCAGGCCCCAGAGACTTGGTCTCAAATACTAATATTTGCGGGATCTCTGAGCCAAAGGACACAACACATCCTGTCCCCAGAAGGAAACGTTGCTCTTTGGAGCTGTGTCAAACCCTCAGTGTAGGAGAATGAGCCACCGCCACATTCCAAGATCTCTCAGGACATAAACCTGCATTGTGACCCATCAGCATGAGACACCAATTTAAGTCAACCCTCTGGATAGCTGACTCCAGAGCCAGGATATCAAAACTGCCATGTTCCTAGGTTGCAATGGTAAGGCAAGGTGGGATTTCAAGACATCCATACATGGAACCCTGCTCTCAAATCTCTCCATATGGGGAACCCTGGTCTATAAAACAACACAGCACCAGGGCCCATGATGCAAACCATGTGCATGTGCTTCCCTGGATACTAATGCACAGTCTGATACACCCGAGTCATGTCCCCCAAGCAGCCACCAAGACAGTTGGCTCCAGAGCCAGGAGATCGGACCTGCCATGCCCCTAGGCCCCTATGCTAAACCTAGGTTGGGTTAGCAGGCATCCATACCCAGAGCCCTTTTCTCGAATCCCTCCACATGGAGGACTCCACAGCCACAAAACAGAACTCCTCCTGCCCCCTGGAAGGAAACCTTGGTTTTTGGAGCTATGTAAAAGTCTCAGAGATGGCAGAAACCTGTGCTGCCTCTGAGGCCACGCCCACTTTTGCAGGCCATCCTGGACACAAACACCCATTGTGACCCTTACCCTGAGCTGATTTTCAACAAAGCCACATGGATAGCTTCACCAGATCCAGGATCTAAGTACTGCCATGCCTCTAGGACCAAATGCAAAAACCTAGGCTGGGTTTTCAGGCATCCATACCTGGAACACTGCTCTTGAATCCCTCTATATGGGGGAACCCAGATTCATAAGGCAAAACAGAACCTAACCCCAGAATAGACCAAGCTATTTGGATGTGCACAAAAACCCCCGAGCAGGACAAATTTCCTTGCCACCATAAGGCTAAACCTATATTTGGCACATCTCATCTACACAAAGTCCAGACTGAGTGACATCCTGACCCTTGCCTTAACATCAGATTCCCTGGAGTTTGCCTCAGTGTACATACATTGGGCCTTCGATGCCCTATGCCCTCACCTAGCCCTAGCTTGGTTCTCAGGCCTCCATCTAGAGAGCCCTATTCCACGAACCCTCCAGATAGGGCCTACCGGAGCCGCAGCACAGAACTCTTCCTGCTCTCCAGAAGGAAAACGTGCCCTATGGAGCTGCACGCAACCCACCGATTCAGAAAAAGCTGCACGAACCCACTAAGCCACCCTCATTTACGAAACCTGGCCCTGGACACTAAAACACATTCTGTCCTTCACCTGAGCCCTGACCACCAGTCAGTCACCCAAATAGCTGGTGCCAGAGTCGGCAAATCAGACTGGCCATTTCCCTAGGCATGAATCATAACAATATGTTGCGTTTTCAAGCATCAAGCCCCAGTCCCTTCTCTCAAGTCCCTCCACATGGGGTACCCCTGAGTCACAAAACATAACTCCTCTTGTCCCACCCGAAACTTTCTGGAGATATTTATATCCCCCAGAATTGGGCAAAATCTGCATTGCCCTTGAGGACACATCCATTAATGCTGGCCCCCCGGGACACAAACACCCATTGTAAGCCCTAGCCTGAGCCCCACATTCAACACAACCCTATGGGTAGTTTGTCCCAGAGCCAGAACCTAAAGCCTGTGATGCCACTAGGACCTAATCCTAAACCTAGTTTGGGTTTTTAGGCATCCATAGCTGGAGCTCTACTCTCGAATCCCTTCATATGATGCACCCCTGAGCCATAAAGCAGGACAGTAACTATTCCCCAGAACTGACCAAGATATTTTTTAACTATGCAAAATTCCCAGAGCAGGAGAAAACTCCATGTCCCCATGATGCCACTCATAGGTTTGATGGATCTCTTGGATACAAACTCCAACCTGAGCAACCTCTTCACACTTGCCTTAAACTCAGATCCTATGGAGCTTGCATCAGTGACTGCAGATTCGCCCTGTTATGCCCTGGTCCCTAACCATACTCCTGGATTGGCCTTTCAGACTTCCATCCTCACAGTCGCGGTCTATACTCCCTCTGGCTAGGGAACCCCGGAGCCACACCACAAGACTCTGCCTGCCCTCCAGATGGAAAATGTGTCCTATGGAACTGCACACAAATCCCGTATTAGGAGAAAGCTGCACGATACCTCTAAGCCACCCATAGTTGCGGAAGCTGACCCTTGACACTAGTACACATTCTGTCCCTCAAGATGAGCACCGACCTCCAGTTAGCCACCCAAGTAGCTGGCGCCAGAGTTAGCAGATTGGACTTCCCATGCCCCATGCCCTAAGCCTAACCCTAAGTTCAATTTTCAGGCATCCATAACCAGAACTCTGCTCTGTAATCCCTCCATTTTGAGGACTGTAGAGCCATGCAATAGGACTCCATCTGTGCTCCAGATGGAAACCATAGTATGTGGAACTGTGCAAAGCCCCCTGAGCAGGAAAAGCCCCCATTCCCCAGCAGCACACCCACACCTTTGGCAGCCCTAGGACACCAATTTAATGTGAGTGAATGCCTGACACTCTCCTTCAATTCAGAATCCGGTGACCTTGCCTCAGAATCTGCAGATCAGAGATCCATAGCCTAGACCATACACATAAACCTAGCTTGGGTTTTCAGATATCAGTCCCCAGATTGCTGGAAAAAAAACCCTCTAGACTGGGGACTCTGGAGCCAGAGCACATGATGATCCCTGCCCTCCAGATTGAAACCTTGTCCTATGGAGCTGCACAAAACCCCTAGATTAGGGCAAATATGCAGGGGCCTTGATACCATCGCTCTTTTGAATACGACCCTGGATCCTAATACACAGGAGGGCACAACCTGAGTCCCGACCTCCGATCAGCCATCAAGGCAGCTGATCGGACTTTCCATGCCCCTAGGCTGAAATCCTAACCCTAGTTTGGGTTTTCAGGCATCCATACACAGAGCCTTTCTCAGGAATACCTCCACATGGAAGACCCCTGATCCATAAAAGAAATCTCCTGAACCCCGAGGGAAACCTTGCTATTCAGAGCTATGCAAAATCCTCAGAGGGAAGAAATGTGATTTGTCCCTGAGGCCATGTCCATTTTTACATGCCCTCATTGAAACAATCACCCATTGTGACCCTTACCTGTGTCCCATTTTGAACATAGCCCCAAAGGTACCACGGCCCAGAGCCAGGGTATAAGGCCTGTGGTGCCACTAGGGTGTAATTGTAATCCTCAGTTGGGTTTTCAGGCATCAATACCTGGATCGCTGTTCTCGAATCCCTCGATATGGGGGACCCCTGAGCCATAAAACAAGACACCACCACAGCCAGGAATAAACCAAATTATTTGGAACTGTGAAATCCCCAGAGTGGGAGGAAATTCCATGCCACTATGAGGTCACCTGTGAGCTCAGCGGAACTCATGGACACAAACTCTAATCTATGCCACATCCTGACACTTGCTTTAAGCTCAGATCCCGGGGAGCTTGTCTCAGTGTATGCAGCTTGGGGCTGCATGCCCTAGGCCCTAACCCTAGCCCTAGCTTGGGTTCTCAGACTTCCATGCTCAAAGTCCTGCCCCACAAGCCCTCCAGATAGGGAACACTGAGCCACACCACAGCACTAGGCCTGCCCTCTTGAAGGAAACTGTGCCAATTCCATTTGTCAAAACCCTACAGCTTAGGAGAATCCTGCAAGACCCTGAGGCCATCCCAAAAGTGTAGTCCGCCCTGGACTAAAAGACGAATTCTGCCACTACCGAAGCAACTACCTACAGTCATGCATGCAAACAGATATCCCCAGAGACAAAAGATTGAACCGGACATGCTCCTAGGCCCTAATCTGACCCCTCGCTTAGGTTTCCAGGCATCTCTCCTCAGAGGTTTGATTTCGAATACCAGCATATGGGGGTTTCCTGAGGCATAAAACGGAGCAACTCAAGTTTCCAGATAGGAAACCTGCTATTTGAGCTGTGTAAAACCTTCCATGTAGGAGAATCATGAAGGGATCCTAAGCCATCGCCTCATTCCAAGGTCTCCACGGACACAAACCCACATTAGGACCCATCATAATGAGAGTCCATTTCAACTCAGCACCCAGGTTTCCCCAGAGCCAAAAGATAGATCCTGCCTTGTCCTAGGAGGCAAGGGGCATGCGAGGTGGGGTTTCCAGGCATCCATCCTGAGAGCCCTGCTCTCAAATCTTTCTACATGGGGCATCCTTCAGCCATCCAACAGGACTTGCTGGTCCAGCAGAAGGAAACCTTGCAGTTTGGAGCAGCTCACAATGCCCAGCATGGGAAATCCTCCATGGCATCATGAGGACCCCCATTAATTAAGGAGCCAACATGGACAAAACTCCAGCCTGAGCAAACGTCTGATACTCGCCCTGACTTCAGATGAAGGAGATCTCGATTAAGACTCAGCAGACTTGGCCTACCATACCCTCGGCCTGAAACTGAACCCTAGATTTTGTTTTCAGACTTCCGTCCTCACACTCTTGGCCCACAAGCCCTCCAGATTGGGAATTCTAGAGCCACCACACAGCACTCTGCCTACCCAAAAGAAGAAAAAAAATGCCCTACGGGGCTGCCCAGAAACTGCAAATGAGGATCAACCTGCACAGCCCTTGACTGTAACGCTATTTCATGGGCCGCTCTGTGAATTAATGCTCTTTCTGAAACAGCCTGAGCACAGACCTCCTGCCAGACAACCAGACAGGTGGACACCTATCTAGCAGATCGGACCCGCCATGGCCCTAGGCTGCCATCTGTTCCCAACCTGGGCTTTCAGGCATCTGTCCCTAGACCTTATCTCAAATCACTGCACTGGAGGGATCTTGATGTACAAATCAGAACTTCTCCATCCCCATGGCAAGAAACCTTGCTGTTGGGATGATGTCAAACCTTCAGAGTGTGATAAACCTGCATGCGCCATGAGGTCACAACCATGCTTGGGGGCCAACTAGGACACAAACACTCATTGTGACCCTCACTGTGGGCCCCGTTTACTTTTCTTTTATTTAACTTTTTTGTAGATTTTATTTATTTATTTGACAGATAGAGATCACAAGTAGACAAAGAGGCAGGCAGAGAAAGAGGCGGGGGGGGGGGGAGGCTCCTTCCTGAACAGAAAGCCCCATGTGGGACTCGACCCAGGACCCTGGGATCATGAACCGATCTAAAGGCAGAGGTTTCAACCCAACGAACTATGCAGGCACCCCTCGTTTTCAAATAAGGCCTCTCAGTGACAGGATCAAGAACCCACATATTGGGCTTGCCACGTCCCTGGGCCCCAAGCCAAACCAAAGTTTGGCTTTTCCAATTGTTGTACACAGGGCTCTGCTCTGGAATCCCTCTTTTGGAGGGACACCAGAGGCATAAAATGGGTTCATTTCCTCCTACAGAATGACTCCATACTCTTGGGATCCAGGCCAAATCCCCATAGATGGAGAATTGCCATGGCCCATGAGGCCAATCCTACATTCCATGGCCATCCTTGACAAAAAAATCCAGAGACAAATGCTTGAGTTCCTGCCTCACACTCTTCCTTATTTCATATCGCGAGGAGCTCCCCTCACGGTGTGTAGATCGGGCCTGCCATACCCTTGCTCCAGACGTAAGCCATGTTTGTGTTTTCAGACATCTGTCCCCACAGCCCTGGCCCACACACCCTCCAGGCTGGGGACCCTGGAGCCACACTGCAGGACTGTGCCTGCACTCTCGAAGGAATCTATGCCCATACAATTGTTCACAACCGTACAGTTGAGGAGAAACCTCCAAGGCCCCCCAAGGGAATCCTAATAGTGTAGTCTGCCCTGGACAAAAAGCCCATTCTGAAACAAGCTGAGCAACTACCTCCACTCAGACATGCAGACAGATGTCCCCAGAGACAGAGATGAACCTAGGCCCTAATCTGAAACCTAGCTTTGGTTTCCAGGCATCTCTTATCAGAGGATTAGCTTTGAAACCAGCATGTGGGGTTTCCTGAGGCACCCAATAGAACCTCTCTCATCTCCACATGAGAAGCTTTTTATTTGAAGCTGTGCCAAACCCACCAAGTAGAAGAATCCTGCAGGGACCCTAAGCCACCACCACATTCCACAGTCTCCATGGACACAAAGCCACATTATGAACCATCCTCATGAGAGTCCATTTCAACTCAGCACCCCCAGGTAGCTCGCCCCAGAGCCAGCAGATCAAACCTGCCTTGTTGCTAGGAGCCAATGGAATGAGAGCTGGGTTTTCCAGGCATCCATCCTTAGAGAACTGTTATCCAAACTTTCCATAAGGGGCATTCTTGAGCCATCCAACAGGACTCAACTCTCCCACAGAAGGAAACCTTGCAGTTTGGAGCAATTCACAACCCACAGCGTGGGAAAATCTCCATGGACTCCCTTAAGGGGCTATCATAGACACAAACTCCAGCCTGAGTCAATCTCTGATACGCGCCCTTACTTCAGATGCATGAGATCTTGATTCAGCCACTGCAGAATGGGCCTGCCATGCCCTCAGCATGAAACCTAACCCTAGCATGTGTTCTCAGACTACCGTCCTCACACTCCTCTCCCACAAGCCCTCCAGATTGAGATTTCCAGAGCCACAATGCAGCACTCTGCCTGTCCACCAGAAGAAAAACATTGCCCTATGGAGCTGCCCAGACACCACAAATGAGGATCGACCTGCACAACCCTTGATCGCACCCCAATTTCAGAGGCTTCCCTGTGCACTAACGCTCATTCTAACACAGCCTGAGGCCAGATCTCCCGTCAGACACCAACACAGCTGGATGCATATCCAGCATATTGGACCCATCATGACCTTAGGACATGAAAACCCAGCCTGGTTTTTCAGGCATCTGAACCTAGACCTTATCTCAAATCCATGCACCAGGGGGAACCCGACGCACAAATCAGAACTCCTCCTTCCTCATAAAAGAAACCTTGTTTTGGGGATGGTGTCAAACATTGAGAATAGGATAAACCTGCATGTCCCATGGGCCACGCCCATGCTTGAGGGCTGCCTTGGGCACAAACACACATTGTGACCCTCAGCGTGGGCCCCATTTTCAAATAAGGACTCTCGGTGGCTGGACCAAGAGTCCGCATATCGGGTTTGCCTTGACCCTTGGGCCCAATCCTAAGACACCTGAGAGAAAAAAACAGGACTCCTCCCTGCCCACAGAATGACCCCAAACTCTTGGGAGCCGGGCCATATCCCCAGAGAGGGAGCACCACCCAGGACCATTAGGCCACGTCTACATTCCACGGCCATCCTTGACAAACAATCCAGAAACAATACCATGAGCTACCACCTCTCACTTGCTCTTATTTAATATCCCGAAGAGCTCCCCTTATGGTCTGTAGATAGGGCCTGCCATACCCTCGGACCCAAATCTAAGCCAAATTTGTGTTTTCAGACTTCAGTCCCCACAGTCCTGGCCCACACACCCTCCAGACTGGAGTCTCAGGAGCCACACCACAGGACTGTGCCTGCACTCTCGAAGGAATCTATGTCCATTACATTAGCCACATCCCTACAGAGGAGGATGAACCTACAAGGCCTCCAAGGCCTTCTCAATATTGTAGGTCACCCTGGAAAAAAATGGTGCATTCTGAGATAACCTGAGCAACTATCTCCATTCAGTCATGCAGACAGATGTACCCAGAGACAGAGATTGAACTGGAGAGGCCCCTAGGCCCTAATCTGAACCGTAGCTTTGGATTCTAGGCATCACTCCAAAGAGGCCAAGTTTTGAATACCAGAATATGGGGGTTTCCTGAGGCAAAAACCAGAACACCTCTCATCTCCACAAGGGAAGCTTGCTCTTTGAAGCTGCTCAAACCCTCTGGGTAGCAGAATCCTGCAGGGCCCCACAGCCACCATCACATTCCAAGGTCTTCATGGACACAAACCCACATTATGGCCCATCTTCATGAGAGTCCATTTCAGCCCAGCCCACTGGGTAGCACCCCCCCCCAAGCCAGCATATAGAACTTGCCTTATCCCCAGGAGCCAATGGGAATGGGGGATGGGGTTTCCAGGCATTCATCCTTAGAAAAACGCTATCCAAACTTTTAGTATGGGGCAACCTTGAGCCATCCAAGAGTACTTGCCTGTCCTGCAGAAGAAAACCTTGCAGTTTGCAGCAGCTCACAACCATAGAGAGGAAAACTACCATGGCCTCATGAGGCCCATGATTCATGAACGGGCCATCATGCACACAAACTCCAGCCTGAGCGAAAGTATGATACTCGCCTTGACTTCAGATGCAAGAGATCTCAATTCAGGAACTTCAGAGTGGGCCTGCCTTGCCCTAGGCCCCAAACCTAATCCTAACTTGTGTTTTCAGACTTCCGTCCTCACACTCCTGTCCAACAAGCCCTCCAGACTAGGAATTCTGGAGTCACAACGCAGCACTCTGCCTGACCACCTGAAGGAAAAAAATGCCCTATGGGGCTGCCCAGAAATCGCAAATTAGGATCAAGCTGCATGGCCCTCGAACACACACCAATTTCATAGGCTGCCTTGTACACTAATGCTCTGTCTGACACAGCATGAGACCAGACCTCCCATCAGACACCAAGACAGCTGGCCACATATCCAGCTCATCGGACCCAGCATGGCCTTATACTGTCATCTCTTCCCAACCTGGGTTTTCAGGCAGTGGAACCTAGATATTCTCTCAAATACATGCACCCAGAGGAATCTGCTGCACAATCAGAGCACCTCCTTGCCCATGCAAGAAACCTTGCTTTTGGGTTGGTATCAAACCTTCAGGGTAGGAGAAACCTGCATGGCCCATGAGGCCACGCCCATGCTTGAGAGCCTCCTTGGGCACAAACATGCATTGTTACCCTCAGTGTGAACCCCGTTTTAAAATAAGGCCTCACAGTGGCTGGACAAAGTGCCCACATGTGGGCTTGCCATGCCCCTAGGTCCCCAATCCTTACTAGAGATCTGTATTTCCAGTCGCCCCTACCCAGGGTTCTACTCATAATTCCCTCTTATTGAGGGACACCAGAGGCAGAAAACAGACTCATACTTTCCCACAGAATGACCCCAAACTCTTGAGAGCCAGGCCAAATCCCTAGAGAGGAAGACTCGTCCATGGTCCATGAAACCACCCCTGCATTCCTCGTCCATTATTGACACAAAATCCAGAGAGATAAACCTGAGCTACCGCCTGACACTCGCCCTTATTTCATATCCCGAGGAGCTACCCTCACAGTCTGTAGATAGGGCCTTCCATACCTTCGGTCCCAAATCTAAGGCGAGCTTGTGTTTTCAGACTTCTGTCCCCACAGCCCTGGCCCACCCACCCTCCAGGCTGGGGCCTCTGGAGCCACACCACAGGAATGTGCCTGCCTAAATTCAGTAGGCCGTTCTGAACCAAAATGTGTAATCAGACACACCCTAGTCATCTACCGCCAGGCAGACACGCAGGTCAATGGACCTAAGTCAGAAGATTGAACCTGACATGCCCATAGGATCTCATCGGATCCCTAGCTTAGGTGGTCAGGCATCTGTCCCCAGAGGCCTTTTCTGTAATACCAACATATGGTCCAACATGTGGTCCCTGAGTCACGCAACCGAACCTTTCCTAACCCCAGAAGAAAAGCTTGCTCTTGGGAGCTGTGTCCAACCCTCAGGGGAGGAGAATCCTGCATGGCTCCCGAGACACTGCCAAAATTTAAGGTCTCTGTGGACAGAAACCAGGATTTTGACACATCAGCATGAGACCCCTGTGAATTAAGCCCCTGGGAACTTCGCCACAGAGCCAGCAGATTGAACCTGCCATGTTCCTAGGCTGAAAAGGGGACGTGAGGTAGGCTTTCCAGTCATTCATGTGGAGAGCCCTGTTATAGAATCTTTCCATATGGGGGACCCTGGAGCCATCTACCCGTACTCCACATGGCCCACGGAAGGACACCTTGCTGTTTGGAGCAGCTCACAAGCCCCAGCGTGGGAAATCTTCCATGGCCTCATGAGGCTACCTCTCCATTAGTTGACCATCATGGACACAAAATCCAACGTGAGCGGACATCTGACACTCGCCCTTACACAGGTGCTGGATATCTCGAATCAGCAGCTGCACTTTGGAACTTCAATGCGCACCATACTGAATGAAACCGTAGCTTATGTTTTCAGAATTCCATCCTCACAATCATGGCCCGCAAGCCCTACAGATTGGGAATTGTGGATCCACAACACAGCCTTTTGCCTGCCCACCTGAAAGAAGGAGATCCCTATGGGTCTTTACAGAATCCCCACGTGAGGATCAACCTGCACAGTCCTCGATTGCACCCCATTGTCCTAGGCCACCCTGTGCACGAATGCTCTGTCTGACACAGCCTGAGTCCCGACCTCCTGTCAGCCACAGAGATAGCGGGCCCCATATCCTGTAGGTGGGACCTTCCATGGCCTGAAATCATCATCTCTACCCATCCTGGGTATTCAGGCAACTGTCCCCAGACCTTAGCTCCAATCCCCGACTATGGGGGAATCTGAAGCACAAAAGAGTACCCCTCTTTCCCCATGGCAGGAAACCTTGCTAATCCTATGGGTGTCCAACCCTCAGAGTGGGAGCCAGCTGCATGGCCCATGAGACCACGCCCACTTATGAGGTCAGCCTTAGGCACAAACAGGCATGTGACCCTCAGCCTGAGCCCCCTTTCAAACAAGCCCCTCAATAACTGGGCCAGGAGCCCACAGAGCGGGACTGCCATGCCCCTCGACCCAAATCCTAACCCTCAGTGGGGTTATGCAGGCGCCGGGACTCTCTGGAGTCCCTGTTTTGGCTGTACCCCTGAGACGGAACACAGCACTCTTCTCTTCCCCTAGAAGGACACCAAACTCTTGGGAGCCAGGCAGAATCACCAGATTAAAATCACCCATGAGGTCCCATGAGGCCACCCCTACATTCTGTGGCCATTATAGAAACACCATCCAGACATAAGAGCCTGCACTACCACCTCCAGCCACCTGAATTTCAAATCCTGAGGAGCAGCCCTCAGGGTCTGCATATAGGGCCTGCCATCACCTAGGCCCTAAACCTAAGTGGAACTTGTGTTTGCATACTTCTGCCCCAAATCCCTGGTCCATATGCCTTCCAGGATGGGGCCTCTGGAGCCACACTGCATGACTGGGTATAATGTGAGGGCCTGTATGAGGTCCAGGTTAGCCAGAGGAAATTACTTGCAAACCAAATATATGGGTGGGCCAGGCCAGATGGAGACATCCAATCAGTGGGATGCACATATATTTACTGTAGTGAATTAAAATCTCATTGGCCTCCTTTGTGTGGGCCGGGCTCAACCACCTCTATAAAGGTTAGTCTGTGAGGCTGGGGGACAGGAGTAGCAGGAGTAGTAGTAGCCATTGGGGTAGCCAACGGGGGTAGTAGCCATAGGAGTAATAGTAGGCTGGAGCAGCGCCACTGTGAGCGGCCATGCCGCCCAAAGCAGTGGCATGGCCACAAGCAACCTCACTGGGAATGGTGTGGTCAGGGACGTAGTCATTGGGAGCAGCGTCATGAAGAGCAGAGTCTGTGCCATTGGGGTTGTCATCCTTGTCGTCATCACCTCTTCATTCTCAGGAGTGACCTCGTCTGGGGAGCGGCCTTGCCAGAGCAGCAGCATCTGGGGAACAGACTCATCTCGGGAGCAGCCTTGTCTGGGGAGTGACCTCCCTGGAACAGCATCGTTCCGGGAGCAGCCTCATCTGGGATGCAGCCTCGTCTGGGGAGTGGACTCCCTGGAACGGTGTCATTCCGGGAGCAGCCTCGTCTGGGGTGCAACCTCGTCCGGGTAGCAGCCTCATCCGGGGAGTGGCCTCGCCAGGGAGTGGCCTTGCTGGAGTTGTTGTCCTCGCCGTTGTTGCCTCTTTGTCTTCAGGAGCAGCGTCCTTGTTGTCGTCGCCTCTTCTCTCATTAGGGGGAGAGGTCTCGTCCAGAGAGGCCTCATCCAGAGTGGCTTCGTCCGGGGAATGGCCTTGTCCATGGAGCGGCCTCTTCCAGAGATTGGCCTCACTGGAGCGGTGTTGTCGTACTCATCATTGTCACCTCTTTGTCATCGGGAGTGTCCTCGTCGTCATCATCTCTTCGTAAGAGATGGCCCTGACTGGTCGGCTTGATTTTTGGTGCTTTGCACAAAATAAAGCTTTGCTTGATTTTTGCTTTAGTCAGTCTCATTCCTTTGATCACGGACCCTATCACTGGGGCTCGTCTGGGATCAAACGATTAGAACTAAGCCATCATTGGAATTTGTGGGAAAAGCCTCTGGAGGTGTTGGGATCTTGTCTGTCTGTCTGGTTGGAGCTCCAGGGTATGGCCCACTGGGGAGAAGCTGGATGCAGCCATGCTCCCCAGGGCTGGAGAGGATGTGGGGATGTATCATCCTTCTGTTGGTAGATCAACGGAGGGTTCGAGTCCCCCTCGGTGGTTGGGGGGGTTCGAGTCCCCCTAGATGGTCAGGGGGTTTGAGTCCCCCTGGGCTTAAGGGGATCACCGAGGGTTCGAGTCCCTCTTGGCAGTCAGGGGATCACCAAGGGTTTTAAATCCCCCTGGGTGGTCAGGGTGTTCTGCAGGTCAGGGCCTGCCAGGGTGTTCTAGTCCCCCTGGGCAGTCAGGGGCCTGCTTCTAGTCCACCTGGGTGGTCTCCAGGGATTCAAGTCCCCCTAGGCAGTCTCCGGGGGTTCGAGTACCCCCTGGGTGGTCACCAGGGACCAAGAAAATTCCCACCAGCAGCAGGTTCTGGGTAAAGACTGCTGGGTCCACGGTTGTCTTTGTGTTCTCTTTTTGTTGTCTGTTGTGTTGTTTGTTGTGCTTGAAGGAATGAGGTAAGCAGAGAGTAAGGGGACTCTTACTTTCAATGCTCCATTACTCATAATAGATGTGGGGTTTCTCCCTCACTCATTTTGTGTGTTAAGGGCTGTAACTGGAGCCAACTGGGGTTAGTCTAACTCAGGACAGAGACTTTAAGGAATATTCCCAAGCAGCTGATGAAACTCCTTTTGTTTCAGGGAATTCTTTGTCTTCTCTGGACCTACGTGGACCGCCTAGCCCCTCCCCATTGCTGGAGGAAAAGCATGGCGTCTGAAGTGGAACAGGCCCAGGTGGAACATGAAATCTGTTAGCAAAGAGATGACTGAATTGATGGTTAATTTTCTGTCTCAGGGTTTTAATGGGTAATTTTAAAAGTAGCTTTCGGATTCTTTGTAACCTGAAGCTTTGAAGTCTTGCTTGGATGATAAATGGGATGAAGTGCTAAGGCGCTGGTTGCTGGAACTAGGTTTGTCCTTTTGTAATCTGTTGGTAAACATGTTTTGTGCTTAATTGCTATTGCAACAGTTCAAAATTGGTTAATATTTAGTCTTCACTAGAGATTGAGATGTTTCTAAGAAAATGTAAATTGTTTTCTCTTTGCCCGCCCAGAACTGTAAATGAGATCTCTGACTCATAAGGCTTTTCCTTAATATGTTAAGTTACTCAGGAAGTACTGCTAAATCAATGATAAACCTTGGGTTACATTTGGGTAAATGCTGTAACAACTCCAGAAGTTCTATACATTTCCTAAAGTTTTAATATTTTGCTAAGGGTCATCATTGGATATTTAACCATATCTATTCTGAGTTTTTGTCATTTGTAATTGTTTTAATTCTCTTGTACAATGAATTCCGCCTTAAAATAAATTCATATTGGAGACGTTCAGAACAAATACAGGTATTTGATATGTTGAAATCCTGGAACTGAAATGGGTAAGAATTTCCAGAAGTAAAAGCTGCCCTCGGACTAAATCAGAATTAGTACAGTGACTCAAGGTAAGAATGAGTCTCCAAGAGCTTTCCTAGAAAGGCTTATTGAAGCCTATAAAATGTTTACCACAATCGACCTTGAGGCACACAGAAATCAGGAGGCAGTGAATCTTGTTTTTGCCAGTCAGCCCCAGGTATAAGGAAGAAAATTGAAGGATTTGAAGGGAAGAATCTGAGTTAGTGGAAATAGCAGAAAAGGTGTTTAACAACAGGGATGCACAGGAGGATGAAAAACAGCAAAAAGCTGGTTAAGGTTTTGGCATTACATGAGGCAGGTAGGCGATGATAAATGGAAGGAAAAGCCTAAGTACAGAGAAGGCAGGCGGGAAGCCTTAGATTAAGATCAGTAAGGAAAAATGACATTGGGCCAGGGAGTTCTCCAAAAGGAAGACAGCAGTGCTGGCCACCAGAGTAAAAATTAAAGTTGAGGGGAAATCAGTTGATTTTTTGGTGGACACGGGAGCCCAATTTTCATCATTACTTAAACCTATGGGAAAACTATCTGGAGAGGAAGTCTGGGTATAAGGAGCAAATGGCACAGAGAGACATAAATGGACAACAGAGAGGACTTTAGAATTGGCCTCGGGAGTAGTTAAATATTGATTTTTGTTCCTCCCTACGTCACTTTTGGCAGTTCCCCCTTCCATGGGAAGCAAAGGAATTAATGGCCTCAGAGGAGACAAGTTCCTACTTCCTTGCAAATCTCCATGGAACACACCATTGCTGCCAATCAAAGGGCTGAGACTGGGGAGTACTGACCCATTCAGGACTTGCAGGAAGTTAATAAACAAGTTGAACATATCCATTTTACGGTGCCTAACCCCTATACCCTATTCTCCCTCCTGGGCCCCAAAAGAACTGTGTATACCATCTTAGATCTCAAAGATGCATTTTTCTGCATATCTTTAGCAAGGGAATCTCAGCACCTTTTTGCCTTTTAGTGGTCCGACTCACAAGAAGGGTTCCAAGGCCAGCTCACCTGGGCAAAACTTCCCCAAGGGTTCAAGAATTCACCCACTATCTTCGATGAGGCCCTACATGAGGATTTTCATGAGTACAGAACCTCCAACCCAGGAATCACTCTGTTACAGTATGTTGATGACTTGCTAATAGCCCTGAGGACTATGAGTCATGCTTGCAGAGGACAAGAGCTCTCTTACAGACTGCAGGAAAAAGGGTATTGCATGTCAGCAAAGAAAGCATAGCTTTGTCAGGGCCATGCTACTTATCTAGGCTTTGTTCTCCACGAGGGATTGTGTTCACTGTCTGAGGCCAGGAAAGAGGTGATCACCTGATACCCCTGCCCCACCCAGTCCCGACAAGTGAGGGTTTCTTGGATGATGGGCTACTGTAGGCAGTGGATCCTGCGGTTTGCGGAGATCGCCCAACCTCTCTACGAACTGGAAAAAGGGGGGCTCACTGTGATAGTATGGACAGCTGAGGCAGAAGGAGCATTTCAGGAATTACAATCAGCCTTACTGAGAGCCCCATCTTGGCCATCCCAGAATCCCTTTCACTTGTATGTGGATTAAAAAGCAGGGTGGCCAAAAGAGGTTTGACACAGAATCTGGGGCCTTGGCAAAGGCCAGTATCCTATCTTAGAAAGAAACTAGATCCAGTACTGGCTGCGCTCCCCTCTTGTGTCTGCATAATTGCTGCCATGGCCCTCTTGGTCAAGGATACAAGTAAGTTGAATTTGAGTCATAATCTCATCTTGACCACCACCGACGCTATCGAGGGCCTTCCCCCTACTTCACCAGACCGATGGATAATGGACGCCTTAGTGATGGGTTATCAGACCCTCATCCTCAATGAACCAAGAGTGACCTTCCAGCCCCCAGCAGTGCTAAATCTAGCTACGTTGCTGCCAGAGGAGTTAGCTGACCTTCCACATGTTGCGGGGAGGTCCTAACCCAACTCACAGGAGTAAGGCTAGAACTCAGAGACATTCCCCTCTCAGATGGAGAGATGACTCTGTTCACAGACGGGAGTAGCTACATGGTTGGTGGAAAGAGGTATGTGGGGTCTGCGGTGGTTTCCCCTGAGCAAGATCTCTGGACAGAAACCCTGCCACAGAGAACCTCGGTGCAAAAAGCGGAGCTGATTGCACTCAATAAGGCACTGCAGATGGCCAAAGGTAAAACCGCCAACATCTATACAGACAGCAGGTATGCCTTTGCTACTCTCCATATACATGGGGCTATTTATAAAGAAGGGGGCCTATTAACAGCACAAGGAAAAGGGATTAAAAACAGAGGAGAAATATTGGCTCTCCTCCAGGCTATTTGGGACCCAAAAGAGGTAGCCGTTATGCATGCCCAGGACACCAAAAGGGGACTGATCTGATTTCAA
Source organism: Meles meles (assembly GCF_922984935.1). NCBI lineage: Eukaryota > Metazoa > Chordata > Mammalia > Carnivora > Mustelidae > Meles > Meles meles. Next base: position 37,641,764 of record NC_060088.1, on the reverse strand, counting down.
AGAAAACCAATTAGCAGATCAAGCCACAAAGCAAGTAGTCCAAGAAACAATACAAGAACTGGTTACACTTCCAGCTCCAGCCCTACCAGAAAAACAAAACTATTCAGAGGAAGATTTAAAGTATTTACAAAATGGGCTAAATTGGACTATGGAAGAGGACTGGGCTAAGACTAAAGCAGGGAAGGTAATTCTTCCTCGAAGACTAGGTAAGAAGTTAGTAGACCAGATAGATTAGGGTACTCATTTGGGGACACTCAAACTCAAGGTGCTTATAGGCATGCAAATTCCAGGTTTCTAAATTAGGGCGTATGATTCAGGATGTAGTTGACAGATGTGCTCAATGCCAGGCAGTTAATGTGGGAAGAACTAAAATGGGAAAAGGGAAAAGAGAAAGAGGTAGGGAACCAGGAATTTATTGGGAAATAGATTTTACAGAAATGAAAAAATATGGGTACAAGTATATGTTAGTTTTTGTAGATAACTTTTCAGGCTGGGTAGAGGCTTTTGCCACCAAACATGATATGCCAAGAGTGGTAGCCAAAAAGCTACTAGAAGAAATAATTCCTAGGTTTGGGTTGCCTCTTGTGATTGGGTCAGACAATGGCCCTGCATTTGTGATTCAGTCTCACAGGCATTGGCCAAGGCCGTGGGCACTAGTTGGAAACTACATTGTGCCTACCAGCCCCAGAGTTCTGGGCAAGTAGAGAGAATTAATCGGATTCTTAAAGAGACCTTGGCAAAACTAATTCTTGAGACTGGCAGTGGATGGGTGGATCTCCTTCCTTTCACCTCAGGGCAGGATGTACACCCTATTTAAACAAAGTGACCCCATTTGAAATAATGTTTGGGAGATGCCCACCCCAACTCTGTCCTTGGCTACAAGATGTTGCCCTAGCAGAAATGACTGATCAATCTGTACTCCAGTCACTGCAGGCATTACAATCTGTCTTAAAAAAGCCCACACAGGGATCTGGACTGACCACACTGGGATGGAGATGGAGGTGGAACCACATCCTTACCAACCCGGGGACTTGGTTTGGATATGTCTCTATCAAGTGGGAAACTTGGAGTCTTGCTGGAAGGGACCATTTACTCTTATCCTAACCAACACCATGGCAGTAAAAGTAGAAAGCATTAGGGCCTGGATTCACGTGGATGACATCAAATGAGGCAAGGACAAGGACAGCTCCCAGAGATTTTGGCCCCTGTATTATAAATACCCTAATGTCATTTGTACCAAAGAAAATTAGAGTGATAAAAATATTAGTCTTATATGCTCAATATAAACCATTACAACAGGAGAAGATAGAACTGGCTGAAAACTCAAGGATTTGACTAATTTCCAAGGAAAAAGGGGGAATGTGAGGGCCTCTATGAGGGCCTGGTTAGCTAGAGGAACATACTTGCAAACCCTGGGTATAGAGGCAGACCAGGCTGGATGGAGACATCCAATCAGTGGGGCGGCCATATATTTACTGTGGTGTGTTGAAATCTCATTGGCCACCTCTGTGTGGGCTGGGCTCCACCACCTCTATAAAGGTTAATCTGTGAGGCTTGGGGGGGAGTAGGAGGAGGAGCAGTAGTAGCGTGGGGATAGACGTTGGTGTAGCCATTGGGGTAGTAGTCGTCGGAGTAATAGTTGTGGGCACGGCACCGCTTCAAGCCGCCTTGCCACCCCGAGCAGTGGCACCGCTGTGAGCGGCCTTGCCCAGAGTGGTGTCATCAGGGCTCTAGTCGTCGGGAGCAGCGTCATGGAGAGCAGTCTGTATCATCAGGGTTGTCGTCCTCATCATCCTCATTGCCTCTTCATCGTCGGGAGTGGCCTCTTCTGGGGAGCAGCCTCACAGGGGAGTGGCCTCACTGGAGCAGTGTTGTTGTCCTCGTCTTCGTCACTTCTTTATCATAGGGAGCGGAGTCCTCGTCGTCATCGCCTTTTTGTAAGAGATGGCCCCGAATGGTCAGTTTGATTTTCGATGCTTGGCGCGAAATAAAGCTTAGCTTGATTTTTGCTTTGTGTCAGTCTCATTCCTTTGATCACGGACCCTGACAACGAGTACGTGCCTCCATTAGCTCTGCATAATGGACACAAACTCCAGCATAAGCGAACATCTGACACTTGCCCTTACTTAGGTGCTGGAGATCTTGAATCAGCCCCTGCTCATTGGAACTGCCAATCCCTCAGCCCTGAACCTAACCCTAGATTGTTTTCAGACTTCCGTCTTCACACTCCTGGCCCATAAGCCCTCCAGATGGGGATTTCTGGAGCCATTAGGCAGCATTTGCCTGACCACCAGAGAGAAGAAGTGCCTATGAGTCTTCCCAGAAACCCCACATGAGGATCAAACTGCATGGCCCAATATCATAGGCTGCCCTGTACACTATTGCTCTCTCTGACACAGCCTGAGCCCTGACCTCCTGTTAGCCACCAAGTAACTGGCCGCCTATCCACCAGATTGTACCTGCCATTACCCTAGGCCATCATCTCTATCCAACCTGTGTTTCAGGGCATGTCCCCCAAAGACTGTTCTCAAATCCCTGCACTTGGGGAATGTGGTCTACAAAATGGAGTCCTCCTTCTCCCAGCAGGAATCCTTGCTATTGGGATGTGTGTAAAACCCTCAGAGTAGGAGAAACCAGCATGGCCCATGTGGCCACGCCCACTGTTGAGGGACACCCTGGGCACAAACCCGCACTGTGACCTGAGCCATGTTTTCAACTAAGCGCCCTCAGTACCTTGACCTACATCCAGCATATGAGTCCTGGTATGACCCAGGCCCTAATGCTATCCTAAGGGTGGGTTTCCAGGCACCCACCCACAGAACTCTGCTCTCAAATCCCTCCTTAGGGGAGACTTGATTGATCAAACAGAATTCCTCCTTTCCCCAACAAGACAACATGCAATTTGGAGCAGTGCTATACCCCCAAAGAAGCACAATCTCCCATGGTCTATGAGGGCACCCCTACATTTCCCGGTCATTCTAGAGTCACCATCTTAGGCCTGCCATTAACTTAGGCCAAAATTGTATTGGAAGGTTGGGTTCACAGGCACCAATACAAGGAGCACTGCTCTCCAATCCCTCCTCATGGGTCCACTGGATCATAAAACAGGATTCCTCCTTTCCCATCAATGACAACACGCAATTTGGAGCGGTGCAAAACCCCAAAGAGGGAGGATCTCCCTTTGCCCATGAGGCTACCCATAAATTCCACAGTCATTTTAGACACAAACACCACAGACAAAAGCCTGAGCTTCTGCCTCACAGTCGCCCTCATTTCCAATCCCAAAGAGCTCTCCTCAGGATCCACACATTGGGCCTTCCATACCCTCAGCCCTAATCCTAACCCAAGTTGGTGTTTTAAGACTTCTGTCTCCAGAGTCCTCCCCCACAAACCCTCCAGACTGGGTATTCCATAGCTACACCACAGGACTGTGCCTACCCCCCAGAAGGAAGCTGGGCCCTTTAGAGCTTCAAGAAACCTCAAGAATTAAAGAAACCTGCAAGGCCCCTGAGGCCACCCCAATGGCGTAGGATGCCCTATATAATAATACGCAGTCTGAAACACCTTGATCAACTACCTACCATCAGACATCCATGTAGATGGCCCCAGAGTGAGAAGTCTCAGTCCTCATCTGTACCCCAGTTTAGGTTTTCACGCATATGTCCCCCAAAGTCTGTATAATGAATACCAAAATTTGGGGGATCCCTGAGCCACAGAACACAACACCTCCTGTCACCAGAAGGAAACCTTGCTATTTGGATGTGCGCCCAGACCCTCAATGTAGTAGAATCCTACATGGACCATGAAACCTCTGCCATAACCTAAGGTATCCCTGTTCAAAAACCAGCATTATGACCCTCAACATGAGACTCCTCTTCACCTCAGCCCCCTGGGTAGCTCACCCCAGACATAGCAGAGAGGATGTGCCTTGTCCCCCAGCTCCAATATTTCACCTAGGTGGGGTTTTCAGGCATCCATACGTAGACTCTGCTCTCGAATCCTTCCATACGGGGTTCCCTTGAGCCATCAAATAGCTCTCCCTGTGTCCCAAAGAAGAAAACCTTGCTGTTTGGAGCTGTGCCCAACCCCCAGATTGGGAAAACCTCCATGTCCTCAGGAGGCCACCCCTACATCAGGCGGCCCTCATGGACACATACTCCAGCCTGAGTGGACGTCTGACACTTGCCCTTCGTTCAGATGCCTGGGATCTCGCCTCAGCCTCTGCAGATCAGGCCTGCTGTGCCTGAAGCCCTAACCCTAACCTGAGCTTGTGTTTTCAGTCTTCCATCCCCAGAGTTCTGGTGCACAAGCCCCCCATATTGGGAATTCTGGATCCGCAACACAGCATTCTCCCTGCCTTTCAGAAGGCAAAAGTGGCCTAGGGATGTGCACAGAAACCCCAAATGAGGGTCAAACTGCACGGCCCTGGAGGGCACCGCATAGTGCATCACTGTGCACTAATGTTCAGGCCGCCACAGTCTGAGCAGCGACATTCCTTTCAGCCACACAGGTAGCTGGCCGCCTATCCACCAGATGGGACCTGCCATGACCCTAGGCCATCATCTCTACCCAACCTGGGTTTCTAGGCATGTCCCGAGAGACCTGGTCTCAAATCCCTGCAGGAACATAGTCCACAAATGAAGTCCTCCTTCCACCAGCAGGAAACCTTGCTATTGGGATGTTTGTACAACCCTAAGAGTTGGTGAAACCTGCATGGCCTCATAGGCCATGCCCACTCTGGAGGGCCACTTTCGGTACCAACACATATTGTGACCCTCAGCCTGAGCCCCATTCTCAAATAAGACCCCTTGGGGGCTGGACCCAGAGCCCGCATATAGAGATGGACATGCCCCTATGATGAAATCCTAAGCTAAGTTGGGGTTTTCCAGGAGATTGTACTTAGAGCCTGTTCTGGGATCCCTGTTTTGGGAGGATCCCTGAGACAGAAAACATGACTCCGCCCTTCCTGCAGAATGACACCAAACTATTTGGGGCCAGGCAGAAACCCCTAGAGGGAGAACATTTCATGGGCCCAGGAGGCCACCCCTACATTCCGTGGCCAACCTAGATACAAAATCCAGAGTTAAAAGGCTCAGCAACCACCTCACACTCATCCTCATTTCAGATCCCAAGCAGCTCCCCTCAGGGTCTGCAGATCGACCCTACCCCACCATCAGCCCTAATCCTAACCCGATTTTTTGTTTTCAGACTTCTGTCCCAGAGCCCTGGCCCACACACCATCCAGGCGGGGCTCCGGAGCCACAACTCAGGACTGTGCCTGCACACCCAAAGGAAACTGTGCCCTTTACAGTCGCCAAAACCCTTGAGATTAGGAAAAACCTGCAAGGCCCCAGAGACTACCCCAGTTTCTTAGGAAACCCTGGACAAAAGTGCACAGTGTGACACATCCCAGGCAATGACCTCTAGTCAGATACCCAGATAGATGGCCCCAGAGTTAGAAGGCTGATGCTGACATGCCCCTCTGCCCTAAACTGAACTGTAGCTTGGGTTTTCAGGCTTTGGTCAGCAGAGGCCTGGTCTCAGATACCAACTGATTGGGGTTTCTGAGGCCCAGAACAGAACACCTCCTGTTGCCAGAAGGGAACTTTGCTCTTTGGAGCTGTTTCAAACCCTCAGGGAAGGAGAATTCTGCATGGACCCTGAGCCACTGCCACATTCCAAGATCATCCTGGACACATCCCGCATTGAGACCCATCAGCATGAGACTCCATTTGAACACATTTCCCTGGCTAGACTTACCCAGAGACAGCAGATCGAAACTGCCTTTTTCCTAGGTGCCAGTGGGAAGACCAGGTGGGGTTTCCAGGTGGGGTTTCCATATGGAGAGTCTACTCTCAAATATTTCCCTATGGGGGACAATTGATCATCAAAGAGGACATGCCTGCCCTGCAGAAGAAAACCGTGCTGTTCGGAGCAGCTCACGAAACCCAGTGTGGGAAAACCTCCATGGCCTCTTGAGGCCACCTGTCCATTAGGCAGCCATCATGGACACACACTCCAGCCTGAGTGAACGTCTCACACTCGCCCTTACATCAGATGCAGGAGATCTTAATTCAGTCTTTGCAGATTGAGCCTGCCATGCCCTAGGCCCTGAACCTAACTCTTGCTTGTGTTTTCAGACTACTGTCCTCACATTCCTGGCCCACAAAACCTCCAGATTCGGAATTCTGGAGCCACAGTGCAGCACTCTGTCTGCCCATCATAATAAGGTAAACTGCCCTATGGGGATGCCCAGAAAACCCACATGAGGATCCACCCACATGGCCCTCGACAGCACTGCAATTTCATAGGCCGCCCTCTGCACTAATGCTCTGTATGACACAGCCTGAGACCAGACATCCCGTCAGCATCTCAGACAGCGTGCCACAATTCCAGCAGATCAGAACTGCCCACACCCCAGGTCATCATTTCTACCCAACCTTGGTTTTCAGGCATCTGTTCCAGACCTTATGTCAAATACCTGAACCTGAAGCACAAAACAGAACTCCCTGTGGCAGAAAACCTTGCGGTTGGGCTGTGTGTCAAACCCTCCAAGTTGGTGAAATCTCCTCGGCTTATGAGGCTTGGCCACTCTAGAGGGCGGCCATGGGCACCAACATGCATTGTGACCCTCAGCCTGAGCTCCATTCTCAAATAAGACCCTCCGTGGCTGGACCCAGAGCACGCTTATCAGGCTGGCAATGCCCCTAGGCCAAAATTCTATGCCAGCGTGGGGTTTCCCAGGATGGTACTCAGAGCTCTGTTCTCGAATCTCTGTATTTGGGGGACCCCTGAAACAGAAAACAGGACTCCTCCCTTCTCCAAGAATGACACCAAACTACTGCGGGCTGGGCAGAATCCACAAGGGACCATTTTCCTTCCAGAGGGTAGGCACAGCCTTGAGGTGTGGCACCAGAGGCCCCACTCTTCAGGGTGTGTGGTCCAGAGCTGTAGGGACAGAAGTCTGAAAACAAAAACTCTGGGTAGGTTTCGGGTCGAGGGTATGGCATGCCCGATCTACAAATCGTGAGGGGAGTTCCTCAGGATATGAAATCAGGGTGAGTGTGAGGCGGTAGCTCAGGCTTTTGCCTCTTGATTTTGTGAAAAGGATGGCCATGGAATGCATAGGTAGCCTCATAGGCCAAAGATGATTCTCCTTCTCTGGGGATATAGCTGGCTCCCAATAGTTTGGGGTCATTGTGTGGGAAGGCAGGAGTCCTGTTTTCTGTCTCAGTGGTCTCTCCATAAGAGGGATTCCAGAGCAGAGCCTCAGGAACAGGCGACCTGAAAACCCCAACTTTGGTTAGAATTGGGCATAGTGGCATGGCAAGCACAATATGTGCGCTTTTGGTCCAGCTACCGAGAGGATTTATATGAAAACGGGGCTCAGGTTGAGGGTCACAATGCCTATTTGTGCCCAGGAGGCGCTGAATCATGGGAGAGGTCTCATGGGCCATGCAGGTATTTCCTACACTGAGGGTTTGAACTTTGACACGCATCCCAACAGCAAGGTTTCTTGCCATGGGGGAGGAGCAGTTCTATTTTATGCATCAAATTGTCCCATGTGCAGGGTTTTGACATAAGGTCTAGGGACAGGTGTCTAAAAACCTAGGTGGGAAGAGATGTCAAACTAGGGCCATTGAGGGTACAATTTGCTGGATATGCTGCCAACTGTCTGAGTGTCTGTCGGGAGGTCTGGGCTCAGGCTGTGTCAGACAGAGCATTAGTGCCCAGGGAAGCCTATGCAATTGGAGTGCAGTTGAGGGCCGTGCAGTTGATCTTCATTTGGGGTTTCTGGACAGCCCCATAGGGCAATGTTTTTCTTCTAGTGGGCAAGCAGAGTGCTGCATTGTGGCTCCAGAATTCCCAATCTGGAGGGCTTATGGACAAGGAGTGTGAGGACGGAAATCTGAAAACACAAGCTAAGTTTAGGTTTGGGGCCGAGGGTAAGGCAGGCCCAATCTGCAGAGGCTAAACCGAGATCTCCTGCATCTGAAGTCAGAGCAAATATCAGACGTTGTGTCAGGTTGGAGTTTGTGACCACGATGGACCCACATGAGGGGGGGGGCCTCATGAGGAGGATATGGAGTTTTTCCACCCTGGGGGTTGTGAGCTGCTCAAAAGCACAAAATTTCCTTCTGCAGGACAGTTGAGTCCTGTTGATTGGATCAAGGATGCCCCATGAAGAAAGACTGCAGTGCAGGATTCTAAGGATGGATGCCTAGAAACCCCACCTCGCATTGCCATTGGCTCCTAGCGACATGTCAGGTTTGATCTGCTGGCTCTGGGGCGAGCTACCCAGGGGTCTCTGTTGAAATGAACTCTCCTGAGGATGGGTCATAATGTGGGTTTGTGTCCATGGAGACCTTGGAATGTGGAGGTGGCTCAGGGGCACTGCAGGATTCTCCTACACGGAGGGTTTGACACAGCTCCAAAGAGCAAGCTTCCCATATGGAGAGGAGAGGGGTTCTGTTCGGTGCCTCAGGAAAGACCAATATACTGGTATTAGCAAACAGGTTTCTGAGGAGAGACGCCTGGAAACCAAAACTAGGGTTCAGATTAGGGAGTAGAGTCCTGTCCGGTTCAATCTTCTCTCTCTGGGGACACAGGAGTAGAGGAAGTAGCTCAGCTTGTATCACAATGCCCCTGTTTGTCCAGGGCAGCTTACACTATTGGGATGGCTTAGGCGGCCTTGGAGTTTTCTTCAAATCTGCAGGGTAGTAGCTAATGAAATGGGCACAGTTTCCATGGAGTGGGCTTAAATCCTAGACAACCTCTGTGAGTTTCATTGTGTTTGTGTATCAGGGAAGCGAGAGTTAATATGAGGGAGAGAAACCCTAGAAGGTGGGGAGCCTAGAAATATTAACAGAGGAATCTGATCTTATAGCCGCAGGTACTTGGAAGCCAGCACAGCTTCTTGAGCAATGGGAAAGCATAAGGGTAGTCACATTTTAGCAGCCAGAGCTCTGCAGGAGGTTGGAGCATCATAGTGATCTTATGCAACCTACTCATTTTAAAGATAAAGAAACCATTATGTAAATAATTTACCAATAGAAACAAAGCTAGCACCCCAAAACTAGCACCCCAAAATATAAATGTATTTATAAAGAAGGATTTGAGCAAAACACTGAATTAAATATACATAGGAAATAGCTTGTATGCCTTGCTGTATTTAAAGTTATGTGACACTCTCATTCAACATAGTTTTAGAAGTCTTAGAACAGCAATCAGACAACAAAGAAAAATAAAAGATATCCAAATTGGCAATGAAGAAGTCAAACTCTCTCTCTTCGCAGATGATATGATACTTCATATGGAAAACCCAAAAGACTCCACCCCCAAACTACTAGAACTCATACAGCAATTCAATAATGTGGCAGGATACAAAGTCAATGTACAGAAATCAGTGGCTTTCTTATACACTAACAATGAAAATACAGAAAGGCAAATTAGAGAATCAATTCCATTTACTATAGCATCAAGAACCATAAGATACCTGGGAAAAACCATAACCAAAGAGGTAAAGAATCTGTACTCAAGGACTACGGAACACTCATGAAAGAGATTGAGGAAGATACAAAAAGATGGAAGACAATTCCATGCTCATGGATTGGAAAAATTAACATTGTAAAATGTCTACACAAAATAAAATAAAATAAAATGTCTATACTGCCAAGAGCAGCCTATATTTTCAAAGCCATTCTGATCAAAATTCCACCAGCATTTTTCAAGGAGCTGGAGCAAACAATCCAAAATTTTATATAGAATTATAAGAGACTCTGAATTGCTAAGGAAATGTTGAAAAAGAACAAAACTGGGGGCATCACGTTGCCTGATTTCAAGCTTCACTACAATGCTTTAATCATCAAGACAGCATGGTACTGGAATAACAACAGACACAAAGACCAGTGGAACAGAGGAGAAAGCCCAGATAGGGACCCTCAACTCTATGGCCAAATAATCTTCAACAAAACAGGAAAAAATATATACGTGGAAAAAAGACAGTCTCTTCAATAAATGGTGCTGGAAAAATTGGAAAATTGGAAAGCTATATGTAGTGGAATGAAAATCGACCATTCTCCTGCACCATACACAAAGATAAACTCAAATGGATAAAAGACTTCAATGTGAGGCAGGAATCATTCAGAATCTTAGAAGAGAAAATAGGCCGTAACCTTTTCGACATCAGCTACATAAACATCTTTCAACATGTGTCTCCAAGGGCAAAGGAAACAGAAGTGCAGATGAACTTTTGGGACTTCATCAAAAGCTTCTGCACAGCAAAGGAAACAGTCAACAAAACAAAGATGAACCCAAGGACTGGGAGAAGATATTAGCAAATATCAATACAGACAAAAGGCTGATATCCAGGATCTCAACATACACAAAAGAGATAATCTTGTCAAAAATGGGCAGAAGACATGAACAGACACTTCTCCAATGAAGATATAGAAGTGGCTAATAGACACATGAAAAAATACTCATCATCACTAGCCATCAGGTAAATTCAAATCAAAACCACATTGAGATACCACCTTACAGAAGTTAAAATGGCCAAAATTAACACAACAGGAAACAACAAGTGTTGGAGATGATGTGGAGACAGGGGAATCCTTTTACACTCTTGGTAGGAATGCAAGTTGTTTTAGTTGCTTTGGGAACAGTGTGGAGATACCTTAAGAAATTAAAAATAATGCGTCCCTAGGACCCTGCAATTGCACTACTCGGTATTTACTCCAAAGATACAGATGTAGTGAAAAGAAGAGCCATCTGTACCCCAATGTTCATAGCAGCAATGACCACAGTCACCAAACTGTTGAAAGAACCAAGATGCCTTCAATGGACGAATAGATAAGGAGGATGTGATCCATATACACTATAGGGTATTATGCCTCCATCAGAAAGGATAAATACCCAAATTTTGTATTAAAATGGACGGGACTGGAAGAGATTATGTTGAATGAAATAAGTCAAGCAGAGAAAGTCAATTATTATATGGTTTCACTTATTTGTGGAGCACAAGAAATAATATAGAGGTCATGGGGAGATGGAAAGGAGAAGGGAGTTGCGGGAAATTGGAGAGGGAGACGAACCATGAGAGACTATGGTCTCTGAAAAACAATCTGAGTGTTTTGAAGAAGCAGGGGGTGGGAGGTTGGGTGAGCCTGGTGGTGGGTATTATGGAGGGCACATGTTGCATGGAACACTGGGTGTGGTCCATAAATAGTGAATTCTGGTACACTGAAAAGAAAATAATTTTTAAGTGAAAAAAAAGTTAAAAAAAATAAAGTTAGGTGACATTGGAATGCCAAGTGCAGTTAAAGCTGCAAAAACACTGTGGTCGACCTTAACTTTACCCTGCCTGAGAAAAATTCTCTGACGTTTAAATGTCTTTGCAAGGATATTCTTAATTCAATGATGTGGGCAGTTTTCAGGACTCTCCATTCCCAACAGCTATGTGACACGCATTAGCCATGACTATGGAAGCATGAAGAAAGTAGAAAACTACAGAAGACATTGGGTGAAGTATAAAAATAAGAGGACTGAAGGTGACAATGTAAAGTTGCAATTAGCCCATTTTTATTCTATTTTGGATGACATTTAACTAACATACATAAACTTGCAAATAACACAATACAAATGCAAAATGAGTCTCCTGATTTTTTATAAAAAATATAAATTTATTACGGTCAATGTACTTTGAATTAATTTAAAACCATTAATTATTCTAGAGATATACCAGACATTGTACCAATGTGTTCTCAATGTGTTCTCAAAATTACAAGCAGTATTGTCTTATTGATTTCCATTAAATATGACAATTAATTGCTAATTTCATAATAACCAATGTTAAAATGTTTAACTAGAACTCTGAATGGACACAAAAGTGCTGAAGCCTTGACATAAGAAGATGGAAACATATGGAATTAAACATTCATGTAGGGGGGGAAAAAACTTGGGAACAATCTGTTACATAGACTAAGAGCAACATTTATTTCAATGCACGTGATGAATATTTTTACCACCTAGGTTTTTGATAGAACAAATTTATAATATTCCTAAAGAACTATGAGATGTGTTTAACTCGGAAAGTAAGTAAAAGAGGGGAGGAGTCAAGATAGCGGAGAAGTAGCAGGCTGAGACTACATCAGGTAGCAGGAGATCAGCTCGATAGCTTATCTAAACATTGCAAACACCTACAAATCCAAAGGGAGATCGAAGAGAAGAAGAACAGCAATCCTAGAAACCGAAAATCAACCACTTTCTGAAAGGTAGGACTGGCGGAGAAGTGAATCTAAAACGATGGGAAGATAGACCATGGGCTGGCTCACGCAAGTGGCAGAGCAACAGAGCACAAAATCTGGACTCTTAAAAGTCTGTTCCACTGAGGAACATTGCTCCAGAGACTAAACCGGGATGAAGACCATCGGGGTCAGCATGGCCTCAGGTCCCGCAGGGTCACAGAAGGATTGGAGGTGTCGGAGTGTCACAGAGCTCACAGGTGTTAGAACAAAGAAGCCGGCTACAGAGACAGGGCCGAGGACTGAACTCTCAGCTCGGGGTTACCTTGAACTGGTCGCTTGCTGGGTGAGCTTGGAGCGCGGCTGGAGGCTGGGGATACAGGAGTGATTGGGCGCTGTCCTCTGGGGGTGCACTGAGGAGTGGGGTCCCAGGCTCTCGTCTTCTCTGGGCTGGAGACTAGGAGGCTGCCATTTTCATTCCCATCCTCCGGAACTCTATGGAAAGTGTTCAGGGAACAGAAGCTCCCAAAAGCGAACGAGCAGATTACTTAGTCAGGCCCCTGGTAAGGGTGGTGCAATTCCAACTTGGGCAAACACACTTGAGAGTCACTGTAAAAGGCCCCTCCCCCAGAAGATAAACAAAATATTCAGCCAGGATGAAGTCCATCTATCAAGGAAAGCAGGTCAATACATAAGACTGCAGCGGAATTCCAGGGGAGGAGAAAGCAAAGCACGGAACTCATGGCTTTCTCCCCATGATTCTTTAGTCTTGCAATTAATTCAATTTTTTTTTAATTTTTTTCTTTCTTTTTTCTTCTTCTGCTATATTTTTAAAAACTTTTACCCTTTTCTTTTTTAACGTTTTTTGACTAGTTTATCTAACATATATATTTTTTCTTTCTTTTTTATATTTTTTCATTATTTGTTTTATTTTTAAATTTTTTTTCTTTTTTTTCTGAACCTCTTTTTATCCCCTTTCTCACCCCCCCCCACAATTTGGGTCTCTTCTGATTTTGTTACAGCGTATTTTTCTGGGGTCTTTGCCACCCTTTTAGTATTTTATTTCATCCTACATATCCTCTGATCTGGACAAAATGACAAAGTGGAAAAAATCACCACAAAAAAAGAACAAGAGGCAGGACCAAAAGGTAAGGACACAATCAACACAGACATTGGTAATATGTCAGATCAAGTGTTCAGAATGACGATTCTGAACATTCTAGACAGGCTCGAAAAAGACATGGAAGATATTAGAGAAACCCTCTCTGAAGATATTAAAGCCCTTTCTGGAGAAATTAAAGAACTAAAATCTAACCAAGTAGAAATCAAAAAAGCTATTAATGAGGTGCAATAAAAAATGGAGGCTCTCACTGCTAGGATAAATGAGGCAGAAGAAAGAATTAGTGATATAGAAGACCAAATGACAGAGAATAAAGAAGCTGAGTGAAAGAGGGACACAGCTACTAGACCAAGAGGGGAGAATTCGAGAGATAAGTGACACCATAAGATGAAACAACATTAGAATAATTGGGATTCCAGAAGAAGAAGAAACAGAGGGGAGCAGAAGGTCTATTGGAGAGAATCATTGGAGAGGATTTCCCTAATATGGCAAAGGTAACAAACATCAAAATCCAGGAGATGCAGAGAACCCCCCTCAAAGTCAACAAGAATAGGTCCACACCCCGTCACCTAATAGGAAAATTGACAAGTCTTAGTGAGAAAGAGAAAATCCTGAAAGCAGCCCAGGAAAAGAAGTCTGTAACATACAATGGTAAAAATATTAGATTGGCAGCAGACTTATCCACAGAGTCCTGGCAGGCTTGAAAGAGCTAGCATGATATATTCAGAGCACAAAATGAGAAAAACATGCAGCCAAGAATACTCTATCCAGCTAGGCTATCATTGAAAATAGAAGGAGAGATCAAAAGCTTCCAGGACAAACAAAAACTGAAAGAATTTGCAAACACCAAACCAGCTCTAAGGAAATCTTGGAAGGCGTCCTCTAAGCAGAGAGAGAGAGCTAAGAGTAGTAGATCAGAAAGGTACAGAGAAAATACACAGGAACAGTCACCTTACAGGCTAATAATGTAACTAAATTCATATCTCTCAAGAGTTACCCTGAATGTTAATGGGCTAAATGCCCCAATCAAAAGACACAGGGTATCAGAATAGATAAAAAAAACAAAACCCATCAATATGTTGCCCACAAGAAACTCATTTTAGATGCAAAGACACCTCAGATTTAAAGCGAGGGGGTGGAAAACAATTTACCATGCTAATGGGCATCAGAAGAAAGCTGGAGTGGCAATCCTTATATCAGATCAATTAGATTTTAAGCCAAAGACTATAATAAGAGATGAGGAGGGACACTATATCCTACTCAAAGGGTCTGTCCAACAAGAAGATCTAACAATTTTAAATATCTATGCCCCTAATGTGGGAGCAGCCAACTATATAAACCAATTAATAACAAAATCAAAGAAACACATCAATAATAATAGAATAATAGTATTGGAATTTAACACTCCCCTCACTGAAATGGACAGATCATCCAAGCAAAAGATCAACAAGGAAATAGGGCTTTAAATGACACACGGGACAGATGGACATCACAGATATATTCAGAACATTTCATCCCAAAGCAACAGAATACACATTCTTCTTTAGTGCACATGGAATATTCTCCAGAATAGATCACATCCTCGGTCCTAAATCAGGTCTCAACTGGTATCAAAAGATTAGGACCATTCACTGCATATTTTCAGACCACAATGCTCTGAAGCTAGAACTCAATCACAAGAGGAAAGCTGGAAAGAACCCAAATATATGGAGACTAAACAGCATCCTTCTAAAGAATGAATGGGTCAAACAGGAAATTAAAGAAAAATTGAAAAAATTCATGGAAACAAATGATAATGAAAACACAACGGTTCAAAATCTGTGGGACACAGCAAAGGTAGTCCTGAGAGGAAAATATATAGCGGTACAAGCCTTTCTCAAGAAACAAGAAAGGTCTCAAGTACACAACCTAACCCTACACCTAAAGGAGCTGGAGAAAGAACAAGAAAGAAACCCTAAACCCAGCAGGAGAAGAGAAATCATAAATATCAGAGCAGAAATCAATGTAATAGAAACAAACAAACAAAAAAAATAGAACAAATCAATGAAACTAGGAGCTGGTTCTTTGAAAGAATCAATAAGATTGATAAATCCCTGGCCAGACTTATCAAAAAGAAAAGAGAAAGGACCCCAAAAAATAAAATCATGAATGAAAGAGGAGAGATCACAACTAACACCAAAGAAATACAGACAATTATAAGAACATACTATGAGCAACTCTTCGCCAACAAATTTGACAATCTGGAAAAATGGATGCATTCCTAGATACCTATAAACTACCACAATTGAACCAGGAAGAAATAGAAAACCTGACCAGGCCCATAACCAGTAAGGAGATTGAAACAGTCATCAAAAATCTTCAAACAAACAAAAGCCCAGGGCCAGACGGCTTCCCAGGGGAATTCTACCAACCAATTAAAAAAGAACTAATCAATATTCTCCTGAAATTGTTCCAAAAAATACAAATGGAAGGAAAACTTCCAAACTCATTTTATGAGGCCAGCATCACCTTGATCCCAAAACCAGACAAGGATCCCACCAAAAAAGAGAACTACAGACCAATATCCTTGATGAACACAGATGCAAAAATTCTCACCAAAATACCAGCCAATAGGATTCAACAGTACATTTAAAGGATTATTCACCACCATCAAGTGGGAATTATTCCAGGGCTGCAGGGTTGTTTCAACATCCACAAATCAATCAATGTGATAGAACACATTAATAAAAGAAAGAACAAGAACCATATGATACTATCAATAGATGCTGAAAAAGCATCTGACAATGTAAAGCATCCGTTCCTGATCAAAACTCTCCAAAGTGTAGGGATAGAGGGCACATACCTCAATATTATCAAAGCCATCTATGAAAAACCCACCGCAAATATTCTCAATGGAGAAAAACAGCCAATAGGATTCAACAGTACATTTAAAGGATTATTCACCACCATCAAGTGGGAATTATTCCAGGGCTGCAGGGTTGTTTCAACATCCACAAATCAATCAATGTGATAGAACACATTAATAAAAGAAAGAACAAGAACCATATGATACTATCAATAGATGCTGAAAAAGCATCTGACAATGTAAAGCATCCGTTCCTGATCAAAACTCTCCAAAGTGTAGGGATAGAGGGCACATACCTCAATATTATCAAAGCCATCTATGAAAAACCCACCGCAAATATCATTCTCAATGGAGAAAAACTGAAATCTTTTCCGCTAAGGTCAGGAACATGGCAGGGATGTCCATTATCACCACTGCTATTCAACATAGTACTAGAAGTCCTAGCCTCAGCAATCAAACAACAAAAATAAATTAAATGCATCAAAATCAGCAAAGGAGAAGTCAAACTATCACTCTTCGCAGATGATATGATACTATATGTGGAAAACCCAAAAGACTCCACTCCAAAACTGCTAGAACTTTACAGGAATTCAGTCAAGTGTCAGGATATAAAATCAATTCACAGAAATCAGTTGAATTTCTGTACACCAACAGCAAGACCGAAGAAAGAGAAATTAAGGAGTCAATTCCATTTACAATTGCACCCAAAACTATAAGATACCTAGGAATAAACCTAACCAAACAGGCTAAGAATCTATATGCGAAAACTATAAAGTACTCTTGAGAGAAATTGAGGAAGACACAAAGAAATGGAAAAATGTTCCATGCTCCTGGATTGGAAGAATAAATATTGTGAAAATGTCTATGCTACCTAAAGCAATCTACACATTTAATGCAATCCCTATCAAAATACCATCCATTTTTTTTCAAAGAAATGGAACAAATAATCCCAAAAATTATATGGAACCAGAAAAGACCTCAGATAGCCAAAGGAATATTGAAAAAGAAAGCCAAAGTTGGTGGTCTCACAATTCCAGACCTCAAGCTCTATTACAAAGCTGTCATCATCAAGACAGCATGGTACTGGTACAAAATCAGACACATAGATCAATGGAACAGAATAGAGAGCCCAGAAATAGACCCTCAACTCTATGGTCAACTAATCTTCAACAAAGCAGGAAAGAATGTCCAATGGAAAAAAGACAGCCTCTTCAATAAATGGTGCTGGGAAAATTGGACAGCCACATGCAGAAAAATGAAATTGGACCACTTCCTTACACCACACACGAAAATAGACTCAAAATGAATGAAGGACCTCAATATGAGAAAGGAATCCATCAAAATCCTTGAGGAGAACACAGGCAGCAACCTCTTCGACCTCAGCCGCAGCAGCATCTTCCTAGGTACATCGGCAAAGGCAAGGGAAGCAAGGGCAAAAATGAACTATTGGGATTTCATCAAGATCCAAAGCTTTTGCACAGCAAAGGAAAAAAAAAATTAATCAAACCAAAAGACAACTGATAGAATGGGAGAAGATATTTGCAAACGACATATCAGATAAAGGGCTAGTATCCAAAATCTATAAGGAGCTTAGCAAACTCAACACCCAAAGAACAAACAATCCAATCAAGAAATGGGCAGAGAACATGAACACACATTTCTGCAAAGAAGATATCCAGATGGCCAACAGACACATGAAAAAATTGCTTCACATCACTTGGCATCAGGGAAATACAAATCAAAACCACAATGAGATATCACCTCACACCAGTCAGAATGGCTAAAATTAACAAGTCAAGAAATGCCAGATGCTGGCGAGGATGCGGAGAAAGGGGAACACTCCTACACTGTTGGTGGGAATGCAAGCTGGTGCAACCACTCCGGAAAACAGCTTGAAAGTTCCTGAAAATGTTGAAAATAGAACTACCCTATGACCCAGTCATTGCCCTACTGGGTATTTACCCTAAAGATACAGACATAGTGATCCAAAGGGGCACGTGAACCTGAATGTTTATAGCAGCAATGTCTACAATAGCCAAACTATGGAAAGAATCTAGATCCACCAACAGATGAATGGGTAAAGAAGGGAGGTATATATACACAATGGAATACTATGCAGACATCAAAAGAAATGAAATCTTGCCATTTGTGATAATGTGGATGGAACTAGAGGGTATCATGCTTAGTGAAATAAGTCAATAGGAGAAATACAACTATCATATGATCTCCCTGATATGAGGATGTGGAGATGCAAGTTGGGGGCTTAAAGGGGTAGGAGAAGAATAAATGAAACAAGATGGGATTGGGAGAGAGACAAACCATAAATGACTTTTAATCTCACAAAACAAACTGAGGATTGCTGGGGGGAGCGGGGTTTGCAAAAGGGGGAGTGAGGTTATGGACATTGGTGAGGGTATATTCTATGGTGAGTGATGTGTAGTGTGTAAACATGGCGAATCACGGACCTGTAACCCTGGGGATAAAAATACATTATATGTTTATAAAAAATAAAAAAATTAATAAAACATTTTAAAAAAGGATATGAAAAGTGGAAAAATATATATGTAAATATATAAAAGCAAAAAAAAAAAAAGGAAGAACCTCATCAAAATGAACCCCAAGTATAAGATTTATATACTATCAGGACAAACACAAATACCCTGAAACACTGGCAGATGAAAAAGATGGGAGAGTCATTATAAATTCTCAGTGTGGACAAGGAATTTATTTAGATTCTTCCTGGATGTATCTTGATATCTTTGTTAAAGGACTCAACTTTCTGAAGATAAAGGGAGATTAAAAATTGGTTTACCTATAGGGGTAGCATAGATTGGGAAAAGGGGATTACCTTGAAGTTTACCTCTATATGAATATTAGAAAATAGAAATAAAAAAAGAATAAACTAGACTAAACTAAACTAATTTTTTTAAAAAAATTTTTTAAAAAAATTTAAAAAATTTAAAAATAATTTAAAAAATAGAAAAGCAAAAGAAAAACATGGGTGCATGTATTAAGAAGTTCAGGTTAGAAGGTTATTATGGAATTTGATGTACTGGACATCTCATTATGATGGTAAATAGGTTAAAAATTATATATATATATTATATATATATTATATATATAATATATATATAATATATATATATATAAAAGAGAGAGAGAGAGAGAGATAGAGAGGACCACAATACTGGGAATGTGTCAAAAATAAAAGTTGTATCTATGAAGTAGTGGTGGTTGTTCTCTTGTCATCTTTTTTTTTTCTTTCCTGTTTGGTTTTCTGGGGGGAGGGGACTGCCACGTGGGTTTTCAGTCAATGATGTTCCCTGAGTTAAGTCCTCCCGCCCTCCTCAAGGGGTTGGCCTCTGAAGAAACTGGTTTTTCAGGCTTTTGTTCTCTGGAGGTTTTTTATGTTTGTTTGTTCATTTTCGTTTTTATTTTTTTCTCTCTAGCCGTGACAGATTTCAGTGGTTTTCTGGGGTTTAGAGGAAAACAAACTGCAGCATGACCTCGCTGTAAGAGAGAAACCTCAGTCTGCCCCACTGTGGGTGCTGCAGAGCTGCTGTCCAGTCACAGTCCCAGGGGATGCAGGATCTCCTCCCTGTGCCCAAACCATGGCTGCAGCGGCTGTCTGGGCAGCTCCAGATCCCCAGAGAGGTTCCAAGTGGCTATCGCACACTGAGATTTTCCCACTGGCCTGGGTTGGGAGTTCCTGGTCTTTCCAGGTCTGAGAGCTACCAGCTGGCATCTGTGTGCACTCTCCCAGAGGAGGGTGTGGGGCACGCCCTTCTCAGGCTCTGATGATGCAGTGTGAGTCTAAGAGTGAGTGCCGTGCTGGTGCCAGCCTGCACCTCTCTCAGGGAGGGTGTGGGGTGCGTGCGTCTCAGGCTCTGATGGCAGGGCCCGGAATTCCACCATTTAGCGAGGCTCCCAGTTCCTCACAAGAGCTGGACCCCACACATTCTCGGGTGCCCTGGTGGCTCAGGGATGAAGAACTGGTTTCTCCCCCACACTCTCTCTGGCTCAGCACCAGGGGAGGGTGTCCTGGGCCCGAGGACTTAAGCCCCTGTCCCTAGCTGCCCCAATTCCCACAATTCCCCCCCATGATCCTTTGCTATTTTTGAGTGCTTTCAACCAGACTTCAAGTTAATGCTGGTTCCCAGATGCAGGGCACTCTTGTATTAGGGTATTACTTTCCAATTGGTCGCCTCTGGTGGCTCCTTCCCCCTTTTGTTTATCTTCCGATATCAGTCCAATGTTCCCACACCGCTTTACCTGCCCACTGGTGTCTTCTGCCCCCATAGAGATACAGACACATGTAATTCTGCTCTCAGTCTAATTTCATGGGTTATCAGAGTTCTTTGGTATGTAATCAGCTCACTTTAAGGTACAGGTTGAAATGGCGCCTCCTCCTACATCCCCGCCATCTTGTCTCCATGGTATTCTTTATTTCTAACACAACTATTCTAGGTTAGGAATATGAGAATGTATATACAAATGGAAATGATGACTAGAAGAAACTATGACAAAAACAACAGATATTTTATGTGAATCTATAAGTTTAAATTTCAATACTAGCCCCCCCAAATTGTTACATCTTTCAGTGCTGCATCTGACTGTAATGAGATCTTTCTTTCAGTTTTGAGGTTGCCCAAGCAGGCTTGGTGATGGCAGACGAGATGAGCTAAAAAAGAATTCTCAAGCATTCTGTCAGAATCCAGATGACCAATGTACCTGCTTACACAAGCAGAGATGACAGCCACTTGTTCATCAACAGCCATGAAGGAACACTGTACTTACTTCAAGAACTCAGTCAGACATACACTAAGACTCAAGATTTGTGAGTTACATCATTGAGATCAGAAATGAACTAGACAAAATATTGACCTCAGGTTAATGATGCAATTCCTCATACCTGTGACCTGGTTTAAGGCTTGATATATATAAATATAATATATAACATATAAATAAATAAGTATATAAATGTATGAATATATGAATATATATAAATATATAATAATATAATAAAATAAGTATAATATATCTATATATTATGTATGTATAATACATATATAATACATATATTATAAACATATATTTATATATACATATATTTATATGCATATATAGGATAGATTTCTTTTATACATATATATTTTTCTTATATATAGTTTTATTTATATACATATATTTTTATACATATATGTAGATTTTATTTTAAACATATATATGTATATATAATAGATATTATATATTTTTTTCTTTTATACATATATACATATATGTATATATATTTTATATATATATGTATGTATATACATATATACATATATATATATACGCATATACATATATATATATGTATAAAAGAAAATCTATCCTTTCCAAATCCATTCAAGCCTCCTTATCATACCCTGCTCTCCAATGATACACAGAGAAGATAGTTTGGCTCACAGACTCCAGGGAATTTTATATATACCATGAACCCTGTGAGCCCTGTGAATAGGCTGGCCATTGATTCAGGTCTGACATGGAAGATAAGACTTTCATAAAGATGATAGCAATGAACTTCAAATGACCATGACAGAATCATATTCAGAATCACACAGGCTTGCAGCAGTTACTCTATTCTTGTTTTTGGAATAACTGTTATCACCAGAAAAACTCCTTTGCATATTGATCAATGCACACTCTATAAAACCAGACTTTCTGGATTGGATCCTGGATGAATAACTCTAGGGAGATTATTTAATTTTTCTTTGCTTCAGTTTCTCATCTCAAATGGGAATAATAATAATACAAATTTCAGTGCTATTACAGGATTAAGTTAGTCAACATACGCAATGTGCTGAGAATTGTGTCTGAGAAATAGGAAACCTTCAACAAATGTGAGCTCTTATTAATTTCACCTTATAAAAAACAGATAGCATCCTTTACCAAAAGGCTGATGTTTAACGTTGAACTCTCAGAAAGTGTTAATTTTTTGTTAGCACTTCAGGATATGAAGTGCTAGCAATCAATTTAGAGTTTACAATCTTTCCAGGCTGCTTGGCATCTCATAATATCTAAGGTCCATTTGTGTTTTGACAGTGCATAATATGCACACATCAAAACTCTTCAGTTGTAGACCAGCTTGATAACTTTCTAATTTCTTATATGCCTTGCCCACATAAGATGCTAAACTGGAAGTTCTCCACACCATCCTGAAATCTGGTAAGACACAGAATATAGAAGACAGACAGAGAGAGAGAGAGAGAGTATTCATTATATAGTAGAGACCAGAATAAAACTAAGGAATGTCATTAAGACATTCACATTAAGAGCTGTGAGAAATATGAACTTTATGAAGAATCCAATTAGAAGAGAAAATTCAGATTCACAGTCCATCTACCTTGCAGTGAAATTTGCTCTAAATTCTATTGTATACTATAGTAGTTGTACTATGAACAATTCTTGGGGCACTGGAGTGGCTCAGTTGGTTAAGCATGAGATTCCTGATTGAGCCTCGCGATCGTGAGAGGAAATCCTACGTTCACCTCCATGCTTAAGATACTCTCTTTCCAACTCCCTGTGCCCCTCCCCTCTAAAAAAGACAATTATTAAGATCTATTTCAAAGGATTGTGTGGTGAGACAGTTTTCTACGCTATCTAAGTGGCAAAAAGTATTGTTGATGGTATTCTTGAGGAGGTCATAAATTGCTCATTGTCCAAAATTATCTCCTTACTAACACAACCAACATACTTAGTTCTAAAGTATTCTCTCCTTCCTAATTTCATATAAGTGCATATAGAGACAAAATAGCTTAATGACACACCTGCTTACTTTACTTACACCTGCTTTATCAAACCCTGACTTTAATAATTACAATGATTTTTTTATACAAATAGTAAAATATGTGAAACAGTCAATTATGTCTACTTAAACAGCATCATGACAAGTTGGTTACAGTGAAGGGTAGAGTATAATTTCCCCAATCTAGAAACAGAGCACTGGATATATAGGGTGAAGGTCAGGAAGATGCTAGGAAAACTGGCTGTTAGTGTTTTACTGACTGCTGCTTAGACTTCCTGGAACAAATAACATCTTCTTAATAAAATATAAACAAAACCCAGGTCTAAAAAAGATGCATGAAATCAAGAGAACTATGGTCAAAAAGCCATGTCTGCACTTAAAAAATGATATCAGCCTATTATATACACACTTGCACCCTTTGTTATGTACATAATTCTTATAAAGTTATGACTTTTGGAATTCCATTTGGTGGACTAGCTTATCTTTAGTGAGTGTCAGCTTGAGTCAAATGGTCATGTCTTTTTACATTACTTCTAGTAATTTTCCCTAAGTGCTACTATATACATGTATTTTTACTCATTGGCAGCACTGTTAAGATTCAGTCCATCTAATTTAAGGAGTTACAAATTTTTAGGATGACATTAATATATATGAAATAAGATCAGAATATTTAAAATAAACACACAAATTTTGATAACACTTATTACAAGTACTCCCTGAATCCATAAAAGCAGTAAGTCCATGTGGCCTGGAGAATACAGGGAACAGCATAATAGTAGACCCTAGGGTCTGATTCAGAACTCACTTCCTGTCCAGGATAGCATGCCTCATTCTCTCTAGCCACTTTTGAATGTTACTATTGACCCATCACTGCCATATGCTGCTTATTTTTTCCTTTCCAAATGTAAATATTTCTGAGTATTTTAATGGCCCTGTATTACAATAGGGTATGTAGTGGATATATAAATTGTCTTCTCAGTTCTTAAATATGTAAATCAAGAGCAACCATGGTATGACCTGATATAGACATAGAATATCATAAGATTAACGTGTTGATCTTATACGTTGAGTTTTCTTTCTTGAGGAGGACATGAGTATATTTTGTGGGCATATTTCATGGGCAAAAGAGTGGAAAGTCAAAATTTGTGACAAGCAGAGTAAACTTCAGTAGCCTTTATATATTTTCAAAAGGTTAGCTGCTCCTCTTTTTGGAAGTACATCCTAATTCTATGACATCAGGCTTGGCCATGGGATTTTCTCTTTTATTGTGAAAAGCCATCCTTTTCATGTAATAAGCACACATCACAACCCTTCAGTTGTAGACCAGTTTACTGACATCAATCTTCACCAAGTGGCTTGCTTTCTCTAGAGGAATGTGAACTGGTGTAAAATGTTGCAATTAGAACAAAAGCTTTAACAACCCCTACCATTTTGTTTAATATAACTTCCACAAGAAGAATGTCATTGTCCCAGGTGAGACTGTTCTCTCAATTTTTGGTCAGAATTAAGATTATGTAGAGAATTATAGAGCTACTGATATTAGGGCAGCATGAGTGAGAATTTTTGTTGTTGTAAACTACTAAGAACTAGGAATTTCTTCTTACTCTACTATGACTTACACAAAGCTGACTGATACTGAGTTGTTGAATTTGTTTTGGTGGTAGGAAAGACATATCCTCATATAACAGTTGCAGATATGACTACAGAATGCTGAAAAATGTTCTTGGGGAGCATTAAAGAGGTAAGCCTCAGTAGAACAGAAGTGGTACAAAGTAATGAGTTATGAGCATTTTATGTAGGTCATTTTTGGGTTATGGGAAATCTGAAAACATGTCACTGTACTTTAGATTTGGTCTGGTAACAATGATGGACATTTGGGCTGTCAGTCAGGGGCTCATAAGATGAAAACACATGTAATTATCTCTTTTGACTGTTAATTATAATCAGAAAAATTGGATGAGAAAGCAACAGAAATCCTGGAAAAGTTAAAGAAAGCGTTGTAACTATCATTTGATTATGGTTGAAATGTGGCCCATAACTGTGGAGCTAGGAAGAAGGTGAAGAACAAAATAATTCTTTATAAGTAAAACTATGGAGTTCTCTACATTTACAGAATATAGTGAATAAATAAGAGGAATTAGTCAAACGTATATTTATATCTTCTGATCTGAGGGGCTGGTACAATGGAAACACCATTAACAGGGACAGGTAAATTAGAAAAAATGGATAATTCTGAGTGAAAACTTTGTGTTTGGAGTAAATATCTTTTAAAAAAATTTTTGTGATAAACCATTCAATGAAAAGTTGGATCAGAGAGAGATCGGGTCCCATGATAATGTTTTTTGAGGTGTCCTCATAGAGATTATCACTGAAGCCAAGAAAATTAATGAGTATTCTCCAATGAAACAGAGAAAAATAAAATAAGGTTAAGAAAGAAGTTATGGTTAGGGGGTTGGAAGGAAAGAATTTATAGAATCAAGAAGTTGGATATGAACTTATACTAGACATAGGAATTTTCAAAGCATTACCTTTTCCCCCAAAAGGTAGTTTATTTAGGATTATTTGAAGCATGCAAAGGCAAAAATAGAGAGGATAGGGAAAATTCATTAGGAACATCAATTATCGTGGTCTAAGTAAGGATTTTTTACTGGTAAAAAATTGAGATTTATGAAGTTTAAGGGTATCATACAATAAACACTGAAAGTCAAAGGTTCTCAGAAAAGAGGAAAGGGAGATGTATAGCAAGAAGCAGGTTCTTTGAAGAATGAGAAATGGATGGGCTGGGGGACACATGTGGGGGGATTAAGTTGCATGTAGGTGGGATAAGTGCTTTTGCTTTTTTTGCCTTGGTGAGCTGATGTGAAGATAAGAAAAACAGCCATCGTCTTTGGTTCCTCACTATGTGTGTGACAGGTATTATGTCATTTAATACACCAAATAACTTCATTGGGTAAGTGGTGTTTATTATAATCCCCATTACAAGGAAAAAACAAGGGAGTAAAAAGTAAGAAGAATTAACGTAGCTCACTAGTAAGTGACAGAAATGAGAGTCAAACTCATAAATTTGGATTCAGAATCAGTATCCTAAACCACTAAATTTAGAATGGAAGTTATCAGTGTTAAATTTAAACCAAAGAAAAATAGGTGTGGCCATTATAACAAAGAAATTGAGGGTACTAGCAGCATTTTAAACAAAATATCATTAGATGCATATATTCCTTCTGGTTCCTACCATTTCAAATACTGGAACATTTCACAATAAAATAAGTACTTTAAAAATTCAGTAAGTGATTTAGCTTAACTCCTCATAATTTATGATTCATCTGTAGTATTTCATTTGGTTCTTACAGCAAACTATATAAAATGTAGTAATGCCTTCTTTTTTTTTTTTTCAACAAGTGAGATAAACCTAAGAGGAGAGGAGGGAGAAGTTGATTTTCTAAAAGTCACTCTGGACAGAATGTGGCAGAGATGGAGCTCACACCTAGGCAATCCCTTCACTTGATCCCATCAAATTTGATGTTCTTCCTACTTTGCTAATAATTTCTACCAAGCACCTATTCTTTTGAAAATAACAGTATTTATACACACTTAGCATTTGATAAAGTCCTCTAAGTTTCTCTCATTATTCCTGAAGAAGGCATAACATAAGAATTAGAGATATCAGGGCCCATGGGTGGCTCAGATGGTTTAGTATCTGCCTTCTGCTCAGGTCATGATACCAAGGTCCTGGGATCAAGGCCCACATGGGGCTCTGTGCTCAGAAGGGAGCCTGCTTCTCCCTCTCCTTCTGCATCGCCCCTTGCTTCTGCTCTCTCGCTGTCTCTATCAATTAATAAATAAAATATTTTAAAAATAATCAGAGAAATCTAACTCTCCAAGAGACAGGCCTCCATGTTAGAGTGACTTTCTGATTTATCCACTCTCTGCACAAAGTCCATTCACTGTATTGAATCCAGAAACACTTAATAGTTTGCTCATAGGAATGCTTCAGTCTTATTTCTCTATTACCCTTGAGAACCCGTTCCCTGAGGTGGCAACAAAGCTCCTGCACAGTCCTTTAATCTTCCCATCCAAAATGTAAATTATCTTTTAGCTTTGAGGTTGAGCATCACTAGGGCTGGAAAGGCATCATTTATCTCATATTCCTATGAGACATGTATTTTCACAAAGTCCAACTTGTAATCTTTGGTCACAATGTTGTAAAAGCCTTCCTTCAATATTATTCTTGTTGTTGCTTGGGTTAATAGAAACAATTTTAGCTATAATTAAAAATAACAATTTAGCTACCATTCTTCCAGGGGTCACTTAACAAATTATTTTTGTTTACTTCAATCCTGCACTGTGAAATTACCAGCAAATATTTGGATTTTCATCAAAACATAATACATTATTTGTTAAGTATCAAATAAAGAAAAATGAAATTCATCACTGTTATTCTTAGTTTTTTCTTTTCCCCACAATTACCTAAATGACTTAGCTTCATAAACTACCATAGATTACTTTGGAAAAGGCCTGAAGAGCTTTTATGTTGAATTGAACCTAGATGTTCAGGTTTCCTGAATAACAATCCATGGAAGTGAACAGCCTTAAGCAGATGTTACATAGTAGTACCCTGTGAAGAGGTCTACTGTGCTGATTGTTCAGTTATCCATACCATAGCTCCCTTCCCGGGAGATGTTATATGGGACTCCAGCAGTTTCCTATTGACACGGTTGATTGGAACAAAAAAATCGTCATACATTCATAGCATAATCTAAGTAGGGTTGGATTTGAGAAGACCTTATGAAGCCTGGAATGACTTCAGCATGTCTAGAGTCAGCTGTGACTTAAAAAAAAATGTTGTGCCTGTGGTTCTTAGGCTTCTGGACCAATGACTTGGGAGTATGCAAGAAGATGATCCAATTCATTTCTTCTGCAAGGTGAGAAAAACTTCTATCTCAAAAAAGTTATTTTCTCTTAAATAGCATAGTCATACCAACTGAAACTCCTCTTCCAGCCTCATTGGGAATAGAAGATCATTTTTTAAATCACAGATATCTTGGAGGCACTTAAAGTGTTAATACTTTAGTGGAAACATCCTTCAGGTTACTTTTTTTCCCCTACCATTGAATAAAAGCCATCCACTCCAAGGACAGTTAAAGACTGTATTCTGGAGATCTCAAAAGTTAAGAATCCTTTTGTATTGGTTGTGTTAGGCAATGCTGCACTTTCCTGAACTTCTGCAAGAATGAAAAATAAATACAGTTTAAGGAAAACTAGTCAACAAGATGTTTAGGTATGGTTTGGATCCTTACAAAATAATAGAGTAGCACAGTCTCAGACCCATGAATTGGGGGGTACTAACTATTATCTGTTTTGTCACAAACCTACCATCTGATCATGCATAATTCGTCTTGTGTTTCTTAGTTTCTGTTTTATCACTTCTAAAATGAGAGTGTTAAAAAAAGGGCAAAAACAGACCCATATATACAGAGAACAAATTGATGATTGTCAAAGAGAAGAGAAAATGATGGGGAGTGGGAGGTCCAGTCTTCCACGTATAGAATGATTAAGTCATGGGATGAAAGGTCTAGCAAAAAAAAAAAAATAGTCAACAATATTGTAATATATTATATGGTGACAGGTCATGACTCCACTCGTGGTGAGCAGAGAACAATGGAGATCTCTTAAATCACTACGTCATACACCTGAAACTAATGTAACATTGTGTATCAACTACAGTTCATTAAAAAAATCCTTTTACTTCTGTGAAAATTACTTTGAAAAGTAGAAAATTTCTGTGAAATTTCTGTGAAATTCCAATTCTGTGAAATTAAATAAAGAAAATTCTGTGAAAATTCAAACACTTTTCACAAGAAACAAATAGACACTTAAAAATAAAATGAGGGTGTTATGTTAGTTTTTTGTAGGCTTGTATATACACATTTATTATTTTATTGAGATAGAAATGACAGACGTATAACATTTGACTAGTTTCATACATACAACATACTGTCAAGTTAACATACATTATCACATAGAGTTACACATTTTTTCTTGTGATGAGAACACTTAAAGTCTATCTTTTTAGCAAATTTCAAGTGTGCAATACATTGTTAACTATAGTTAACAATAATTATTAACTATAGTCACTATATTCTCCACAAGATAGTACCTCACATTTAATAGAATGGCTGTTATTTAAAAAAAAGACCACAAATAACAAGTTTTGGCAAGGATATGGAGAAATGTTAGTCTAATTTGAGATTCCTTCTAGTCCAGATTAAAGATGAAAGCAATCAATCATCCCAATCATAAAACTATGAGCACTTAAAGTTAGAACAGACCTCAGCAATGACTTCTCCTATCCAGTTTAGGAACTCTTCTTTAGCATCATTGGTTCAGTAATTGATAGCTGAAGACTAACTCTGAGAAGAAGCTATTCATCTTATAAAGCATATTCTTCTAAGATACAGGTGGAAGAACTCCATGGTTGACTGTTGCAGCTCTAGGGTTCTTGCATTCTGAGTTTGAATCCCAGCTCACTAGGTGAGTGACCTTGGGAAGTTTAACCTTTAGAAGCCTCAATGTTTCACTTGTTTAAAAGATAATGTTATTACTATGAATGGTGTAACTATTATTGACAAAGACTCTCTTTGACAAGACTTGAGTTAAGCTCCTTTGAGTCCTCTTCTCAACTAGGTCTCTGTGCCCATCTCTGATAAGCTCCTATTTAGCAAGATTTCTGCTAAGTCAATTTATCAAGAATCCCCACACTTTATGGATGTCTTCTTGACAGAAAACACTTGGTAGCTGATCATATTCCACATACCCATCCTTTATATCTAATCCCTTTCTCTGTCCTCTATAAGAATCCTGCTACATAAGTTTAGTAAGAATCCCCTGTTCTTGATGTGCCCTCTTGGTAATTTTCCATCCACTTACCCCCTCACTCTGCTTCTTGGCTATAAATATCCCCAACTGTCTTTGTTGTATTTGGAGTTGAACCTAACATCTCTCCCCTTTTCAATACCCCCTTTGTAATAGTCTTGACAAAAGTCTTCCTTAATATTTTTGACAAATGTCAAGATAATTTTTCTTTAACATTAATTATTAGAAAGTTCTCTTTCAGGTAGAGCTGAGAACCTATTATCGCCTCTTCCACACTCATCTCAGCACTTTCCTTTTGGAAACATAAATAACAATTCTATTCCTTCTTTCACGTGAAATTTTTCAGATACATGAACAAAAAGACCACATACATCAAATCTTCTTTATTTCAGGTGAAATATGTCCATTCCCTTAAGAGTTCCAATGATTACCATTTATTCCTGTTTATGAACATGTTTGAATAGGACATTACAGCAGTCATAATACTTCAAAGGTGTGCATACTTCTGAGGACACATGACACCATTATCTTTCTTGGTCTAAGCCCTACAATTCTATGAAGTTGATATGAGATATAGATTACAGATGCACTAAATGTTGGCAGCTACATCACACCTTGGCACACAAATATGGATATGAATCTGGATTTTCTCTAACCTTGAATCTTAGCAGTTGATTTATAAATAAAAGTACAGGATTTAAAATTCGGATGGAATTATTCAGGATAGACTACCCAAAAAAGATATTTCTAGTTATCTAATGAAACCGTGATGAATGTGTGTCTTGAGCCTTGAAAGAGATGATGGACACTGATGATGAATTATGAATATTTTCTAATGATAGGGTGGAATACATAAATGCATGGAGAGGGGAATTAAAGTAATATATCAGCTAAAAGATGAATTATCATTAGTCGCTGCCTTTTTTTTCTCCCCACACTCCATTTGCTAATTCCTATCTCCGAGCCTTGCACATCTTTCTTCAAAACTGGCGGATTTGTCTTCAACACACCTTAGACCCTGATTATACCAGGTTTGAAACTGTATATTTTTGGCATGTATTACTATTTTTCTGAAACAGAAAAACAATTTAATAGAGAAAGTTTTGAAAGTATAGAAATTTGATCTGAATTACATATATAATGATTCAAAGGCATATATGTTTATATCACTGAATTAAATACATGGCATATACTTATGTCACTATATATATGTGTATATATATATATATATATATATATATATGTGTATATATATATATATATATATATATATATGTGTGTATATATATATATATACGTATATATATATATATATATATATATATATATACACACACAATAAAAATTTATCCTTCTTCCCTATAGATTCCACTTCACAGCAATAACCACTGCAATTTACTTGTCTGGGTCCATCCTTAAGCTACAGATTCTTTGAATATGTAAACGGAATTTATTCAAGATTATTAAGCCCATGATCAAAGATAAAGTCTTTTGAAGATGAGATCCATTAAGTATCAACTCTTACCAGGCAAAATTTCAATAATCAGCCAGTATCGTATATGACATATTGTATAAAAATAATACATACGGGTGAAAAGGGAAGCTCTCTACCCAATAACACAATTACTAGATACGTGAGAAAATATTTTTGACTGAAAAAAATAGGCACAAACTAAGCATTCTTGATGCCATTTAGACTTTTAAAAAGCACTCTGGGAAATAAGCTTAGGATGCACACTGATAGAGGAATTTTTCCAAAAGAGACAGTCTCATTAGCCTTTCTGCATCTCAGCAACATGCAGCAGCACCAAAAATGAAAACTGGATTTAACTATAGCAACAAACATTGTCACGTAGGGTAGAAAGAACAAAAGTAACCAGGAGAACAAATGTTAGAGATGATAAAGCTCAGTATCTTGGCAACATTTTCTGTTGTGTTATTTTTAAAAAGTGGGTAGTATTGCACCCTATTTCTAATTTCTTTTTAAATTTTAATTAACATATAATGTATTATTAGCCCCAGGGGTGCAGGTCTGTGAATCACCAGGTGTACACACTTCACAGCACTCACCATAGCATGCATATTCCCAATGTCCATAACCCAACCACTCTCTCCCTACCCCCTACCCCTGGCCCCCCTCAGTTTGTTTTGTGAGATTGAATCTCTTATGGTTTGTCTCCCTCCACATCCCATTTTGTTTCATTTTTTCCTTCCCTACCCACCATACCCCTCACTTTGCTTCTCAACTTCCTCTTATCGGGGAGATCATGTGATCATTATCTTTCTCTGATTGATTTATTTCACTTAGAATAATACCCTCTAGTTCCAACCACGTTGTTGTGAATGGCAAGATTTCATTTCTTTTGAAGACTGCATAGTATTCCATTGTATATATGTACCACATCTTCTTTATCCATTCATCTGTTGATGGACATCTAGGTTCTCTCCATAGATTGGCTACTGTGGACATTGCTGCTATAAATATCAGGAACACATGCCCTTTTGGATCACTACATTTGTATCTAGAGTAAATACCCCGTAGTGTGATTGCTGGGTTGTAGAGCAGTTCTATTTTCAACTTTTTGAGGAACCTCCATGTTGTTTTCCAGAGAGGTTTCACCAACTTGCATTCCCACCTACAGTGTAGAAGGGTTACCCTTTTTCCACATTCTCACCAGCACCTGTCATTTTCTGACTTGTTAACTTTAGCCATTCTGACTGGTTTGAGGTGGTATCTCACTGTGGTTTTGATTTGTATTTCCCTGATGCCAAGTGATCTGGAGTACTTTTTCATGTGTCTGTTGGCCATCTGGATGCCTTCTTTGCAGAAATGTCTGTTCATGTCCTCTGCCCATTTCTTGATTGGATTATTTGTTGTTTGGGTGTTGTTTGATATGTTCTTTTTTATATAATTTTTTTTGTTTTTTTTTAAGATATTTTTTTATTTGACAGACAGAGAGCACAAGTAGTCAGAGAGGCAGGCAGAGAGAGAGATTGGAGGAAGCAGGCTCCCTGCTGAGCAGAGAGCCCAATGCAGGGCTTGATCCCAGAACCCTGGAGTCATGACCTGAGCCGAATGCAGAGGCTTTTAACCCACTGAGCCACCCAGGCGTCCCGAGTTTGATATGTTCTTTATAGATTTTAGATACTAGCCCTTTATCTGATATGTTGTTTGCAAATATCTTCTCCCATTCTGTCAGTTGTCTTTTGGTTTTGTTGACTGTTTCCTTTTCCGTGCAAAACCTTTTGATCTTGATGAAGTCCCAATAGTTCATTTTTGCTCTTGCTTCCCTTGCTTTTGGCGATGTTTCTAGGAAGAAGTTGCTGCACCTGAGGTCGAAGAGGTTACTGCCTGTGTTATCCTCAAGGATTTTGATGGATTCCTTTCTCACATTTCTAATTTCTTCAGCCACTTACTGAGTGATAGCAACATTATAACTACAGAAACTATGTCATTTTGACCTTATAAGTATTTCCAAACTGCAGTAATACTTGTTTTATTTTTTTCTTGTTTAGTTATGCTGTTTTGGGAAGAAATCCTTAAAGAGGTACTTACTGGATTCACTCAATTATGCTGCCAGGCTGACAAGTCACTATCTTGTCTATTTTTTTTTTAATTTTGAGAAATATTTCTTAAAATTTCTATTTGAGAAAGAATGGAGACAATATTAGGTCAGCTTCCTCTTGTCACCTGTTAATATGTTTGAAAGAACATGCTGGGATATAATTTTATTAGTCTAAGCATATCCGTGAAATTATTTTTACAAAGTGATTGGAAAAGTCATAAGTAAACAGGATTACTGAAGGATAAACAGGTCCTTAATTAAGTTCCACAAATATGAAATGCCATTTCTGTGCAGTGCACTATACTGGGTGCTAGCTCTGTAGGTAGAGATATATATTAAAAAGTCCTAGCTCTTATGTAGTTCATAGACCAATGGTAAATAATAGTCCCTTATAATTTTCATGATTTATATCTTTCAAAGGTCTTTTAAACTGAAAATGAAGCGAATAGCTTAAAGTTTATTTATGCATTATGCATAACAAGCTTGTCCCTTAGACATTGGTCAGAATGAGTGCTAACCATTGTTAAGTTCATACATCTCTGCTCCTCCTCTTCCTTCAAGGCTAAGAACTGTGGATGATCAAAGCATCTCAAAGGCAAATCAAAAAATCTCTGTGAAGCATGCCTGCCTCCTTATTCCCCAAGTGCAACTGGCAGCTTGAGTCAGACCAACTAAAACCTTCTCTGAAATTTATGAAAATCAGACCAGGAGTTTCACATGAGGCCATGTCCTATATGTAGTACCCCAAATTTCTCCTCCTCTTCCCATTTCTTCTTCTTCTTCTTCTTCTTCTTCTTCTTCTTCTTCTTCTTCTTCTTCTTCTTCTTCTTCTTCTTCTTCTTCTTCTTCTTCTCCTTCTTCTTCTTCTTCTTCTCCTTCTTCTTCTCCTTCTTCTTCTTCTTCTTCTTCTTCTTCTTCTTCTTCTTCTTCTTCTTCTTCTTCTTCTTCTTCTTCTTCTTCTTCTTCTTCTTCTTCTTCTTCTTCTTCTTCTTCCTCTTCTTCTTCCTCTTGTAGTTTAACACCAAAGCCATATTTTTGAATAAACTAATAATTTCCCCATATCTCTACTTTGTCCTGTTTCAGATCTCCTCTGAAATTCACAATCAGCCATTTTTGGATGTCTGATACATACTTTGTCCTGTGTGTCATGCCTTACGTTAAGCTTGCCAACCTTTGCAGCAACATGTCTATGTAAATCCGCTGATCAACACTCAGTTATTCTCTTGGTTTCTGGGTTCTAATGCCTTTCTTCTCTCCTTTGTAACTATTATTGGTAGTTTTCCTTGTTCTGACTTTTTGCCCTTTTATTCACATACGTTTAATCCACTAGTTGTTTAGAATTCCTTTTGTTTAAAGAGCTGAAAAACTCAGCGGAAAACCATCAAATGTAAAACCCAAGAGCAACATCACATTCTACCTTATTCACTCTGTGTGATTTTTGAGTTGATATGTTTGCCATAAAATAATTTTTAACTTCTCTTTGGGAAGGTACATGCTATGGTGAGTACTGTGAAGTGTGTAAACCTAGCGATTCACAGGCCTGTACCCTGGGGCTAATAATATATTATATGCTAATAAAAATTTAAAAATTAAAAAAATAATTTTTAACTTCTTGATTAATTCCTTGGCATTGGCACACGTATTTCCGTTTTATGTAACATCATTTTCTTTCTTTAAGAATTCTCTTTTTGTAATCTTAGTTTATTTTTAATATGTGAAAAATCAATCCTAATTTCTTTTTCTTTGCATATTCCATGTTTCCTGTGTAACATTTTATTCTTGTCTGAACTTGTCTTTATGCTTTCTACCTTGAGAGTATAGACAGATTTTCTCACCTGTGTTCAGATTTTTGTTATGTTAACTTTAACTTATTTCGTCTCCTTTGCTGTTCTGTTCTTAACGTTCTCCATCAATAGTTTCTGCAGTCTTACAGATATTGACTTTCTCCTTGAAAAACTTGTCTCTACTCAGCCCCTTTCAAAACCATTCTTCATATCATTTTTAACTTTTTCACTCACTCTCTGACATCTTAAAAGGGCCATCCATCATTCACTCTCTTAATCCAGCCTCCTAGAAAGTTCTTTCTGTTCTAGAAACTCATCCTCTGTTTACCATTATATGTTAATCTTTTTTTTTTTTTTTGCTGTAAAACTATACTACAAAAACATTTATAGACTTTATTCAAAGGGAATATAGTATGTTATGGATTATTAAAAAAACAAGGAAAAGACTGAAATAGAGAGGCATGTTTCCCATGAATTCTCCCTGGAATTGTTCTGCCTGCAAGGTTGTGGCCCATTCAGATGTTCAGGCACTTTTTACTGTAAGTGGGACTTTGGAAGGTGGGTAGGACATTACCTTTCTGGAAAGACCTGTAAGAGAAGAAGAGGATCTGCAGCTCTAGCGTCTGGACTTTTTTATCTTAAATCTTTGGGCTTACCCTCATCATCCTCCCCTTCATGTGCAGTGAACATTATGTCATTCCTCAAACCTTATTCTCCGCCACCTCAGGGTCTTCATGCTATTTCCTTTCCCTGCAACATTTTGACCTCTCATCCCAGCATCGAGTCATCACACTTGATTCATCAGGTTTCAGTTTAGATGGATCTTTCCTGTTCTCATTCCTTGGGTTAGAGAGTTCTCATATGTGTTCTCATTAACACCTAAAAGTAAACCAGTGTAGCTTTTGTCATGCTTTATTATAACTATTTGGTTCCTTGTGTCAGTCTTTAAGTTTTCTGAGAACACATGCTCATCTCAGAGGCATCTTCAACATGATGCCTAGAGGTATAATCTCGCTACCTACGACTTTTACTCACTTACAGTCTTAGGACAGTGACCCACCTCAGACCCTCATTTACTCACCTGTACATCAGGGGTGTTATTATACTTGTCTCATTATTTTGTGTTTCTGATAATCAAATGCTTAGAAAAATTCCCAGCCTCCTGACTCATAGTGAGTACTCTGTAAAGTTGGCTATAAAGTTTACTACAATGGCATATATATATATATATAATAGCAAATATGCTATTGTAGTATATATATAGTAGAATATATATATCATATTATAGGTTATTGTATATGTTATATATTACCCTATAATTTTATATTACTATTATTAGTCACAGATATATCCCCCGGATATGTAGCACAATATTTACCATAGAATAGTGCTAAATCAATGCTTGTATAATAAATGAACTAAAGAAGAATGTATCCAAATCTGAATGTTCCACAGTCCACTTTTTAAAATAAGATTTATTTATTTATTTTAGAAAGAAAGAGAGAGAGTGGGAAGTGCACATGAACATGGAAAAGGCAGAGGGAGAAGGAGAGAATCTCAAGCATATTCCATGCTGCGTGTGGAGCTGGCATGGGGCTCATCTCACAATCCGGAGATCATGACCTGATACAAAATCTAGAGTCAGATGCTTAACCAATTGAGCATCCCAGGTGTCCCTTCCAGGTGTCCCAGGTGACAATCCACTTTTGCATTTTGCATTCTTTGACTTGATGTCCAATCAAATCTTACAAGGTGGTATAAGGAAGGTATAAGACATAGGTCTTTTAAAGAAGTGTATTTTTTTAAGATTTTATTTTTTTATTTGACAGAAAGATCTCAATTAGGCAAAGAAGTAGGCAAAGTTAGAGGGGGAATCAGCTCCCCACTGAGCAGAGAGTCCTATGTGGGGCTCCATCACAGGACCCTGAGATAATTACCTGAGCTGAAGGCAGGAGCTTAAACCACTGAGCCACCCCAGAAGTGTATATTTTCTTTTGTAATGTTAATATTATGGTGTTTTCTATATACTAATAATAAATGATAATAGGAATAAAAATTCTAGTAAAAAATAACATTTATTTAGTCCTTCCTATCTGCCAAGCCTTGTTCCAAGAATTTTACATACATAAACACACTTAGTTTTCACAAAAATCCCATTACTATGTGTATTTCCACTTCATAAATGAAGAAGCTGAGTAACATATCCTAACAATTGCTTGTTATTAAACATATGTTGAATAAAAATATAAAAATAAGCATATCATAGTTAATGTAATCAGATAAAAATCACTAATTTTCAATATAGTAGGTGATATAAGCTCCAAGGAGGAAAAGAGTTATTATATGTTCTATTCTGAATTGTGGCCTCTGAAACTGTCTAAATACTTTACACTTATTGTCTAATGTAGGTCTCAAATTATTTGCATAGTTCTTATTATTGGCTCGCTTTTATAGAAAAGGAAACCAAGGTTCAAAGAGAATCAGTATGTGATTCAAGACCTACAAACTGAAAAAAGTAATTCAAGAAATAAATAACAAACATGAATAAATTCAACCTTACTAGTTAAGAAATGCAAACTAGTAAAAAAATACCATTTTCATTATCAAATCAAGCAAAATTTTAAAAACAATATAGACTAATGATAATAAAATCTTTATAGAACATACATAGCCAATAAGACTTTTAAATGTCACAAACTGTATGATGAATACTTTGGGAATATATATATATATATATATATATATATATATATATATATATATATAATTTTTTAAACCTTTTTACCCCCTTTCTTCTCCCACTGATTTTGTGTCCCTTCTGATTTGGTTAGCATACTTTTTATGGTGTCTTTGCCACCTTTTTAGTATTTTATTCTCTCATTCATATATTTTTATCTAGATAAAATGACAAGGTGGAAAAATTCATCACAGAAAAAAACAAAACAAACAAACAAACAAACAAAAACAAGAGGCAGTACCGAAATCTAGGGACCTAATCAATATAGACATTGATAATATGTCAGACTAGAGGTCAGAATGAAGATTTTCAAAGGGCTAGCTGGGCTCAAAAAAGGCAATAGAAGATATTAGGGAAATGCTGCCTGGAGAATTAAAAGCCCTTTCTGGATAAATAAAAGAACTAAAATCTAACCAAGCTGAAATTTAAAGAATCTATTAATGAGGTGCAATAAAAAATGGAGGCTCTTACTGTGTGTGTAAATGAGGCATAAGAGAGAATTAGTGATATAGAAGACCAAATGATGGACAAAAGAAGCTGAGCAAAAGAGAGACAAACAAGAACTGGACAATGAGGAGAGAATTCGTGAGATAAGTGATAACATAAGGGAAAAAATTAGAATAATTGGAATTCCAGAGGAAGAAAAGACAGGGGTATGGAAGGGATATTGGAGAGAATTGTTATAGAGAATTTCTTTAATATGGCAAAGGGAACAAGCATCAAATCCAAGAGGTACAGAGAACCCGCTTCAGAGTCAATAAAAACAAGACCACACCCTGTCACCTAGTAGTAGAACTTACTAGTCTTAGTGAAAAATAGAAAATCCTGTAAGCAGCTCAGGACAAGAAGTCTGTAACATACAATGGTAAAAAAATATTATTTTGGCAGCAGACTTACCCACATTGCCTGGAAGGCCAGAAAGAATTGGCATGGTATGTTCAGAACACTAAATGAGGAAAACCTGCAACCAAGACTACTATATCCAGATAGGCTATCATTGAAAATAGAAGGAGAGATAAAAGCTTCCAGAACAAACAAAAGCTAAAAAATTTCCCAGCCCTATGGGAAATATTGAAAGGGGTCCTCTAAGCAAAGTGAGAGCCTAGAAGTAGTAGACCAGAAAGGAACAGAGACAATATACAGTAACAGTCACCTTAGAGGCAATACAATGACACTAAATTCATATCTTTCAATACTACCCTGAATGTTCCCTTCCCATAGTTACCCTGAATGTAAACGGGCTAAATGCCCCAATCAAAAGACACAGGATATCAGAATGGATACAAAAACAAAACCCATCATCATGTGGTCTACAAGAAACTCATTTTAGACCCACAGACACCTCCAGATTTAAAGTGAAGGGGTAGAAAACAACTTGCCATGCTAATAGATATCAAAAGAAAGCTGGGAAGGCAATCCTCTTATCAGATCAATTAGATTTTAATCCAAAGACTTAAGATTAATAAGATTAATATTAAAGATTAAATAAAGATTAATAAATAACTTCTTATTTATTAGAAATAAGAGATGAGGAAAGACACTATATCATACTCAACAGGTCTGCCCAAAAAGGATATCTAAAAATTTTAAATATTTAGGCCCCTAACATGGAAGAAGCCAACTATAGAAACCAATTAATAACAGCATCAAAGAAACACATCAACAATAATACAATAATAGTAGGGGAATTTAACATCCGTCTCACTGAAATGGACAGATCATCCAAGCAAAAGATCAACAAGGAAATAAAGGCCTTAAATACACACAGGAGTAGATGGACATCACAGATATATTTAGAACATTCCATCCCAAAGCAACAGAATACACATTCTTCTCTAGCGCACATGAAACATTTTCCAGAATATATCACATCCTGGGTCACAAAGCAGGTTTCAACCAGTACCAAAAAATTGAGGTCATTCCCCGCATATTTTAAGATCACAATTCTCTGAATCTAGAATTCAATCACAAGAGGAAAGTTGGAAAGAAATGGAATACACGGAGGCTAAAGAGCATCCTATTAAAGGATGAATGGGTCAACCAGGAAATTAAAGAAGGATTGAAAGAATTCATGG
This sequence comes from Meles meles, assembly GCF_922984935.1. Classification (NCBI taxonomy): domain Eukaryota; kingdom Metazoa; phylum Chordata; class Mammalia; order Carnivora; family Mustelidae; genus Meles; species Meles meles. Next base: position 37,601,732 of record NC_060088.1, on the reverse strand, counting down.
AAACAAAGGATAATGAAATCATAGCTGTTCAAAATCTGTGGGACACAGCAGAGGCAGTCCTGAGAGGAATGTATATAGTGATTCAAGCCTTTCTCAAGAAACAAGAAAGGTCTCAAATACACAACCTAACCCTACACTTAAAGGAGCTGGAGAAAGAATAGCAAAGAAAGCCTAAACCGAGCCAGAGAAGATAAATAATAAAAATTAGAGCAGAAATCAATGAAATAGAAACAAACAAACAAACAAAAACAGTAGAAGGAATCAATGAAACTAGGAGCTATTTCTATGAAAGTATTAATATGTTTGATAAATCCCTAGCCAGACTTATCAAAAAGAAAGAGAAAGGACCCAAATAAATAAAATCATCAATGAAAGAGGAGATATCACAAGCAACACCAAAGAAATGCAAACAAGTATAAATATATTATGAGCAAATATATGTTAGCAAATTTATCAATCTGGAAGAAATGGATGCATTCCTAGAGACATATAAACTACCACAACTGAACCAGAAAGAAATAGAAAACCTGAACAGACCCATAACCAATAAGAAGATTGAAACAGCCATCAAAAATCTCCCAAAAAACAAGAGCCCAGGGCCAAGGGCTTTCCAAGGAAATTCTACCAAATATTTAAAGAATTAATACCAAATCTCCTGAATATGCCCCCCCAAAAGAAAGGAAAACCTCCAAACTCATTTAATGAGGCTAGCATCACCCTGATCCCAAAACTAGACAAAGATCCCATCAAAACGGAGAATTACAGACCAATATCCTTGATGAACACAGATGTGAAAATTGTCACCAAAATACTAACCAATAGGATCCAAGAGTACATTAAAAGGATTATTCACCACGACCAAGTGTGATTTATTCCACAGCTTCCAGGATGGTTCAACATCCACAAATCAATCAATGTGATACAGTACATTAATAAAAGATAGAACAAGAACCATATGATACTCTCAATAGATGCTGGAAAGGCATTTGACAAAGCACAGCATCCTTTCTTGATCAAAAATCTTCAAAGTATGGGGATAAGGGTGCCTACCTCAATATCATCAAAGCCATCTATGAAAAACACACAGCGAATATCATTCTCAATGGGGAAAAACTGAGAGCTTTTCCCCTAAGGTCAGGAACATGGCAGGGATGTCCATTATCACCACTGCTATTCAACATAGTACTAGCAGTCCTAGCCTCAGCAATCAAACAAAAATAAATTAAAGGCATCCAAATAAGCAAAGAAGAAATCAAAATATCACTCTTTGCAATTGATATAATACTCTATGTGGGAAAACCAAAAGACTCCACTCCAAAACTGCTAGAAGTTGTACAGGAATTCAGTAAAGTGTCAGGATATAAAATCAATGCACAGAAATCAGTTGCATTTCTCTACACCAACCACAAGACAGAAGAAAGAGAAATTAAGGAGTCAATCCCATTTATAATTGCACCCGAAATCATAAGATACCTAGGAATAACCCTAAACAAAGAGGCAAAAAAACTGTACTCAGAAAACTTTAAAGTCTGGCTATTGTAGACATTGCTGCTATAAACATTCGGGTACACGTAAAGTACTCATGAAAGAAACTGAGGAAGACACACAAAAAAAATGGAAAAATGTTCCATGCTCATGGATTGGAAGAACAAATATTGTGAAAATGTTTATGCTACCTAAAGCAATCTACATATTTAATGCAATCCCTATCAAAATACCAATTTTTTTTCAAGGAAATGGAACAAATAATCCAAAAATTTTATGGAACCAGAAAAGACATTGAATAGCCAGAGGAATGATGAAAAAGAAAGCCAAAATTGGTGGCAGCACAATTCCAGACTTCAAGCTCTATTACAAAGCTCTCCTCATTAAGACAGCTTGATGCCAGTATGCTACAGGCACAAAAACAGACATATAGATCAATGGAACAGAATAGAGAGCCCAGAAATAGACCCTCAGCTCTATGGCCAATGAATCTTTGACAAAGCAGGAAAGAATGTCCAATGGAAAAATGACAGTCTCTTCAACAAATGGTATTGGGAAAATTGGATAGCCACTTGCAGAAAAATGAAACTGGACGATTTCCTTACACCACACACAAAAATAGACTCAAAATCGATGAAAGACCTCAATGTGAGAAAGGAATCCATCCAAATCCTTGAAGACAACACAGGAAGCAACCTCTTTGATCTAGTTGCAGCAACTCCTTCCTAGAAACATCACCAAAGGCAAGGAAAGCAAGGGAAAAAGTGAATTTTTGGTACTTCATCATGATCAAAATTTTTGCACGGAAAAGAGTCAACAAAACCCAACAACAACTGATAGCATGGGAGAATATATTTGAAAATGACATATCAGATAAAGGGCTAGGATCCAAAATCTAAAAATAATTTATCATATTCAACACCCAAAGAACAAATAATCCAATCAAGAAATGGGCAGAGGACATGAACAGACATTTCTGCAAAGAAGACATACAGATGGCCAACAGACACATGAAAAAGCACTCCACATCACTTGGCATTGGGGAAATACAAATCAAAACCGCACTGAGAGGGGCGCCTGGGTGGCTCAGTGGATTAAGCTGCTGCCTTCGGCTCGGGTCATGATCTCAGGGTCTTGGGATCGAGCCCCGCATCGGGCTCTCTGCTCCGCAGGGAGCCTGCTTCCTCCTCTCTCTCTGCCTGCCTCTCTGCCTACTTGTGATCTCTCTGTCAAATAAATAAATAAAATCTTTTAAAAAAAACAACGCACTGAGAAATCACCTCACATCATTTTAGAATGGCTAAAATTAACAAGTCAGGAAATGACAGGTGCTGGCAAGGAAACAGAGAAAGTGGAATCCCCTTACAATGTTGGTGGGAATTCAACCTGTTTCAGTCACTCTGGAAAACAGCATGGAGGTTCTTCAAAAATTTGAAAATATAACTAACCTATGACCCATAAATTGCACTACTGGGTATTTACCCTAAAGATCCAAATGTAGTGATCTGAAGGGGCATGTGCACCCAAATGTTTATAACAGCAATGTCCACAATAACCAAACTATGGAAAGAGCCTAGTTGTCCACCAACAGATGAATGGACAAAGGAGATGTGATACACACACATACACACACACACACACACACACACACACACACACACACAGTGGAATACTATGCAGCCATCAAAAGAAATGAAATCTTGCCTTTTGCAATGACGTGAATGGAACTAGAGGGTATTATGCTCAGTAAAATAAGTCAATCAGAGAAAGACAGTTATCATATGATCTCCCTGATAGAGGAATTTTAGAGGCAAAGTGGTGGGTTTTGTGGATAAGGAAGAAAAAGTGAAACAAGATGGGAGGGAGACAAACCATAAGAGACTCTTAATCTCGCAAAACAAACTGAGGGTTATCTGGTAAGGCGGGTAGGGAGAGGGTGGTTATGTTAAGGACGTTGGGGAGAGTATGTGGTATGGTGAGTGATGTGAAGTGTGTAAGACTGGCAATTCACACACATTTAGTCCTGGAGCTAATAATTTATTATATGTTAATTTTAAGAGATGATAAAAATAAACAAATATATGAGCATATTATTTTTGTTTCTTGAAAATAACATTTTAATATTTATGTGTGAGGTTAGATTATGAAGACTAGCCAACTTGATTTGAGAGTGAAAAGGGATAGTTCACTTTCATTTTGTTGGTGAGAGTATAAATTGAGGAAAGATATCTAGAAATTCTAAATCCAAGCATTTAGTCTAACAAAAAAACCAAATTTGCAAATAGAGCATCCTACTAACACATATGCATACCAATTCATAAAAAAAATTCTTTACAGATTTCAAGGCAACTATATAATTTTATTATATTATATTATATTATATTTATTATATTATATTATATATTATTACTTATAATATATACAGTTTATATTATATATATGACATATTATTTGAAGAAAATAATATATTTTAAGTCAACATATTATTTAAGACAATTATTTAAGACATAAAGATGCAATCGTCTACATAGTTGACCATTGACCAATACAGTTTGGAACTACCTGAGTCTATTTGTAACGTGGATTTTTTTGAATAAATATATTTGAAAAGTTTTTACAGATTTGTTAAATTTAAAAAACTCACAGACAAAGCACATGTCTTACGGAAAAAATTAAACACGTTTTATTGTATGAATACAGTACATAATACATATACCATACAAAAATATGTGTTATTGACTATTTATGATGTCAGTAAGGTTCCAGTCAACAGTATGTTATGAGTAGTCAATGTTTGGGGAGGCCAACAGTCATACACTGATGTCTGACTGTGGGGAGTGTTGGTGCCTCTAATCACATTGTGTGTGTGTGTGTGTGTGTGTGTGTGTGTGTGTGTATCATGCTCTTTCCTACTATACACGTTAAAAGAATTATCTAGCACTGCCACAAAGAGAGATCATCCATCATCCATTAACTGACTTGGAATAATATCCACAGTATATTTTATGTGAAAAAGGGAGTGAAAATACTATGAAATTATAATGCAAAAGTGGATTCTTTTATAGGATGAGGAAATTGTATCTACTGATAGTCCCCTGGGACAGAGCTTCATGTATATTTGAGAAAAAATGGTTTAGAGTGGTGTAGAGCCATGAGGGCCATACCCATGTAGCAGGTGCTTGTTTTCAAAAGAAGGCAGAGATTATGAACACAGGCATTTAGTTCATCAAGACAGGTTTGGACATATTGATGATGTGGTGTCAGCTCAGAAAGAACCGATCAATTCATTGTGTGTAACAAAATAGATATCTGAGTGATATCTATTAAGAAGAGGCCAGATATTGGTGAAGGAAGTAGCAGAAGAAAATGTACATAGCTCTGTGATCAGGGTTGATATTGTACTTGTGGGAGAAAATAAATTGTCATGGGGATTTTTAAGGTTTTTTTTTAATTGTGGGACGTGTGATATAAACAATTGCATTCATCTCCTCAGTGAAATCCACAGTAAGTTTTGCATATTTCACCATCAATAATAGTGTACGTTTCCAGAGTGTGAATGAGAGAATATGCTGAATTATGTATCCATCACAGACACAGTCACAGGGATGCTGAAGTGAGAGGAATAAAGACCAGTGATGTGTTTGTACCTTGTGCAAAAGTCAAAATGGACAAGTGCTGGAGCTCTCCATACAATGCACCGAAGTGTTAACTGCCATTTGTTTCTTTCTGTTTCTTCGTTTCAAATTATATATAGCCTAATCTTTCATAACAAACATGTGCTGATAGCTAGGAAATATATTGGTTTTATTAAAAGAGCTGTGCTCATCCAGTGGCTTGTTTAGAGTTTCATCCATACTGATTAGGTATGGATCATATGTCAGGTGTCATGAGTTTCTTGACTTTTAAAATTTTACTTGCTCAAAACTCACATCATCCTGTAATGTGACTTTCCTTGTAACTGCATGAGTTCAAGGTGCTCCTCACAAAGCCCTTTGTCCTTCCTTATCTTGGCCCAGATGTCACCCTGCATCACAACACAAAGGTTTCTCCACCTCCTCCCACTCCCTGGTAATACATCCTTTACAGAGGGTGACCCCACTGATCTCGTCCTGTCTGCCATCTGCACCCAGAGGCCCTAGGTTATATTGTTAGTGACAAGTAGCTTCCAAGTCTGAGCATTTGACACACATCTTGCCCACATCCTATCAGGTCATGAAATGTCATTCAGTGACTCAGTCCTGCCTGATACTCAAACCAGAAAATACTGCTTAGTAGGAATCAAGTGAGTAGCATCTTTTTTTTTAAGATTTTTATTTATTTATTTTACAGACTGGTCACAAGTAGTCAGAGAGGCAGGCAGAGAGAGAAGGAAACAGACTCCATGCTGAGCAGAGAGCCTGATGTGGGGCTTGATCCCAGGACCTTGAGACCTGACCTGAGCTGAAAGCAGAGGCTTTAACCCACTAAGCCACCCAGGGGCACCAAGTGAGTAGCATCTTGATGACCACCAAAAATAGCCAAGAACTCGGAGCATTTATTTTGCCATGGTAGATTTTGCTTTTGGTTCTGTTTGCTCCCCTGCTGCCAGCATGGCATCTGAACAAGAATCTCACTGAATCTCCAGATACCTAATATTTGGGTGCCCTGAAGTACAATTGCCTGTACCTGTGAGTTGCATTCTTGTGTTTCCCTTTAAAATTTTGAGTAAAGCACATAATCAAATATATTAATATATGTCCTGTACATACCACTGTAATTTGGTCAATATCTGCCCATATTTTATGATATAACAGAAAAAAAACCTGTGTAGTCTTATTTTTGCAGTCCTAGCAACAAATGTCTGTCTCAAATAATATTTATTTATTTAAGAGAATTTAATTAATAGAAATTATTAATTTAATTAATAGAAAATGCTGGAAAAATGAGGTAAAAATGTTAATAAGAGCTTTTCTTGGGCGGTACATTGATCTATAGTTTTTAAAAATAATTGCATAAATTTTATGTATTTGGCATATGTATTAGTCAGAGACCAGTCCAGAGAAAAAGAGAACACACCAATTATTTAAACAGATGCATTTGCTGTATGGAATTGTTAACCACATATTTCTGAATTGGAGCAGCAAAAATAAAGCACAAAGACATTATGGAATAGGAACTGTACAAAGAAGCTGTTGCACTCAGAGGTCAGGGAACAAAATAAAGAGATTGCTTGCAGAGGGGCTGAGGGCTGGCTTATGTGGCTAGAGCTGAGCTTGGCATAGAAAGAGCTGTGCACTTAGTGTAAGTCCCTCTAAGGCTCAGAGGGATCACAGTGCTGTCATCTTGACCTCAGATCATGGAATCATTGCAGGTGTAACTGCAGGGAGTGCAGAATTGGGCAGGAGTCATCCTGTACCACTCCTCTCACCAAGACATATCCCTCTGGGGCTCACTTTGTGCTGCCCCAAGGACGGAGTTGGAATCTCAAGGGGGAAAGTAGTTGTCTGAGATAACCCACAAATCTCAAAAAGAGAAGTATGGATTGAAGCTTAGGACAACAACATAATACTTGGCAGAGAATATATCACTTCAATGGAAAAAAAACGCACCCCCTTGCTTTATTAAAGTCAATAGACCATTTAGTGCTTATATGGGAGTCTATAAACAGTAGAAGATCATTGATGGAAGTCCAAGGTTACTTGGCCATTAACAAGCTAATTGGAATTAGCAAAATGTGATGTAAAATCTCCTCACACTATGCCAAATTTATAAAAATAACAATAGCAACAACAACAACAACAACAACACTATAGGCCTTCACAAGAGTAGAAAATCTTGGGAAATTATTGTGAGATATAAAGTTTGAGGACTTAGCTTCCAGAAGTTGAGAAAGAGAATTGAATTTGGTAATTGCTTTTACATTTTCAGAGCTCAGATATTTTATGTTTAAAGCAAAAGCAGTTTGATCTTTAGGTGACTGCATTCCTGATTTGACCCATTTTTCAGTAAATGAGTACACAGACGGATAAAGTGATGATCCCTCAATTTGTACATAAGGTCAGGTAAAGAATTGGATTCCCTGGAATCATTCCAATGAGTAGAATTTATTGAAGGGGATCAAGCATGAGTCTGAGAACCCAGATATGAGCTACTGCTGGAAGCCACTGCATCCCCTGGGGACAAAAAAGCAAGGGGATAATCTAAAGAGGAGGCAGTACCTCTTGGAATTCTACAGTGTGGAGGTACATTGCAATTTCTCTCACTCCAGAGCTACAACCAGGAGTAAGAAGGAGAAATTATGAAGCTTCCTCCAGGATAGGCATATTCTACCAGTGCTCAGGTAGGCAAACCCTCACCTCTGGTCATCTATTATGGTAGTCTGGGTTATTCAGAACAAGGCCATAGCCTTTCTGTGTAAAGGTCAAGGCAAGCATGAACAGAGATTAATTTAAAGCAAGGATGATCAGCAAAAGAGCTCCAAACGGTTTTCCAGTCCACCGGTATAATGCAACTTGTGACTGAGTAGCTTCCTTTTTTTAATTAATTAATTAATTTTAAGAGTGGATTTCTGTATACAGGTTATGACTAGTTTACAGGATAAGAGCTAGTTTGAATGACTGAGAGGTTTTATGTTCTGCCAACAGCTAGGATCCAGCGAGGTTTCACATATTTTAAAATTAAATATCATATTTCCCATGATAATAATTATCTATTCATATTTATTGAACTCACAGTGCCTTTCATAAATTTTACATATTTCTCGTGAAGATAAATCACGACCTCCCATAGTGAGGGACCCTCAAACAGGATCTTTGGTGAGTCTTCCAATGACAAGTGGTTTAAATGTCAGAGAGTGAACAAGACAAATTATGGCAAATACAAGCAAAAGTAATAGAAACAAAATGCTAATACAAGCCTTTTCCTTGTATTTTGTACAGAATATTATTTAAAAATGTATTTGAGAGATGGTTAATACAGCTAGACTACATTGGAATGAAGTCTTTTTAAGATAAATTTTTATTTATAAACTGCAATTGTGATATACCTTGGTGCTATTTATTAAAGTATTCCCAAATCTTTGTCTTCCAGGGACAAGTGAAAGTGACAATAGCTTGTTCTTTAATTTGGCCAATACAATCTGAATGGCAGTCTCATGTTCATACCTAGGGGCACTTGGAGACTCTCCTCCCCACTGTCACAGTTAGCAGTAATTCTGCAAAGACTGGCCACAGTACAGGCTCAGGTCCTTAATGAGAAGAATGCAGGGAATCATAGCGGCTATATTGTTTGAAGCCACCATAATGTGAGTTTGTTTTACTGCAGGGTGATGTTGCTTGTGTTGTTTGGTAGAGCAAGTGTTCAAAATAAAAAGAGCTCATGTTTGCAAATCCTGCCATCAACGAAGGATGTGGTAGCGATGATATGATCAAGTTCTTCATGATGGTGGCTTCATGGCTTGAGAAAATGGCTCCCACATTCAAACCTTCCCTTTGTTACATATTTTATATTAAAAAAAAAACACCTGAGGCCTGGGAGACTCTTGGTAATGGAGGTTATTTGTGACTTAGAGGTCTGTTGGTGAGGTGCTTGGGGGAACACTACCCTCTCCACTGACGCCACCATGCAATGCCTTGGTTGGTGGCAAACAGTGGGTTCCCAAATTTATGCAAAGGCTGAGCTTCACACAGCTCACACATCTAAGCCGTGGGGTCTCTTAAAAATTATTAAAAGCAGATATCTGGAAAACACTGATTACTGGGGCTTTCATAGCCTCAGCAACATTCTCTATGGATATTCCTCCAAGGCTTATTTTTATTTTTGTTTAAAAAAAGGAGTATTTTCCATTTTGTTTTAAAAGAAGCTCATTGACCATGCATATAAAACACAAATATTTAAATGGGGAGAGCTCATTCTGAACTTTTTCTTAGAAATTTCAGAAGCAGAATGATTTCTCCAGAAAAGAGAATTTGGCAGGATCACAGTAGGTATTGCACAGTAGGCCCATAAAGTATTATGCCAGCATTCATTCTGTAAAAGTTTCCAGAAAACTGTGCCAATTTCTGTGAATACAAATGTGAATGAGACATTTTCTCCAGTCTAGTGGGATTTAGAAACAACACATCAATGGAAACAGAGGGGTGCTCTAGTGGAAGCATTTAAATTGTTGGTCCAAAGCAAATTTACTCGGTAACTTTTAGTAATAAATTTGATGCCATGCTTGGCTTTTAATAAATGATCAAGGAAAACTGAAAATATCCTAAATTCCTGCTCATTTAAAAACTCCATTCTTTAATGTCTGGGTAGATGTGTGATAATTGGTTTATGGTAACTTCAAAGCTATCCGAGACCTATTTCTCCATCCCGCCTCCCTCCCTGAATGGTGGTAGTGCTGCCAAGGGACCAAATGGGATATTAAGAAATAGAATACAGTCTGATCTTACTGTGGAGAATAAATATCAATTGAATGCTAAATACACAAAGCTAATTGTTTTCCTGAACTGGTGTCCTTCAGAGATTAAATTGTAATTTCCTGCCTATTCACGGTTGTGTCAAGAAATCTCCAAGCAATGCAATCTAAGAACAGCAACCATGATAGAGAGTATTTCTGCCATGCTGGTCCTTGAATATCTTTTGGAGGGATTTGAAATACGTTGCTAATTATTTCAAGTGTCCACTTTCCTTTGCTGGTGTTGACCTGAAGAATGTATCATTCTTTCCTCTAAATCTCAATGGGTGTCTTTGAGAGAGGAAAAACTCATCTGTGGAAGAAAGCTGAAATGTTTATACAGTGAGAAGGGATAATAATGCAGCATTTATCGGACTCAAGAGCTGCCTGAGCTGGGCTTCCCTCTCTTCAGGTTTATTTCCTGGAGGTGCTGACTAAGGTTAGACCCCAACCAGAGTCATTAAAGTGAGTTTTTGATCTCTGTATTGGAACAACTAGATTGCTTCTCCAAATATAATGGCTATCAAGAGGAAAGACAGTTCTTTGAAAGTTTAGAGGAAAGCAAACTGCACCCACAATTCCATCTCAGAGAGAGGCCTCAGTCTATTCCCCTCTGGGTGGCCCAGAGCACATAGACTCACTCTCTGCCACATTCCTCTGGCAGAGCACAGCCCCAGCCACTGTCTCAGGGGTCACAGGAGCTCTGGCTTGTCTCTACACCATGGTGCTACTAAAACTGCAATATTTGTCCAGGGATACTGCTTTTTATGAAGCCAGAATTACCCTGATCCCCAAATTATGCAAAGACCCCCCAAAAGAGAATTTCAGACCAATATCCTTGATGAATATAGATGCCAAGATTCTCAACAAGATCCCAATCAATAGTATCCAACAATACATTGAGAGGATTATGCACCACGAACAGGTAGGATTTATCCCTGGAATGCAGGGGTGGTTCAACATTTGCAAATCAATCATTCTGATACAACAAATCAATAAGAGAAGAGAGGAAAACCACCTGTTCCTCTCAATTGATGCAGAAATAGCGTTTGACAAAATCCAGCATTGTTCCTGATTAAAACACTTCAAAGTATAAGGATAGAGGGAACATTCCTCAACTTCATCAAATCTGTCTATGAAAAACCCACAGCATATATCATTCTCAATGGGGAAAAGATGACAGCCTTCCCTTTGAGATCAGGAACATGACAAGGAAGCCCACTCTCACTGCTATTCTTCAACATAGTATAAGAAGTCCTAGGAACAGCAATCAGACAACAAAGAGAAACAAAATGTATTCAAATTGGCAAAGAATACGTCAAACTCTCTCTCTGCAGATGACATGATACTTTATATGGAAAACCTAAAGTATTAGAACTCTTACAGCAAATCAGCAAGTGCAGGGTACAAAATCAAAGTACAGGGGTGCCTGGGTGGTTCAGTAGCTTAAGGCCTCTGCATTCAGCTCAGGTCATGATCCCAGAGTTCTGGGATCAAGCCCTGCATTGCTCAGCACGGAGACTGCTTCCTCCTCTCTCTCTGCCTGTTTCTCTGCCTACTTGTGATATCCGTCTGTCAAATAAATAAATAAAATCTTTTAAAAAATCAATGTACAGAAATCAGTTTCCTTTTTTTACACTTAATACACTTTTTTTTCTTTTTATTTTTTTTATTTTTTATTTTTTTATTTATTTTTTAAATTAATTTATTTATTTTTATTTGCTTATTTACAGCATAACAGTGTTCATTGTTTTGGCATCACACCCAGTGCTCCATGCAGTACGTGCCCTCCCTATTACCCACCACCTGGTTCCTCAACCTCCCACCCCACCCCACCCCCTCCCGCCGCCCCTTCATAACCCTCTGGTTGTTTTTCAGAGTCCATAGTCTCTAATGGTTCATCTCCTCTTCCAGTTTCCCTCAACTCCCTCTCCTCTCCATCTCCCCATGTCCTCCATGTTATTTGTTATGCTCCACAAATAAGTGAGACCATATGATACTTGACTCTCTCTGCTTGACTTATTTCGCTCAGCATAATTTCTTCCAGTCCTGTCCATGTTGCTACAAAAGTTGGGTATTCGTCCTTTCTGATGGAGTCATAATACTCCATTGTGTATATGGACCACATCTTCCTTATCCATTCACCCGTTGAAGGGCATCTTGGTTCTTTCCACAGTTTGGCGACCGTAGCCATTGCTGCAATAAACATTGGGGTACAAATGGCCCTTCTTTTCACTACATCTGTATCTTTGGGGTAAATACCCAGCAGTGCAATTGCAGGGTCATAGGGAAGCTCTATTTTTAATTTCTTCAGGAATCTCCACACTGTTCTCCAAAGTGGCTGCACTAACTTGCATTCCCACCAACAGTGTAAGAGGGTTCCCCTTTCTCCACATCCTCTCCAGCACACGTTGTTTCCTGTCTTGCTAATTTTGGCCATTCTAACTGGTGTTAGGTGGTATCTCAATGTTGTTTTAATTTGAATCTCCCTGATGGCTAGTGATGATGAACATTTTTTCATGTGTCTGATAGCCATTTGTATGTCTTCATTGGAGAAGTGTCTGTTCATATCTTCTGCCCATTTTTTGATATGATTATCTGTTTTGTGTGTGTTGAGTTTGAGAAGTTCTTTGTAGATCCTGGATATCAACCTTTTGTCTGTACTGTCATTTACAAATATCTTCTCCCATTCCGTGGGTTGCCTCTTTGTTTTGTTGACTGTTTCCTTTGCTGTGCAGAAGCTTTTGATCTTGATGAAGTCCCAAAAGTTCATTTTTGCTTTTGTTTCCTTGGCCTTTGGAGACTTATCTTGAAAGAAGTTGCTGTGGCTGATATCGAAGAGGTTACTGCCTATGTTCTCCTCTAGGATTCTGATGGATTCCTGTCTCACGTTGAGGTCTTTTATCCATTTCGAGTTTATCTTTGTGAACGGTGTAAGAGAATGGTCGAGTTTCATTCTTCTACATATCGCTGTCCAGTTTTCCCAGCACCATTTATTGAAGAGACTGTCTTTTTTCCATTGAATATTTTTTCCTGTTTTGTCGAAGAGTATTTGACCATAGAGTTGAGGGTCCATATCTGGGCTCTCCACTCTGTTCCACTGGTCTATGTGTCTGTTTTTATGCCAGTACCACGCTGTCTTGGTGATCACAGCTTTGTAGTAAAGCTTGAAATCGGGTAACGTGATGCCGCCAGTTTTGTTTTTGTTTTTCAACATTTCCTTAGCAATTCGGGGTCTCTTCTGACTCCATACAAATTTTAGGATTATTTGCTCCAGCTCTTTGAAAAATATCGGTGGAATTTTGATCGGAATGGCATTAAAAGTATAGATTGCTCTAGGCAGTGTAGACATTTTAACAATGTTTATTCTTCCAATCCAAGAGCATGGAACAGTCTTCCATCTTTTTGTGTCTTCTTCAATTTCTTTCATGAGTGTTCTGTAGTTCCTCGAGTACAGGTCCTTTACTTCTGTGGTTAGGTTTATTCTCAGCTATCTTATGGTTTTTGGTACTATAGTAAATGGAATCGATTCTCTAATTTCCCTTTCTGTATTTTCATTGTTAGTGTATAAGAAAGCCACTGATTTCTGTACATTGACTTTGTATCCTGCCACGTTACTGAATTGCTGTATGAGTTCTAGTAGTTTGGGGGTGGAGTCTTTGGGGTTTTCCATATAAAGAATCATGTCATCTGCGAAGAGAGAGAGTTTGACTTCTTCCTTGCCAATTTGGATACCTTTGATTTCTCTTTGTTGTCTGATTGCCGTTGCTAGAACTTCTAATACTATGTTGAGCAAGAGTGGTGAGAGTGGGCATCCTTGTCGTGTTCCTGATCTCAACGGGAAGGCTGCAAGCTTTTTCCCATTGAGGATGATATTTGCTGTGGGTCTTTCATAGATAGATTTTATGAAGTTCAGGAATGTTCCCTCTATCCCTATACTTTGAAGCGTTTTCATCAGGAACGGATGCTGGATTTTGTCAAATGCTTTTTCTGCATCAATTGAGAGGACCATGTGGTTCTTCTCTCTTCTCTTATTGATGTTTTCTATCACACTGATTGATTTGCGAATGTTGAACCAACCTTGCAACCCAGGGATGAATCCCACGTGGTCATGGTGGATAATCTTTTGAATGTGCTGCTGGATCCTGTTTGCTAGGATCTTGTTGAGAATCTTGGCATCCATATTCATCAGTGATATTGGTCTGAAATTCTCCTTTTTGGTAGGGTCTTTGCCTGGTTTGGGGATCAGGGTAATGCTGGCTTCATAAAAATAGTCTGGAAGTTTTCCTTCTGCTTCAATTTTTTGGAACAGCTTCAGGAGAATTGGTGTTATTTCTTCTTTGAAAGTTTGGTAGAATTCCCCAGGGAATCCGTCAGGTCCTGGGCTCTTGTTTTTTGGGAGGTTTTTGATCACTGCTTCAATCTCATTGCTAGATATCGGTCTATTCAGGTTGTCAATTTCTTCCTGGTTCAATTTTGGGAGTTTGTAGCTTTCCAGGAATGCATCCATTTCATCTAGGTTGCTTAGCTTATTGGCATTTAACTGTTGGTAATAATTTCTGATGATTGTTTCTATTTCCTTGGTGTTCGTTGTGATATCTCCCTTTTCATTCATCATTTTATTAATTTGGGCTTTCTCTCTTTTCTTTTGGATTAGTGTGGCCAATGGTTTATCGATCTTATTGATTCTTTCAAAAAACCAGCTTCTAGTTTCATTGATACGTTCTACTGTATCTCTCATTTCTACCTCATTGATCTCTGCTCTAATCTTGATTATTTCCCTTCTTGCATGTGGAGTTGGTTTGATTTGTTGTTGATTCTCCAGTTCTTTAAGGTGTAGAGACAGCTGGTGTATTCTGGATTTTTCAATGTTTTTGAGGGAGGCTTGGATGGCTATGTATTTCCCCCTTAGAACCGCCTTTGCTGTATCCCATAGGTTTTGGACCGAGGTGTCTTCATTCTCATTGGTTTCCATGAATTGTTTAAGTTCATCTTTGATCTCCTGGTTGATCCAAGCATTCTTAAGCAAGGTGGTCTTTAGCTTCCAGGTGTTTGAGTTCCTTCTGAACTTTTCCTTGTGATTGAGCTCCAGTTTCAAAGCATTGTGATCGGAGAATATGCAGGGAATAATGTCAGTCTTTTGGTATCGGTTGAGTCCTGCTTTGTGACCCAGTATGTGGTCTATTCTGGAGAAGGTTCCATGTGCACTTGAGAAGAATGAGTATTCTGTTGTTTTAGGGTGGAATGTTCTGTATATGTCTATGAGGTCCATCTGGTCCAATGTTTCATTCAATGCTCTTATTTCTTTATTAATTTTCTGCTTCGATGATCTGTCTATTTCTGAGAGAGGCGTATTAAGATCTCCTACTATTATTGTATTCATATCAATATGGCTCTTTATCTTGATTAGTAGTTTTCTTACGTAATTGGGTGCTCCCATATTGGGGGCATAGATATTCACAATTGTTAGATCGTCTTGGTGGATAGTCCCTTTAAGAATTATGTAATGTCCTTCTGTATCTCTGACTAGAGTCTTTAGTTTCAAATCTAATTTATCTGATATGAGAATTGCTACTCCGGCCTTCTTTTGAGGCCCATTGGCATGAAAGATGCTTCTCCATC
This sequence comes from Meles meles, assembly GCF_922984935.1. Taxonomy (NCBI): domain Eukaryota; kingdom Metazoa; phylum Chordata; class Mammalia; order Carnivora; family Mustelidae; genus Meles; species Meles meles. Next base: position 37,586,200 of record NC_060088.1, on the reverse strand, counting down.
CCTTCACTTTCAGTCTGGGTGTATCCTTAGGTTCAAAATGGGTCTCTTGTAGACAACATATGGATGGGTCCTGTCGTTTTATCCAATCTGCAACCCTGTGTCGTTTTATGGGCGCATTTAGGCCATTCACATTGAGAGTGATTATTGAGAGATAGGTTTTTATTGACATCGTGTTGCTTTTGAAGTCTTTCTGTCTATAGATTGTTTCTATATTTCTGTTCAATGATATTCTTAGGATTTTTTCTCTTTTATAGGACCCCCCTTAATATTTCCTGCAGTGTCGGCTTGGTGGTTGCATAGTCTTTTAAGCCTTGCCGGTCTTGGAAACTCTTTATCTTTCCATCCATTTTAAATGTCAGTCTTGCTGGATAGAGTATTCTTGGTTGCATGTTCTTCTCATTTAGTACTCTGAATATATTTTGCCAGCCCTTCCTGGCTTTCCAGGTCTCTGTGGAAAGGTCTGACATTATTCTAATGGGCTTTCCTCTGTATGTAAGAAGCTTCTTTGTCCTAGCTGCTTTTAAGAGGGTCTCTCTTGAAACATAATTCCCCATTTTAACTATAAGGTGCCGTGAGGACTTTCGAGAATCTAAAATCTTGGGAGGAGATCTTTCTGCCTCTAGTACATGAACATTGTTTCCATTCGTGAGATTGGGAAAATTTTCATAGACAACTTCTTCCACTATATCTTCTAGACTTCTTTCTTTTTCTTCCCCTTCAGGGATTCCAATAATTCTGACGTTGGAACATTTCATGGCATCGTTTATTTCCCTGATTCTGTTTTCGTGGCTTCTGAGCTGTTTGTTCCAGGCTTCCTCCTGATCCTTTCTCTCTATCTGTTTGTCCTCCAGATCACTAATTCTATCTTCTGTCTCAGTTACCCTAGCTTTTAGAGAATTTAGATTGGACTGGAACTCATTGAGAGCATTTTGAACATCATCCCTGGTGGCTTTCAGTTCTGCCCTAACATTGTGAACATCATCGCTGGTGGCTTTCAGTTTTTCCTAATCAATTTGTTTGGTCATCCATGGCTTTCTCCAAGCTAGCTATTGCCTGGATAATTGTTAGTCTGAATTCCTTTTCTGACATATTGTCTATGTCGATAGCCATTAGCTCTGTTGCAGAAGGCCCATCCTCTGTATTTTTCTTCTGTTGGGTATTCCTCCTCCTAGTCATTTTGGTAAGAGATGACTAAACAGATGCAGCTGGACTTATCGATTGTGGTGCAGTCAATGTGCACCCTGGAATGCTTCTGTGCAATCAGGATTCCCCACCCAAATGAGAGAAAAAAGAAAAGAAAAAGAAATAGAGAAGAAGAAAGAAAAAAAAGGGGGAAAGAAAAAAGGAAGAAAAAAAAAAGAGAGAGAGAGAGATAGGAAAAAAAGGGAAGATATAAGAGAAGGCTCAGCCCAAATGGGCCACAAGGTAAGATTTGGGGAGTATACAAACAAAAACAGACAGACAAAGAGTGATAAAAGTATATGACAAGAGAAAAAATATGTATATATAAGCAAAAAAAAAAGGGAAAAACCTCCTCAGAAAGAACCCCAAGTATAAGATTTATATATTGTCAGGACAGACACAAATTCACAGAAACACTGACAGAAGGAAAAATTGGGAGAATGGTTATAGATTCTCAGTGTGGGTGAGGAAGGTTATTTTGATTCTTCCTGAAGGTATCTTGATGTTTTTGTTAAGGGACTCAACTTTCCTAAGTTACAGGGGGATTAGAAACTGGTTTGCCTATAGGGGTAGCATTGATTGGGGAAAGGGGGTTACCTTGAAGTTTAACTCTATATGTATAGTAGAAAATAAAAATTAAAAAAAGAATAAACTAGACTAAACTAAGTTAAAATTAAAAAAATAGAAAAACAAAAGAAAAACACGGGTGTATGTATCAAAAATTTCAGGTTAGAAGGTTATTAAAGAATTTGATGTACTGGACATCTCAGTGTGATGGTAAATAGGTTAAAAAATTATCTGTATGTATAAAAAAAAAGAACCAGAATATTGGTAAAGAGTTAAAAATAAAAGTTGTATTTATGAAGTAGTGGTGGTTGTTCTCTTGTAGTCTTTTTTTTTTTTTCCTTCCTTCCTGGTTGGTTTTCTGGGGGAGGGGCCTGCCGCGTAGGTTTTCAGACAATGATGTTCCCTGAGTTAGGTCCTCCCACTCCCCTCAAGGGGGTGAGCTCTTTTTTTTTCAGGAAACTGTTTTGGTTTTTTTTTCAGCCTTTTGTTCTCTGGGGGTTTTTATGTTCTTTCATCTGCTTTCTCTCGCCTTGACAGCTTTTGATGGTTTTTGGAGGTTTAGAGGAGAGCAAACAGCACCCCAACCTCCCTCTCAGAGAGAAGCCTCAGACTGTTTTGCAAAAGCTGCTGGCAGAGTTGGTTCTGGGTCACTGTCCCTGGGGATGCAGGAGCTCCTAGTTGTGCCCAAAACCAGGGCAGCTGTGGCTGTCTAGGCATCTTCAGACCGCCAGAGAGGTTCCGAGCAGAGATCGCGCACTGAAATTTTCCCGCTGTCCCGGGCTGGGAATGTCTGGTTTTTCCTGCTGCCAGAGCTCCAGGCTAGCGCCTATGAGCACCTATCCCAAGGGAGGGTGTGGGATGCGCATGTTTCAGGATTGCCGTCAGGCCAGGCTCCCAGCCCCTCACGGGAGACAGACCCCACTCGTTCTCAGGCGCGCTGGGTTCAGGTGCACTCGCGGCTCAGGGACCAAGACCTGATTTCTCCGCCGCACTCTCTCTGGCTCTGCGCCAGGGGAGGCTGTCCTGGGTCCGGGGACTTAGGTCCCTGACCCTAACCGCCCAGGTTCCCACTATTACACCCCCCCACCACGATCCTTTGCTGTTTGTTTTTTGAGTGCTTTCAACCAGACTCCAAGTTAATGCTGGTCCCCAGACGCAGAGCACTCTCGTGTTGGGGTGTTACTTTCCAATGGGTCACCTCTGGTGGCTCCCTCCCCCTTTTGTTTATCTTCCGATATCAGTCTGATGCTCCCAGTCTGCTTTACCTGCCACTGGCGTCTTCTGCTCCAGTAGAGATCCAGACGTGTATAATTCTGATCTCAGGCTGATTTCATGGGTGGTCGGAGTTCTTTGGTAGGTAATCAGCTCACTTTAGGGTACAGGTTGAAATGGTGCCTCCTCCTACTTCCCCGCCATCTTGCTCCCTCCCCTAATACACTTTTTAATACACTTTTATACACTATATTTTCATTTTAACAATGAAAATATATTTTCAAATGAAAATATAGAAGGGAAAATTAGAGAATTGGTTCCATTTAATATAGCACCCAAAACCATAAGATAGCTGAGAATAAACCTAACTAAAGAGATAAAGGACCTGTACTCGAGGAACTACAGAACACTCATGAAAGAAATTGAAGACACAAAAAGATGGAAGACTGTTCCATGCTCTTGGATTGGAAGAATAAACATTGTTAAAATGTCTACACTGCCTAGAGCAATCTATACTTTTAATGCCATTCCGATCAAAATTCCACCGATATTTTTCAAAGAGCTGGAGCAAATAATCCTAAAATTTGTATGGAGTCAGAAGAGACCCCGAATTGCTAAGGAAATGTTGAAAAACAAAAACAAAACTGGCGGCATCACGTTACCCGATTTCAAGCTTTACTACAAAGCTGTGATCACCAAGACAGCGTGGTACTGGCATAAAAACAGACACATAGACCAGTGGAACAGAGTGGAGAGCCCAGATATGGACCCTCAACTCTATGGTCAAATACTCTTCGACAAAACAGGAAAAAATATTCAATGGAAAAAAGACAGTCTCTTCAATAAATGGTGCTGGGAAAACTGGACAGCGATATGTAGAAGAATGAAACTCGACCATTCTCTTACACCGTTCACAAAGATAAACTCGAAATGGATAAAAGACCTCAACGTGAGACAGGAATCCATCAGAATCCTAGAGGAGAACATAGGCAGTAACCTCTTCGATATCAGCCACAGCAACTTCTTTCAAGATAAGTCTCCAAAGGCCAAGGAAACAAAAGCAAAAATGAACTTTTGGGACTTCATCAAGATCAAAAGCTTCTGCACAGCAAAGGAAACAGTCAACAAAACAAAGAGGCAACCCACGGAATGGGAGAAGATATTTGTAAATGACAGTACAGACAAAAGGTTGATATCCAGGATCTACAAAGAACTTCTCAAACTCAACACACACAAAACAGATAATCATATCAAAAAATGGGCAGAAGATATGAACAGACACTTCTCCAACGAAGACATACAAATGGCTATCAGACACATGAAAAAATGTTCATCATCACTAGCCATCAGGGAGATTCAAATTAAAACAACATTGAGATACCACCTAACACCAGTTAGAATGGCCAAAATTAGCAAGACAGGAAACAACGTGTGCTGGAGAGGATGTGGAGAAAGGGGAACCCTCTTACACTGTTGGTGGGAATGCAAGTTAGTGCAGCCACTTTGGAGAACAGTGTGGAGATTCCTGAAGAAATTAAAAATAGAGCTTCCCTATGACCCTGCAATTGCACTGCTGGGTATTTACCCCAAAGATACAGATGTAGTGAAAAGAAGGGCCATTTGTACCCCAATGTTTATTGCAGCAATGGCTACGGTCGCAAACTGTGGAAAGAACCAAGATGCCCTCCAACGGGTGAATGGATAAGGAAGATGTGGTCCATATACACAATGGAGTATTATGCCTCCATCAGAAAGGACGAATACCCAACTTTTGTAGCAACATGGACAGGACTGGAAGAAATTATGCTGAGCGAAATAAGTCAAGCAGAGAGAGTCAAGTATCATATGGTTCAGGTTGAAATGGTGCCTCCTCCTACTTCCCCGCCATCTTGCTCCCTCCCCTAATACACTTTTTAATACACTTTTATACACTATATTTTCATTTTAACAATGAAAATATATTTTCAAATGAAAATATAGAAGGGAAAATTAGAGAATTGGTTCCATTTAATATAGCACCCAAAACCATAAGATAGCTGAGAATAAACCTAACTAAAGAGATAAAGGACCTGTACTCGAGGAACTACAGAACACTCATGAAAGAAATTGAAGAAGACACAAAAAGATGGGAAAACATTCTATGCTCACGGATCAGAAGAATAAACATTGTTAAAATTCCTATAAAATGCCTAGAGCAATCTATACTTCCAATACCATCCCAAACAAAACTCCACCAGCATTTTTCAAGTCCTGGAATAAGCAATCCTAAAATTTGTAGGGAGCCAGAAGAGACACCATATGGCTAAGGAAATGTTGAAAATAAAAACAAACCTGGGGTTATCATGTTGCCTGATTTCAAGCTTTATTATAAAACTGTGATCATCAAGACAGCATGGTACTGGCACAAAAACAGACACATCAACCAGTGGAACAGAGTAGAGAGTTCATAAATGGAACCACAGCTCTATGGTCAAATAATCTTTGACAAAACAGGAAAAAATATCCAGAGGAAAAAAGACAGCCTCTTCAATAAATGTGTCTGGGAAAATTGGAGAGCTATGTGTAGAAGAAGATACTTGACCATGCTCTTACACCATTAACAAAGATAAACTCAAAATGGTTAGAAGACCTCAACGTGTGCCAGGAATTCATCAGAATCCTAGAGGAGACAATAGACGGTAACCACTTTGAAATGGGCCACAATAACTTCTTCCAAGACATGTATCCAAAGGCAAAGGAAACAAAATCAAAAATGAAATTTTGGGACTTCATCGAGATCCAAAGATTCTTCACAGCAAAGGAAACAGTCGCCAAAACAAAGAGGCAACCTCCGGAATGGGAAAATATAATCTCAAATGACACTACAGTCAAGGGTCTGATATCTAAGATTTATAAAGAACACCTCAACCTCAACACTCAAAAAACAATCACATTAAAACAAATGGGCAGAAGACATTAATAGACACTTCTCCAAAGCAGACATACAAATGCTAACAAACACATGGAAAAAAAAAAAAACAAAAAAACTGCTCTTCCTTATTAACCATCAGGGTGATTTCATCAGGGAGTTCCTCCAGTACACATCATTTAACTCTTTGGTTAGGCTTATTCACAGGTATCTTATGATTTTTGGTGCCATAGTAAATGTAATCGATTCTCCAATTTCCCTTTCTATATTTTCATTGTTAATGTATAGGAAACCAACTGATTTCTGTACATTGGTTTTGTATCCTGCACATTGCTGAATTGCTGTATGAGTTCTAGTAGTTTGCGTATGGAGTATTTTGTGTTTCCCATATAAAGTATCATGCCGTCCTTGAAGAAAGAGTGTTTGACTTCTTCTTTGCCAATTTAATATTTTTATTTCTCTTGTTGTCTGATTGCTGTTGCTAAGACTTTTAACACTATGTTGAACAAGAGTGGCAAAAGTCATCATCCTTTTCATGTTCCTGATCTTAAAGGGAAGGCTGTCAGCTTTTCCCCATTGAGAATGATATTCACTGTGGGTTTTTCATAGATTTGATGACGTTGAGGTATGTTCACTCTATCCCTATACTTTGAATGGTTTTAATCAGGAATGGATGTTGTATTTTGTCAAATGCTATTTCTGCATCAATTGAGAGGACCATGTGGTTTTTCTCTCTTCTCTTATTGATTTCTTGTATCACAATCATTTGCGAATGCTGACCCACCCCTGCATCCCAGGGATAAACCCCACCTGGTCATGGTGGATAATATTTTTAAGGTACTGTTCAAATCTATTAGCTAGGATATTTTTGAGAACCTTGGCATCCATATTCATTAAGGATATTGTTCTGAAATTCTCCTTTTTAAAGATCTTTTTCTGGATTGGGGGATAAGTGTAGTGCTGGCTTCATAGAACGAGTCTGTAAGTTTTCCTTCTGTTTCTAATTTTTTTAAAAAGAATTTCCAAGAGAATTTGAAGAAAGAATATTCAAGAGAATAGGTATTATTTTTTCTTTGAAAGTTTGATAGAATTCCCCAGGGAATCCGTCAGGTCCTGGGCTCTTGTTTTTTGGGAGGTTTTTGATCACTGCTTCAGTCTCATTACTAGATATTAGTCTATTCAGGTTGTCAGTTTCTCCCTATTTCAGTCTTGGAAGTTTATTCATTTCCAGAAATGTATCCAGTTCTCCTAGATTGCTTAACTTTTTGGCATAAAACTGTTGATAATTTTTGATGATTATTTCTATTTTCTTGATGTTAGTTGTGATCTCTCCCCTTTCATTAATACTTTTATTAATTTGGGTCCTCTCTCTTTTATTTTGGATTTGTTTGGACTTTGTTTTATTAATCTTATCGATTCTTTCAAAGAACCAACTTCTTGATTTTTTTATGTGTTCCACTGTATCTCTAGATTCTATCTCATGGATCACTGCTGTAATCTTGTTTGTTTCCCTTCTTGTGCATCATGTTGGCTTAATTTGTTGTTGATTTTCTAGTTATTTAAGGTGTAAAGAGAACTAGTGTGTTTGGGATTTATCTTTTTTTTTTTTTTTTTGAGTGAGGCTTGGATGGTTATCTATTTCCCCCTTAGGACCATCTTTGCCATATCCCATAGGTTTTGGACCAATGTGTCTTCATTCTCATTGGTTCCATGAATTCTTAAAGTTCTTATTTGACTTCCTAGTTGATCCAAACATTCTTAAGTAGGGTGGTCCTTAGGTTCCAAGTGTTTGAATTCCTTCCAAACTTTTTCTTGTGGTTGAGTTTCAAATCACTGTTGTCTGAGAATAGGCAGGCACTAATCTCAGTCTTTTGGTATTGGTTGAGCCCTAATTTGTGACTCGGTACGTCGTCAATTCTAAAGAAAGTTCCATGTGCCCTTGAGTGGAATGTTCTGTATATACCTATGAAGTCCATCTTGTCCAATGTGTCATTCAGAGCTCTTATTTCTTTATTGAGTTTCTGTTAGGATGATATGTCTATTACATGTGGCATGGCAGGTTAAGACCCCATACTATTAATTGTTCATATCAATCTGACTATTTTGATTAACTGTTGGCTTATATAGTTGGCTGCTCCCATACTGGGGTCATAAATATTTACAATTGTTAGATCATCTTGGTGGATAGACCCATTAAGAATGATGTAGTGCCCTTCTATATCTCTGACTACAGTCTTTAGTTTAAAATCTAATTTATCTTATGTGAGAATTGCTATACCAGCTTTCTTTTGAGGTCCGTTGACATGAAAGATATTTCTCCATCCCTTCACTTTCAGTCTGGATCTACATTTAGGTTCCAAAAGGGTCTCTTTAAGACATCATACCGTGGGTCCTATAAATTTATCCAATCTGAACCCTGTGTCATTTTATGGGAGCATTCAGGCCATTCACATTGAGAGTGGTTATTGAAAGATACATTTTTATTGATATCATGTTGCCTATGAAGTCCTTGTTTCCATAGATTGTCTCTGTAAATTTCTGTTCTTTGTCACTCTGTGGTTCTTTGTTCATAATATTTCTTGTAGTGCCAGCTTGGTGGTCATGTACACTTTTAAACCTTGCCACTCTTGGAAGCTCTTTATATCTCCATCCATTTTGAATGTCAGCCTGGCTGGATAAAGTATTTTTGGCTGTATGTTCTTCTCATTTATTTCCCTGAATATGTCTTGCCAGCCTTTCTGGCTTCCCAGGTTCCTGTGGGCAGGTGTGACGTTATTCTGATGGTCCTCCCTCTGTATGAAGGGGTCTCTTCCCCCTAACTGCCCTCAAGACATATTCTGTTTTTATAAATCAGGAATTTCACAATTATATGTATGGAGCTCTTTCTAGCTTCATTGTTCTTGGGCGGTGTCTTCTCTGACTCTAGGACATGAACACTTGTTCCATTCTCCAGGTTAGGAAAATGTTCATCCAGGATGTACTCAACTATATCTTCTAGTGTTCTCTCTCCTCCCCCTCATTCTTCCCAATAATTTTGACACTGGAACATTTCATTGCATCATTTATTAGCCTAAGTCTGTTGTCATGACTTCTAAGCTATTTGTTCCAGGCCTCCTCCTTATTCTTCTTTTCTATCCATTATTTTCTAGATCAGTAAGTTGATCTTCTGCCTTTTTTAGCCTAGCTGTTAGAGTATTTAGATTAGATTGGATCTCACTGATAGCATTTTTAACTTCTGCCAGATTTGCTTTCATTTCAGCCCTTAGAAATTCTATGTTGCCACCCATGGCCTTTGAAAACCTAGCTAGTGGCTGGATAATTGTTACCCTGATTTCCATTTCCAACACCTTGTTTTTGTTATTGATTTGTTATTGATATCCAATAGTTCTGTAGCAGAGGTCATGGTCTCTGAATTTTCCTCTGTTGGGTGTTCCTCCTCCTAGTAATTTTGGTGAGAGGTGTATGAGGGGATGTACAGTTGAATATATCAAACGCAATCCAGGAAAGGTGCAATCTGGAACATTGCAGAGCTATGGGAAATCACCACCAAAAAGAAAGAAATAAGAAAAAGAAAAAGGGGAGAGAGAGAGATAGAAAAAAAGAGAAGGCCAGCCAAAATGAGCCCCCAAAGTAAGATTTATAATGTATATGAACAGAAATGAAGAAATAAAAAGACTGACAAAAGTAAATGAGATTAAAAAAGAAATAAATAAAAAAAGAAACTTTAAAAAAAGAAATAAAAGAAATAAAGCCAAAATAAACTCCAAGAATATTTATATAATACCAAAAAGAAAAAAACGATACGCAGAAACACTGAAAGAAGAAAAATATGGAAGGTGATTACAAGTCCTCAGTGTGGGTGAGGAATGTTATTTTGTTCTTCCTGGGAGCATCTAGATATCTTTGTTAAAGGACTCAAATTTCCAGTGATAAAGGGAGATTAAAACTGGTTTATATACAGGGATAGTATTGAGTAGGGAAAAAGGAATACCTCAATGCTTATATCTATATGTATATTTAAAAAAGAGAAAAAAGAAAAGAAAAAGAAAAACACATGTATATGTATGAAAAAAGTTCAAGTTAAAAAGTTATTATGAAATATGTTGTATCAAACCTCTAGTTATAATGGTAAGTATGCTAAAAATTTTTCAAAAAACAAGAATCTTGAGAATGAATTTTAAAAATAGTTATTTCCATGAAATTTACAGTTTTTAGGGAAATAGCATTTGCTAATATATTGTTTTTTTCCCCTGATGTTGGAGCTTTATAGTTTTTGGAGACCCTGTAGTGATTGTTTTCTCATTCTTTTGGCTTGCCTTATGGGGGAGGAGAATGCCACATTGTTTTTCAGTCAGTCTTGCTTGGGCTGAGTCTCCCTGACTCCTCTCAAGGGGCTGGACTCTGTGGAGACTGGTTTTTTAGGGTTTTGTTCTCTGGAGTTTGTTTTTGTTTTTGTTTTTGTTTTTCCTTTGGTGGCTTTTTGAAGGTTTAGTGGAAAGAAAACAGCACCCAGACCTCTGCCTCAGAGAGAAGCCCCAGTCTGCTCCCCTCTGTGGTCCAGAACACATAGATACCACCCCACTGCAAACTTCACTGAACAGCACAACCTCCCACAATCAGTGCGCTCCCCCAGCCACCGTCTCAGTGTTCACCAGAAGTGCCTGCTTGTCTCTTCACATCTGTGCCACTAAAACTGTGAGTGATATTGGTCTAGGGAGCCCCCTTCCAGAGGCGGTCTTTGCCAGGATTACTGTCCAGGCCCCAGGTAGGGTGCGTTCAGACCCCAAGGTCAAGCAGTTTGTGAGAGGCTGCCATTGAAGGATTCTGACCAGAGATGATGCAGTGTTCTCTCAGGCATGGCCTGGAATCATTCAAAACATTTGGTCAGTGATAGAAATCCACAGTCCTAGAGAGCACAAGCTGGTTCCCACACCAGACTATCACACATGGGCAATAGTGCACTCGGACCCCAAGTTCCATGCAGGGCATGAAGATTGTAGATGTCTGTGGACCTAGAGAGCACCAGCAGGAGCCCACACAAGATTCTCATATGCTGGAAGGAGCCAAGTGGTGGTGCAAGCAGAAGAATGCTAGGGGCTCAGGGACCATGGACTGGAGGCTCTCCCCATTCTCTCTGGCATGGGTTGTCATTGGTAGTGGCCTTCCTGGGTTTGTGGGATTAGGCCATGTTCATGACTGCCTTATTCCATCAGTTGCCCCTTAAGATCTTTTGCTCTTTTTGAATTCTTTTAACCAGACTCCAAGGTAATGCTGGTCCCGTACCACAGGGCATTTTCATATTGGGGTATTACATTCCATTGGGGTTGCTTCTGGTGGCTCCCTCCCCCTTCTGCTAATGCTCTTATATCAGTCTGAGCATCCCCACTCTGCTTTACCTCTCAACTGATGTCTTATGCTCTCATAGAGATCGGAAGTGTATAATCTTACATCACAGACTGATTTTTTAGATGTTAAGAGTTTTCTGGTAGATATGTAGCTGAATTTAGGGGACTGGTTGAAACAGGGTCCCCTAATTCTCCGCCACCTTGCCTCTCCTCCCTAAGGACACTATTTAATACTCAGTTCACTATCACATTGAGAAAGTTATGGGAGTTTAAGATTCATTCTATCCTGAAAATAATGAAACTCTGGGAATCTAGTTAAGGGAAAGGAATAGGAAGTAATCATCATCTTTGACCACCTAGAAATCATCTAATTTCATAATTTTATTTTCAAGTTCTTTTCTATGATGAACTAGAAGTGTTCCCATAAAAAGACAAAGGTTCTACTATGACAACAAAATTCTTTACTGCATTGCCTAGAGGCAAAAATTACACAAATATCAGTACTTTGAAAAATAAATCTTGCTTTCCATAACATGCTTTTTAAGTTAAAAACAAGGTATATTTTTGGGAAAATATACAGAGTCTTACTATTTTAATAAAAATACTATTTGCACTGCAAGCAAGAAGTACAAAGTTAAAGTATATTTGATCCAATTCTACTTACACAATGAGAAAACACTCCTCATTGTATTTTAACTGATGTTTTATAAATATCAGGAACTTTGTTGCTCAGGGAGATCACTAGAGTAAGGCCAATTTTTTTTTTCTTTCCTCTCAAGGAAGAGATCCAATTCTTCTTTTTTTAAAAGATTTTATTTATTTATTTATTTATTTATTTATTTATTTATTTATTTATTTGAGAGAGATCACAAGTAGGCAGAGAGGCAGGCAGAGAGAGAGTGGCAAGTAGGTTCCCCGCTGAGCAGAGAGCCTGGCATGGGACTTGATCCCAGAACTCAGGGATCATGACCTGAGCTGAAGGAAGAGGTTTAACCCACTGAGCCACCACGTGCCCCCAATTCTTCTTTTTCTTAAGAAGTTTCCAATTAAATTATTATTCTAACTCTAAAGTAGCCCAAAGAGAAAGTAATAAAGCATTTATGTTTCAGTTGGGAACCAAACTGGAAAGGGTTCTACTACTTATAATTTCAATCACTAAATTAACAATAAATGCATATTCTGGTAACATTCCAACATTCAAATAACAAGCCCTTGAAAACCATGATGTTTCCCTGACATTGGGTCTGCAAAAAGCTCTGGAACCATAACTGTTAATATTACTACAGTTATATATAACTTTTTCAACAGGTGATGTCAATGAAAAAGTCAGGATGCTTGTAGGGTAGATTTGGTGTGGAAGGAAAATGCTAAGAGTCAAAAAATGGTGTCTTCTTAGTCATGATTTAACTTCAAATAAAACTTGAATATAAAACGTGCTTTTAGGGGAACCTGCATGGCTCAGTTGGTTAAACATCTGTCTTTGGCTCAAGTCATGATCCTGGACTCCCGGCATAGAGCCCAGTGTCTGGTCAGCCTCCATACTTGGCGGGGAGTCTGCTTTCTCCCTCTCCCCTGCCCCTGCTCCTGCCCCTACTCATTCTCTCTTTCAAAAAAAAAATAAGTGTAATCTTTAACATGTGTTTTTAGTGAAGATTTGCTAAAGAAAAACAAATTCTGATCGGTGCAATATTTGATAAGTCTAGTAAACATTTCTGAAAATCATGAATTCTTCAAATAGAGGTTTTAGAGATATTGGCACATTGCTTCTAAATTTAAGGTATTGAAAATAATTTGAGGGTACCGCTTTAAACATTGCCCTAATCAAAATCCTGAACTGGTTCTCATGTGAGAATAAGATGTTCTATAAAATCAGAAATCAAAGAGAAGCACTTCAGTATTTAAGTGGACGTGGGATCCACATTTGAAGCTAAAAGGTCAACCTGATACATTATCAAGCACAAGTGGAAATGGATTCCCATTCTAACAAGTGACTATGTATTTTTAATAAACTTCCATGTTTCAAAAATAATAGTAATAAACTACATGTTTCAATCAGCGTCTGCCATTTAATAGCTGTGACTTTGGACAAGTTGCATAATGTCTTGAACCTCTTTTCCTATGGAAACTAAGAAAAATCAATACCTCATAACCCATTGTGGATGAAAGGCCATGGTAAAGACTAATTCTATAACAAGTTTCATGCCTTTTAATATGTATTGTGTTTTTGCAAACCACCTAAAATCTGTGTTTCTCTAATAATATTTTTATTTGCTATTCCATTTTCCCCCACAGATAAAAGTTCCAATGAAGGTATTTTCCCCAAGCCCACAATACTTCTTCCTTCAATTTTCGAAGATCACTCCATAGGCCTGGAATATATCTTTGCCTTCTTGAGGACTTTCCCCCTGATTTTTTCAAGATATATTGGAAATAATAGAATGGCATACCAATTCTGAAATCCCAGCTGGGAGACATCATGAAAACAAATGACACATACATGAAATTCAGCTGGCTGGCTGTGATCGGAGTGTCAATGGATAAAGAATACAAATGTATCATTAAGCATGAGTGTAATAATGGAAAGATTGATCAAGAGATTCTTTCTTCTTCAATAAACAAAGGTATGTGCTTACAGAAAATGATATAATCTCCTAGAAACTTTTTTTTCCACCAAAGGGAATACTGTATCTTTCTGTCAAATATTAATGGAAAACAAAGGACTAGAAGGACTAGAAGTCTTTCTTTCATGTTGATGTTTTTTAACAGTAGCATAAATGTCCTGCTATATGTCCCCATGGAATCAAAATAGTATAGGCTTTAGAACATACAGAGAAAATGAAAAAGATAAAATCACTTGACCTTTCTCCCCTTAGTTTTGTTATCCAAAATATTAAGGGCACAGTGAGGTTTTTTTTAGTGTCATTGTATGCATCAAATGAAATAATACACATGAAAGCACCTAGCAACCTCACACACAATAAACTCACAAAAGAGAACTAGTTTTGATTATCTTAATCGATCAGGAAATAAGGACAATTATACATATTTCAGGAATGTTTTAGTAAGCATTCAAATCCCCTCCCATTTCAATCTTACTCTACTCAAATTATAAATCATAAACAATAAGATGAAGGCAACAAAATGCTGTTCATTTTTTGGATCCCCATTGCAGCTCTACAAAAGTAATAATTTGTCTGCTGAGGTTTTAATATGGTCTTGGGTTTCTCAAATTTAGATTTTATATATCACTGTAAGGTGAAATTTCTTTTTTTTTAAGATTTTATTTATTTATTTGACAGACAGAGATCTCAGGTAGGCAGAGAGGCAGGCAGAGAGAAATAGAGAGAGGAAGCAAGCTCTCTGCAGAGAGCCTGATATGGGTTTTGATCCCAGGACCCTGAGGTCATGACCTGAACCGAAGGCAGAGGCTTTAACCCACTGAAGCCACCCAGGCTCCCCTGTAAGGTGAGATTTCAAGTGAAGATTGGGTGAATCTAACGTGCCTATTTTTCCATTGTACGCAAGGAATGTATTCCTTACCATTGGTAAATGCTGCTCAGCAAACATTATTTCAGTTCTAGTATGTGCCAGGTGTGGGAGGGATGCAGGATGAACTCTGTCCCATGGAGGATCACTACAGTAAGGCCAATAGACTTTAACTAACCACTCAAGGTTATTTGTGATTCAGGCATGGTATCCTAAATTAACCTCATTGGTGCAGACTCTGTTCATTTTTATAAAGTGTGTGCAGATGGCTGAATGTTCCCTGGGCAGGCAGTGGTTCAGTAACTCACCAGATTCAGAAGTCAACTCCTAAGCATTAACATCACAGATTAAGGCTCCAAAAAACCCATGAGAAGGAATTTTTGTTTGTATTTTCCCCTGTTCTTAAAGAGCAATTTTTCAGGAGTAGGTGGAAAGCACATAACAAGACTTGTGTAGAGATTTCTATATAGAATTCTAAAATTTTAAAGTCAGTATTCATCTTCTTGGATCTGTTAAAAAGAAAGCCATAGAGATCCCTGGGTTTCTCCATTGGTTAAGCATTTGTCTTATGCTCAGGTAATGATCTGAGTGTCCTGGGATCAATTCCCATTGGATCCCTGATCTTGTCCCTCTGCCTGCTGCTCGTCTTGCTTGTGTTCTTTCTCTCTCTGACAAAACAAATAAATAAAATCTTAAAAAAAAAACAACCTATGGACCCAAAATGGCAACCTTTAATTTAAGGCCCAGGTCACTAAACCAAAACTTACTACCAAACTCAAGTGCAATTTCAACCCCTCAAAAGAGACATTTAAGCAGTGAACATGGGAGTTTGCAGTTCAGCCCCAGGAAGATTCCTGATTGATCCCTTCCATTCCTCTTAGGAGGGAAATAATACCTAATACAATGGATTTTTTTAAAAGATTTTACCCATTTATTTGACAGCAGAGACTGCAAGTGAGCAGAGAGGCAGATGGCAGCAGGTGAACAGGCTCCCTGCTGAGCACAGAGCAAAATGTGGGGCTTCATCCCAGGACCCCAAGATCAAGACCTGAGCCAAAGGCAGTGGATTAACCCACTGAGCTACCCAAGAATCCCACAATGGACTTTTTGTTAATGATTTCCTTTTTTCTCTTTTGCTTTGCTGTAATCCTTTGGAGCTCACCTATACTTGCAAGGTGGGATGATGCCTCACTCATGAATTTATTAATACAGACTTCGTATCTTTAACATTTACGTTGCTGAATTTTTGTTACTTAATAAATTTGATGACAACAATGGGATCAGAAGTGCACTTCCATGGACATTCAGACACAAGGAGAAACAGGTGTGGGAACATTTATTCCTTTGTGTTCTCTGTTTTTCCTGCTATTTTCAAGTCTTATGGGTGAGTTCCTCTTGGTTCTGAGCTCCTCTTTCTTTCTATTCAGGCTCTTGATCTAACTGGATTTCAGGTAAGCATGGGCTGGCCAAGGGTTATGCCCAGAGCCCAGTTGAACTGGCAGAAACGTCTGCCCCAAGCCAAGACCCTAAGCTTTCAGATCTCAGTTACCTGGGTATAATCCAAACATGGTTCCAGGGTGAATTGCTGGTGCACACAGATCCTTCCTTGTTCAGAACACAGTAGTATCTTTACTGCCCATACACCAAGGTGTACATTGTTTGTCCTGTTTTGTTTGTAGATAAAGACTACTCCTAATAGGGATCTCAGAGGAAGAATAACCTACAAAAATTGGAAGGCATTGGTCAAGCAATCAAATGCTATTAGAGTCCTTGCCACCCCAAGAACACCCCCTTGATAATATAAGTTGGTCAGGGAGTGGGTAGGCAGGAAAATAGGTCAGCCATTAGCCTGAAGAAAACTTGTGTACTGAGAGCTAACACTGTAACACACACACAATCCCAAATTCCAGGACACATCCCTGCAAGGTGTTAGATCTGCACAGATAATTCTTAGCTGATAGGACCCTTAAATTATGATGGTCAAGTTCACCACCTTCTAGTAAACCTGCTTATTGTAAAACCAACAATTGTCCCAAATATTACAGATATCTAGCAAAAATGGCAAGATCCTATTAAGCTTGTTTTGTGTTCTAAGGAACTAGCTTGATACCTGTCAGGTTGGAGATACAAAAATAAGGCCTGACAGATATGTGAACTACTACTTATTTGTGGATATATAGCTGGGCATAAATGGATGTTAATTCCATTAGTGGCTAGTTTCCTACCATTCTGCTGCCAGCCCTCAGGACAATTAGAACCTAAAAGTACAATGTCCAAAATGGGGAAATTTCCAATTAGATAAGATCACTTAAGAAATACACTTAGAAGTAAGCATTCTCCAATTAGTCCAAATAAGACACATCTGTTAATTGGCAAGCAGAAGTCTCTAAAATGTTTCAAAATTCCGAAGTCATTGCAGCATTCATTGTAAAAGTTTAATGAAAAATTAAAGGTTGGAGAAGTACCTAAAACAGAAAAACCTATGGAAGATTGACATAACTCCTCGTGCTCCCCTTTTTGCTCCTTTGAACACTTATTCTAGTCTGAATTGTTTTTTGACTCTGCAGACTACACAGCCACAAACAGATGTCTGCCATGGTCATGGCCTCAGACACAACCCACCTTCATAGTAGGGCCCCCAAATGAGCTCCTCCCAGAGCTGATGAAACTCTATGGTTTCTGGCAAGCTACTATTATACCCCCAAAACAGCCAAGTGGAAATTCTAGTAAAGTCCAGGACCTGCAGAAGGGATCCTGCAAAAACTAGAGCTGTAAAGGTATGGGGAAAAAAAAAAAACCCTTAGCAGAATTATCTCCTTCCAAATCTCTCTGTCTGCTGTGCTTGATGCAGAGAAGATAATAAAATTTCACATTGTCTCATCCCTTTCAAGTCCAGACCCCTTCCTATGTATCCCTTCTCTCACAGAGATAGGCTATTGCCTTCTTGCTGGTGGCATCTTGCATAATTGTTCTTAGCTTTCTGCCTGCTGGGAACCTGCAGCTGGTTGGTTCCTTCCTTTGGCTCTCACTGTGAGTGACTCTGGAACTTGGGAGAGAGTATCTTTGCACCCTCTTTGGGAACCTATCTTATACCCAGGTGGTGTCATTCCATACTGCCAAAAATCCTTAATATTCAAATTATGCACCCAGAGGGAAGGAAGCAAATTGAAGCTCATATGCTGGATAGGTTGGATCAACAACATAGGATGTCGTTTCATGTAAATACAAGTCTATGAGTCATTGAGAGCAACTGTCCTCACAAATCTGAACAGAACTGTTAATGTAGCTCTTTCAGCAATTCAAAGTTCCCCCATTCCTTTTCCCAATCCCCCCAATTATCCTGCTTATCAAAGGGGGCTTATAAAAGACTGGCTTTTTTTCTCCATAAAGTTACACATCTTATCGTACCTTTGAAATATAAAACCAATCTACAGATGCCTGAAACTGAGTGAAACAAAATGAAAGACGACTTTTGAAAATACAAACTGCTAATAATACATAAATATAAAATATGAACTGTTAAAGGGATCCTGTACCTGAACTCTACCACAGTCTCCTTAATATTCCAGGGACACAAACAGATCTTAACGTTTTCTCTATAAATGTTAGTGACTATAGGCTCCATGCAGTGTTCTTTGTGTCCACAAATATATGTTGTCAATGTGAGATATTTTTATCACTGGATGGATATTGCCCAAATTAATTTGTAGAGAGGTCTATCTCCTTGGATTGGAGACAAGTACTTGTAAGGACTGGGAATTCTAAAACTGTAGAAAGATAGAAACTAACCTAAAAGTGTTTCAAATTCATATGATCTGGGCAAATAGTCTTGGCTTTAGTTGTCAGCTAAAATTAAAATGAAAATTAAAAACTAAAATTAAAAAACTAAAATTAAAACTTTCATGTGCCTTGGTTTACTAAAATAAGTAGATGTGATCTCTATTCTAAAATGTTAAAAATAGCTTTGAAGAATGACAAGCTTTTATGTTTCCAATTTTTTAAAAATTTTTATTTCAATTAATTTTTATTTTATATTTTAAAACTTTATTTTAATTCCAGCTACTCAACACACCATGTTATATTACTTCCATGTGCACAGTATGGTGATTCAACACTTCCATACACATCAGGACAAGCACAACCTGCAATCCTCATCTCCTACTTAACTGATCCCACCCCATGTCTCACACAATTTTTATGGGTAATCTCAGTGAAACTGTTAGGAACAAGTTACATTGAATAGATATAAATAAAATTAGATATTTTATATAAAGTCTTAGTCTTCCAAATCTTTTTTTAAACTGAAACTTTAATTTTTGGTGACTTAGGTCTATGGCTAAATGAAATTACATTCATTAAATATCTAGATCATTACTGAGTAAGATAATACTAAGTTATTAGTAAATGAACATGAGTTTATCTCCTTTTAGTTACCTTATAGAAAAGAAAATGGGCTTTTTTTAAACACGTTTTGTGCATTCCTGAAAGATTGTTTAATGAAGAATTACATATTTCAGCAAATTATGAAATGCATTCATAGATTTCCCAACCTAAAGAATACTTATTCACAGTTCACAACTACTTTCTTTAAAAATGAAATTTTCCAATGGTTAACAATTCTAAGCAATGTAATGAAAGATACTTAAAATAATAACAAAAACAACTCAGAATGCAAAGAAAGTTAAGAGGTGTGTTTCTCATAAGTAAAGGAATGAGGAATGGAAATCTCTTTTTTCCCCCAGAAAAAAAGAAAGAAATTTTGTTCTACAGCAAAGCTGGTTATCTAAAGAAGGTAAATTCAGGACAAAAATCTGATTGTAAAAGAGAAAGCTGTAAAGCCTTCTAAAAAGGGAATGTTTGGAAAGGAATGTTATGTGTGGTCAGGAAGGTCTAAGATTGGAATGAAGAATTTTCCAATCAAAAGTAAGCTGGTAAAACATCAGAATTTGGTTTTCCTTCCTCAAGAGAATGAAAAGTTTTTTTTTTTAATTTTATTTTTATTTTTTTCTAATGATTTTATTTATTTACCAGAGAGAGAGAGAGAACACAACGGGTTGGGGGGGAGCTGGTGGAGGGGATGGAGAGGCAGAAGAGGAGGGAGACACAGACGCCCCACTGAGCAGGGAGCTCTGACATAGGTCTTAAGCTTGATCCCAGGACCCTGGAGATATGAGCTGATCTGTAGGCAGACACGAGAATGAAGGGTTTTGTGGGTTTTTTTATTATTATTATTTTCTTTGGAGTATTGGCCTGCTTAACTCTCGTCGACTTGGAACATCCCAAAAGATTTGCTAAATTAACCTAGCTTATTTGATATGTTAAATTACATGGGAGTCATTGTCAAATAAAACTTCATACCAAGTTGTTTTTGTTTTTGTTTGTTTTGTTGTTGTTGTTGTTGTTGTTGTAGTTGTTTGTTTTGGGTTTTTTTTTGTTTTTGTTTTTGTTTTTTGTTTTGTTTTGTTTTGTTTTTTGCTATTATAGTTATAATATTGTGGCACATGTAGATAATGTCCATTCGGGTTCGACAAAATATGGCTTCTCATTGCCAGATGCAGGCCATCCTGATGTCCTTGTAACATGGCACCTGTTTCCTTCTGGATCAGAGAGAAGAAGGTGGGTAAAGAATGGAAGTGATTTAAAGAAAGAGTCAGGGCTAAGGGAAAACTGAGACAACCACTTGGTTCTCCCCAGATCCCAGGCAAGCCCCATTTTTCTTGATTCTCTTTTTCATTCCTTCACCCACCATAGGGCAGTTAAGATGATTCAAATGATAAATGGACATCAGTGGGAAGCCTTCTAAAACAGTAAACAAACAAACAAACAAACAAAAACAAAAAACCTGTTTACCAGAGATGTCTGACCTGTCAGGTGCATAACCCTGAACAACTTTTTGTCTCCAGAGTTTTCAGGCCTCGTTCCTGTGGACCCTTTGAACACCAACAGCTGGGTACATTCCACTGCCACTTCAGACCAGGTGCTGAGAGACGTTAATGCTTTCAATTTAGAGCCCATCTTACAGTTACGCTGAGATTATGATCCAAGGTAGGGTTGTTGGGGGTGTCTGGGTAGCTCAGTGGGTTAAAGCCTCTGCCTTTGGCTCAGGTCATGATCCCAGAGTCCTGGGATCAAGCCCCACATCAGTCTCTCTGCTCAGCGGGGAGCCTGATTCCCCCTCTCTCTCTCTGCCTTCCTCTCTGCCAACTTGTGATCTCTGTCTGTCAAATAAGTAAAGGAAATCTTAAAAAAAAAAAAAAAAAGGCGGGGTTGTTGAAAAGGAAAACCACAGGCTCAAAATGCCCTCACATGTCTTAAGGCCCTAAGTTGGTAAACCAAGACATAATACTGACCCAACTGAAGTTTCAATATCCAGAACTATATAACCTTTAGCCAGCCCAGGTGGGAATTTCCTGGCCAGCGCTAGGAAGTTTACTGATTGATCCCCTCTGTTTCCCTTAGAAGGGTGATCTTGCCTAAAACAATGGATTCTTAGCTGATAATGTTTTGTTTTCTCCCTTGCTGTCTTATTTTTGAGATTTATTTATTTGTGGGAGTTCAAAGGGAGAGAAATTGTGAAACACAAACAGGCTCTGTGCTGAGCACAGATCACTATGAAGGGCTAGATCCTAAGACCCTGAGATCAGGACCTCAGCCAAAGCCAAGAGTGTGACACTTAACTGACAGCACCACCCACGCACTCCATCTCACAGGCTATCTTGGAAGTCTTTTCTTTCTTGTGGCCATTTGGAGTGCCCCTCAATCTACTGGATAGGATACTATCCGAGTCATTAGTAGATAAATTAATGCAGCCCATTAGGTCTTAAAACTTAGGGGGCTGCATTTGTCTTTTTTCACAGATTCCTATTTTGTGCATTTACCTTTGCTTAACTTTTATATACCATAAACATTTACCTTTGCTTTCATCTGGATTGTGATGAAGGTCCCATGAAATTATGTCAGTGGAAATGCTTGCTGTGGAAAACATAACTGTTGGGGTCCATTATCAAATGAATGAAACTGAAACAATATGCCAAGCATTAGAAGTTAGACTGACTGGCCAGGAGAATGAGACTGAGACAAAGTGAAAGTGTGAAGCTTTATTCTATGCCAAGCATTAGAAATCAGACTGAGCAGCCAGGGCCGCCTCTGAAGAGAGCGACCCTCTCCCGATCTCACAGGCTGGTTTTATAGGGCATAACTGCAGACCCAAGGTATGTGACTTCTATTGTTAAGGCAATTACTCCTGGAATCGATACCCGGAACCATACCAGGAACTACTGGGGCGTTTATTCCCGGAATGAAGTCCATGGATATAAACAACACTATGGTTACCTAGGCAATATGGAGTTGCTCTGGCTAAGCAGGCCCTAATAGCTAAACAGGTTTTAAATTTAAATTGGCCCTAACAATAACAAGGGTGAATTTATTCATATACCTATATTAATGTACATCTTATCCTAAAAGTAACACAAGTATGACCACAGAGTCAGCCCCAAGGTTTCAGTTCTACCACTAACAGAGAGCAAAGCATATTTTAATATAACCACTGGGCTACGTGTGCTGTTAAGTTTTGATTTTTCTGATGATCAGAGAAAAGTAAAATCGAGAGTTAAGTTCCCCAGTGAGCATTATGGTAAGGGAGAAGTTCTTGTTTGTGATGTATTTCACTTGACACTTATTTCTGAAATGAGTATCTCCTAAGGTCTTCTCATACAACAAAGCTAATGAGGGCATGTCTGTTCATGCAGTTCTACAGTGGACGTCTAGTGCTGGTTCTTGGGTGCTTTTTTTCCTTTTAGTTTTTGAGAAAAGCTTGTTCATATGTATGTACAATATACATGAAAGCCCAGAACAGTGAGTGATTCTGAAGATAATTAAAACTCATCTTTTCCATGATTTTGACAGCATTGGTGATAAAGAGCACCTAGACACGTATTCACACTTTATTATGCAAACTGTTTCTTAAATGTCTGTATGTCAATCGATGTATGATGTTAAAAGATTTTTATTTATCTTTTTTACAGTTTTTATTTTCATCCCAGTTAGTTAAGTTAAGATTATATTATTTTCAGGTGCACAATACGATGAGTAAATTCACTGCATGGAAAAGAAGAAGACATGGAAAACACTTTAAATTTAGCTTTTAAGACTATTTTAACACTTAACATAATTATGCTAACATTTTCCTTCTTGGGATTTACCCCCATGCCTATACCTCCAACCCATTTCCAGAACACACCTGCCGCCAGTCCCTATGCAGAAATTCTCTTAGGGCTGTCTCCCACTGATGAGGGGTTGCAGTGAGGCAGCAGGGGCAACAGGGTGGGGCAGCGGGGAAGCTATGTCTTGGGTAGTGGGCTGGTAGGCAGTGGCTGGGCTGTAGTGGTGGGGAAGTGGGGAGGCCAACACTAATACAGAGGTTTGAGGTGGGATGCACGTGGGTCTCAAAGGTGCAAGGGAATGAGGTGGCCAAAGGGAGGCATGGTGGGTGAGGCAAGGATTTGGCAGGGGAGGCCAGGCAGTAGCAGTGGAGAAAGGAGGTGGGAACAGCGGGGTGGGAGCCCTTGAAAATGGGGATGCTGGGACGCCTGGGTGGCTCAGTGGTTTGGCCTCTGCCTTTGGTTCAGGTCATGATCCCAGGGCCCTGGTATCGAGCCCCGTGTCAGGCTCTCTGCTTGGCGGGGAGACTTCTTCCTCCTCTCTCTGCCTGCCTCTCTGACTACTTGTGATCTGTATCTGTCAAATAAATAAAATCTTTTTAAAAAGAGAGAAAATGGGGAGGGCAGCAGGTCAACACTTGGAGGGGAGTGAAGCTAGACAATAACTCGCAGTGAGGAGAGGGGACCAGTGAGGGAGATGGTGGCAAGGTCACGCCTGGCAGGTTGAGCAGGATAACAGGGCATGTGAAGGGGGCGGAGCTGCGAAGCCAGCGCAATAGCCCATCGGCAGTGAGGTGGCAGTAAGGGTCACAGGGACAGAGAAGTGGCACGGTAAGTGTTTGTTGGGGACACATCAAGGGAGGGGCATGCAGCTGTGCCAGGTAGCAGTGGAGGGCAGGTGTAGCAGGGCAGCAGCAAGAGGGCAGGCAGCGGGAAGCAATATCACTGGGTCACAGTCACAGTGATGTTAGGGAGGTGCAGTGGGGAGGCAGTGGTATTGGGGGATCACAGAGGGTCAGCAGCAGAGTGGGGTTGGAAGAAGGACAGTATTGGAGTGGGGGTTAATTGTGGGAGGTGGGCAGGACCAGTGGGGCGGTGGGATCATGGTAGTCAGGCAAAGCAGCAGCAGCAGGGCAACCAAGGAAGGGGCAGTGGCCTTGGAAACACTGACAGCAGCACCAGGTCAGCGGGAGGTGGGGCAGGGATTGGGGGCGGGGGCAGGGCGACAAGAAGGGGCAACATGGGGAGTAGCTTGGGTAGGACTGCAGTGGCGTTGGGGGGATGTGCAATGGGACAGTAGGTCCCTGGGGGGCGGTCACTGTGGGGGGCGGGGTGTGACAGCAGGAATCAAGGGCAACTCATTGGGGCAATGGGGCAGTCATGGCATGGGGTGGTAGGTGGGGCCGTGTGGCTTCCCAGGCTGGAGGAGGTGGCAGCCAGGTAATAAACCTATGGTATGGGGGCGGGACCCATGGGGGAGGGAGCAGGGATCACCAAAGCCAAGTGAGGGGATAACCAGGCAGTAGTGGCCCAGGGAGCAGTAGAGGGTCTATGGTGGGGGAGCTGTGTGACAGCCAAGTGGGGCAGCCCTGTGGTGACTGTTGGGGAGTGGGTGGAATCTAGACAGAAGCAATCGGGTGTGGGGGTGGGACCAGCCTGGAGGCAGCGGCTCAGCAGCAGTGCAGCAGGGCGGGCGTGTTGGGTGGGCCCACAGTGCACTCAAGAGGGCAGGGCAGCAGCAGATAGGAGGGCATGGTGGGCGGGCCCACAGTGTATGTCAAGGGGGCAGGGTGGGGAAGCACGGCAGAGGCCGGGGGCACAGGGCTTCAGCAGAGTGGCAGCAGCTGAGGTAAGGGGGACAGGGTGAGGGGCACAGCAGGGTGGCAGGGGAGCATGTGGGCTGTAGCAATGTGTTGGAAGCGCGGGGAGGAGGGCAGATATTCAGAGTGGAAGTAGCATGGTCATACACCTGGCAATGGGAAGGCAACAGAGCAGGGGGAGGGGAAATCCATTATGCGGTTGTGGCATATGGGGGGAGGCGGACCATCCAGACATCAGAGGGGCATCAACCTCACGGCATGGTGAATGGGGCTACATGGGCCTGAGGAGTTGGCAGCCAGGAGACAGCACTGAGGCAGGTGATGGGATCACGGGGGAGAGAGAAGGGGTCACCAGAAGCGGGGAAGGGGGCACAAGGAGGGGTGGGAGCTGTGTGACTCCCAAGTGGGGCAACCCTGTGGCACCTGTGGGGGATGGGTGGAATCTAGGCGGCATCACAGGGGATGAGGAGGTGGGAGCAGCCCCAGGCAGCAGTGCAGCAACAGTTAGGATGGCGTGGCAGGTGGGCCTGTGATGCATGTCAAGGGTGCGGGGCAGCAGTAATGGGGCAGGCATGGTGGGCAAGCCCATCATGGACATCAAGAGGGTGGGGCAGCAGCAGTTAGGAGGGTGTGGATGACGGGCCCATCGTGTACGTCAAGGGGGCGGGGCAGCAGCAGCGCTGCGGCGGTTGTGGGGGGCATCATGCATGTCAAGAAGGCATGGCAGTGAGCACAGACGAGGCTGGGGGCACAGGGCAACAGCTGGGATGGTAAAGGGGTTCCCATGGGGGGCATAACAGGGTGGTAAGTGTGCCTGTTGTGGGGGCAGCAAGGTGGTAGCAGCATGAGGGGGGCAGGGTGGTAGGTGTTCAAAGCAGTAAGGCCCATGGTAGCAGGGAGGCAAGGGGGGAGGGGGATGGAGAAGAAGCTCAGGGATTGTGGCGGGTGGAAGGGAGGGACAAGCCTGGCATCAGCAGGGTGTCAGTGTCACAGTGTTGTGGGTGAGGTCACCAGGCTCCGTGAGCGGGAGGAGGTGCTAGAGAGGTTATAATACTCAGGGGGCGGGGCCAGTGGAGGAGGCAGTGGGGGTGTCACCAGGCAGCAGTGGTACAGGGAGGGGGAGCTTCCTGTGATAGGGGGAAGCTGCATGACTCCTGAGTGGGGCAGCCGTGTGGCACTTGGAGGAGTGGGATAGAATACAGGTGGCAGGGCAGGGCAGAGAGGGTGGGACCAACCGTGAGGCAGTGGCACAGCAGCAGCTTGGCTGGCTTGCTGGGCCTCCTCATAGTGCATGCCAAGGAGGCGGGGCTGCAAAGCATAGCAGAGGGCGGGGGCACAGGTCCGAGGCGGTGCAGCAGTAAGGGGGCATGTAGGGGGGTTCAGAAGTGTGGCAGGGGAGCATTTCTGGGGATCAGCAAGCTGGTAGCAGCGCGGGAGGTGGTGGACATGCTGGGGCATCCACACGCTTGGCAGTCAGGAGGCATCAGAGTTGGGGGAGGGGAGTAGCTAGGCAGTAGTGTCCTTGTGGGTGGGCAGGACTAGCGAAGTTTAAGCGGGATATAAATGTCATGGCAACGAAGAAAGGGCCTGGCTTTGCTGGACTTAGTGCATGTCTACAGGGTGGGACCATTGTTAGCAGCAGCAGTGGGGACCCAGGGTAGCAGCGGAGAGGCGATGGGGGTTGTAAGTGGGGGCTCTGTGGACGGGGATGCAGCGCGGTGGGAGTGGCTTATGTTGTGGGGGCAGCCTGGTGGTACCAGTGCGGCAAAGGTGGAGTAGGACTCGTGGGGCGGCAGCAGCGCGGCAACATGGGTAGGGAATCAGGAAGGCTCCAAAGTGGAGTCAGGGGTAGCAGCTATGTGGTAGCTGCAGGGAGGTGGGCAGAAACAGCAGGGAGGCAGCATGGCAGGTGGGGCTGTCGTGCAAGTAAACAGGGCAGGGCTGCATAGGGCTGGGTTACGAAGACCAGCAGCAGCATTGGGACACAGGGCAGCAGCGGGACATAGGGCAAGAGTGGGACACAGCACCACAAGA
Source organism: Meles meles (assembly GCF_922984935.1). Taxonomy (NCBI): domain Eukaryota; kingdom Metazoa; phylum Chordata; class Mammalia; order Carnivora; family Mustelidae; genus Meles; species Meles meles. Next base: position 37,559,487 of record NC_060088.1, on the reverse strand, counting down.
GATCAGAAGCAGGGTAGTAAGGTGGCAATGGCAGTGAGAGGCAGGCGATTGGTAGTGGGATGTAGGGCACCCGGCAGGGTAGAGGTGTAGAGAGAGCACAGAAGGATGGTAGCAGCAATGTGGTGGGGCAGCAGGACAGTAATGAGCGTGGTAGTGGTTGGGGTGGGACAGCGCAGATGCACAGGTTCATGTGGGGTGGCAGGTGGGTGGTGACGTGCAGATAAGAGGGGATGGAACCAGCTGGGAGGCAGCGGCACAGCAACTGCACAGGAAGTGCATGAAGGGTGGGGTAGGGCCTTAATGCATGTCAATGGGGCTGTACAGTGAAGGTCAACAGTGGCCTGGGGAAAACAGCAGAAGCTTAGCTGCAGCAGCGGTGGTAAGATGCACAGTATGAGGGGTGTACTGCGGATGGCAGGGTCATGAGGCAGTAGCACCCAGGCAGTAATAGCATTGGGAGAAGGCTGGGTTGAGTGGGGTGGCAGCAGCATGTCAACGGGGAGGGCTGGAAGCACTGGAGCAGGGGTGGGGGGATGACAGGTGGTAGCAGTTTGAGGGTGTTTAGTGGGACCAGCAGGGCAAGAGCATCAGGTTAATAGCTGTGTGGGCAGGGCAGGGGCTCTGCACAGCAGCAGCAGCAAGGGGAAAGTATACAGTAAAGAAATGGCAGTGGGGGACACTGAGGCAGCAGTGACTTGGGGAAGGCAGTGACTTGAGGAAGTGCCATGGGATTGCAGCAGAAGGGGAGGCAAAGCACAGAGGTGGAGCATGGAGGGATTGGCGGGGATGTGGTTGGGAGGGACAAGCGGGGCAGCAGCTGCAGGACAATGGTGCTGCATGGCTTGGGAGCAGGACGGGCAGTGGAGATGGGCAGGAGGAGGGTGACCGCAGTAGCAATGGTGATGCTATTGGAAACACAGGCACCAGGGCAGTAGAAGAACTGGAGGGTGACGCAGCAGGGTGGCAGAGTCCTGGAGGGGGGGACAAGGGAGTGGTAGGGGCAGTGGGGAAGGCACAGCAGGGCATCAGTTGCAACAGGGAGGGCAGTAGGGCAGCTATGGCGAGGGTTAGCCATTGTGGGACAAAGGAGCACTGCTGTAGAGTAGCAGGGTGGAGGGTGGCAATGCTGGTGGCAGCGGCCTGTCAGGAATATGGGGTGGAAGGAACAGCAGTGGATGTGTGGGGTGCAGCATGGTGGCAGTGGAGGATGACACAATGGGGTGGCAGTGGTGTGGGGACCAGCCAGGCGGCAGAGACACAGGTAGGGGGCAGCAGTGATTTGGTAGCAGTGCTATCAAATGCTTTTTCTGCATCTGTTGAGATGGTCCTATGATGTTGATCCTTCGTTTTGTGAATGTGGCAAATCAGTTTGATTTGTGGATGTTGAACCGCTGTTGCATCCCTGAAATAAATCTTACTGGATCATAACTCTTCCTGTATTGTAGAATTCGGTTTGCTGATATTTGGGTGAGGATTTTTATGTCATGTTCATGACAGACACTAGTCTGTCATTTTCTTGGGGCACCATGGGAGGTTTTGATAAGGGCCATGCTGGCCTCATAAAATAAGGTGGGGAGCATTCCTTCCTCTTGTTTTTCTGGCAGTTGGAGAAGGATTGGTATTCTTTTTTTTTTTTTTTTTTTTTTTTTTTTTTTTTTTTTTCGTGTGGATGATTCGTAGAATTCACAGGTGAAACCATGGGGTCCTGCGTTTTTCCTTGATGGAAGTTTTTGATTTCTTACTTAATCTCCCTACTGGTCATTGGTCTGTTCAGAAATTCTGTTTTTCAGGATTCAGTCTTGGCAGGTTGTATATCTCTGAGAATGTATCCTTTTCTTTTGGATTATCCAGCTTGTTGGGGCATAATTGTTCATAGTACTTTTAAAAAAAATTATTTATTTTTTTCAGTGTAACAGTATTCATTGTTTTTGCACAACACCCAGTGCTCCGTGCAATACGTATCCTCCCTATTACCCACCACCTGTTCCCCCAAACTCCCACCCCGGACCCTTCAAAACCCTCAGGTTGTTTCTCAGAGTCCAAAGTCTCTTATGGTTCGGCTCCCCTTCCAATTATTTTTTTAATAAACATATAATGCATTTTTATCCTCAGGGGTACAGGTCTGTGAATCGCCAGGTTTACACACTTCACAGCACTCACGATAGCACATACCCTCCCCAATGTCCATAGCCCCCTCCCCCTCTCCCAACCCCACCTCCCCCAAGCAACCCCCAGTTTGTTTTGTGAGATTAAGAGTCATTTATGGTTTGTCTCCCTCCCAATCCCATCTTGTTTCATTTATTCTTCTCCTATCCCCCAACCCCCATGTTGAATCTCCATGTCCTCATATCAGGGAGATCATATGATAGTTGTCTTTCTCCGATTGACTTATTTCACTGAGCATGATACCCTCTAGTTCCATCCATGTCATCGCAAACGGCAAGATTTCATTTCTTTTGATGGCTGCATAGTATTCCGTTGTGTATATATACCACAGCTTCTTTATCCATTCATCTGTTGATGGACATCTAGGTTCTTTCCATAGTTTGGCAATTGTAGACATTGCTGCTATAAACATTCGGTTACACGTGCCCCTTCGGATCACTGTGTTTGTATCTTTAGGGTAAATACCCAGTAGTGCAATTGCTGGGTCATAGGGTAGTTCTATTTTCAACATTTTGAGGAACCTCCATGCTGTTTTCCAGAGTGATTGCACCAGCTTACATTCCCACCAACGGTGTAGGAGTGTTCCCCTTTCTCCGCATCCTCGCCAGCATCTGGCATTTCCTGACTTGTTAATTTTAGCCATTCTGACTGGTGTAAGGTGATATTTCAGTGAGGTTTCGATTTGTATTTCCATGATGCCGAGTATCGTGGAGCAATTTTTCATGTGTCTATTGGCCATCTGGGTGTCTTCTTTGCAGATATGTCTGTTCATGTCCTCTGCCCATTTCTTGATTGGATTGTTTGTTCTTTGGGTGTTGAGTTTGCTAAGTTCCTTATAGATTTTGGATACTAGCCCTTTATCTGATATGTCGTTTGCAAATATCTTCTCCCATTCTGTCAGTTGTCTTTTGGTTTTCTTAACTGTTTCCTTTGCTGTGCAAAAGCTTTTGATCTTGATGAAATCCCAATAGTTCATTTTTGCCCTTGCTTCCCTTGCCTTTGCCGATGTTCCTAGGAAGATGCTGCTGCGGCTGAGGTCGAAGAGGTTGCTGCCTGTGTTCTCCTCAAGGTTTTGGATGGATTCCTTTCTCACATTGAGGTCCTTCATCCATTTGGAGTCTATTTTCGTGTGTGGTGTAAGGAAGTGGTCCAATTTCATTTTTCTGCATGTGGCTGTTCAATTTTCCCAGCACCATTTATTGAAGAGGCTGTCTTTTTTCCATTGGACATTCTTTCCTGCTTTGTCGAAGATTAGTTGACCATAGAGTTGAGGGTCTATTTCTGGGCTCTCTATTCTGTTCCATTGATCTATGTGTCTGTTTTTGTGCCAGTACCATGCTGTCTTGATGATGACAGCTTTGTAATAGAGCTTGAAATCCAGAATTGTGATGCCACCAACTTTGGCTTTCTTTTACAATATTCCTTTGGCTATCCGAGGTCTTTTGTGGTTCCATATAAATTTTAGGATTATTTGTTCCATTTCTTTGAAAAAAATGGATGGTATTTTGATAGGGATTGCATTAAATATGTAGATGGCTTTAGGTAGCATAGACATTTTCACAATATTTATTCTTCCAATCCAGGAGCAAGGAACATTTTCCATTTTTGTGTCTTCCTCAATTTCTTTCATGAGTATTTTATAGTTTTCTGCATATAGATTCTTAGCCTCTTTGGTTAGGTTTATTCCTAGGTATCTTATAGTTTTGGGTGCAATTGTAAATGGGATTGACTCCTTAATTTCTCTTTCTTCTGTCTTGTTGGTGTACAGAAATGCAACTGATTTTTGTGTATTGATTTTATATCCTGACAATCAATGAGTTTGGAAGTTTTCCTTCCACTTTTATTTTTTTGCAACGGTTTCAGGAGAATAGGAATTAGTTCTTCTTTAAATGTTTGGTAGAATACCCCTGGGAAGCCATCTGGCCCTGGGCTTTTGTTTGTTTGGAGATTTTTGATGACTGTTTCAATCTCCTTACTGGTTATGGGCCTGTTCAGGTTTTCTATTTCTTCCTGGTCCAGTTGTGGTAGTTTATATGTCTCTAGGAATGCATCCATTTCTTCCAGATTGTCAAATTTGTTGGTGTAGAGTTGCTCATAGTATGTTCTTATAATTGTCTGTATTTCTTTGGTTTTAGTTGTGATCTCCCCTCTTTCATTCCTGATTTTATTTATTTTGTCCTTTCTCTTTTCTTTTTGATAATTCTGGCCAGGACTTTATTGATCTTATTAATTCTTTCAAAGAACTAGCTCCTAGTTACATTGATTTTTTCTATTGTTTTTTTTTTGTTTGTTTGTTTGTTTGTTTGTTTCTATTTCATTGATTTCTGCTCTAATCTTTATGACCTCTTTCAATATTTCCTGTAGAGCTGGTTTGGTGTTTGCAAATTCTTTCAGTTTTTGTTTGTCCTGGAAGCTTTTTATCTCGCCTTCTATTTTCAATGATAACCTAGCTGGATAGAGTTTTCTTGGCTGCATGTTTTTCTCGTTTAGTGCTCTGAATATATCATGCCAGCTCTTTCTGGCCTGCCAGGTCTCTGTGGATAAGTCTGCTGCCAATCTAATATTTTTACCATTGTATGTTACAGACTTCTTTACCCAGGCTGGCTTCAGGATTTTCTCTTTGTCACTAAGACTTGTAAATTTTACTATTAGTTGACGGGGTGTGGACCTATTCTTGTTGACTTTGAGAGGGGTTCTCTGCATCTCCTGGATTTTGATGCTTGTTCCCTTTGCCATATTAGGGAAATTCTCTCCAATAATCCCCTCCAATAGACCTGCTCCCCTCTCTCTTTCTTCTTCTTCTAGAATTCCAATTATTCTAATGTTGTTTCATCTTATGTTGTCACTTATCTCTTGAATTCTCCCCTCATGGTCCAATAGCTGTTTGTCCCTCTTTTGCTCGGCTTCTTTATTCTCTGTCATTTGGTCTTCTAGGTCACTAATTCTTTCTTCTGCCTCATTTATCCTAGCAGTGAGAGCCTCCATTTTTGATTGCACCTCATTAATAGCTTTTTTGATTTCAACTTGGTTAGATTTTAGTTCTTTAATTTTTCCAGAAAAGGCTTATATATCTCCTTAGAGGGTTTCTCTAATATCTTCCTTGCCTTTTTTGAGCCCGGCTAGAATGTTCAGAATCGTCATTCTGAACTTTTGATCTGACATATTAACAATGTCTGTGTTGATTAAGTCTCTAGTCTTCAGTACTGCCTCTTGTTCTTTTGTTTGTGGTGATTTTTTCCACCTTGTCATTTTGTCCAGATCAGAGCATATGAAGGATGAAATAAAATACTAAAAGGGTGGCAAAGACCCCGAAAAATGCGCTGTAATCAAATCAGAAGAGTCCCCAAATTGTGGGTGGGAGAAAGGGGATTAAAAGAGGTTCAGAAAAAAAAAAGAAAAAAATTCAAAAAATAATACATATAATGAAAAAATATAAAAAAGAATGAAAGAATATATATTTTAGATAAACTAGTCAAAAAACGTTAAAAAAGGGGAAATGTTTTAAAATATATAGCAGAAGAAGAAAAAAGAAAGAAAAAAATTGAAAAAAGAAAAAAAATTGAATTAACCGCAAGACTAAAGAATCATGGGGAGAAAGCCATGAGTACCTTGCTTTGCTTTCTCCTCCTCTGAAATTACCCTGCTGTGTTAGGAATTGAACCTGCTTTCCTTGATAGATGAACTTCGTCCTTGCTGGATATTTTGCTGATCTTCTCGGGGAGGGGCCTGTTGTAGTGACTCTCAAGTGTCTTTGCCTGAGGCGGGATTGCACCGCCCTTACCGGAGGCCGGACTAAGTAATCCGCTCAGGTTCGCTTTTGCGAGCTTCTGTTCCCTGAACGCTTTCCATAGATTTCCAGAGGACGGGAATAAAAATGGCGGCCCCCTTGTCTCCGGCCCAGAGGAGCCAAGAGCCTGGGGCCCCCCTCCTCAGTGCACCCCCAGAGGACAGCACGCAATCACTCCTGTATCCCCAGACTCTAGCCACGTTCCAAGTTCACCCCGCCTGCAACCAGTTCAAGGTAACCCCGAGCTGGGAGTTCAGTCCTTGGCTCTGTCTCTGCAGCTGGCTTCTCCATTCTAACACCTGCGAGCTCTGAGACACTCCAGCACCCTGATCCTTCTATGACCCTGCGGGACATGGGGCCATGCTGAGCCCACGTGGGCTTCACCCTGGTTTAGCCTCTGGAGCAATGTCCCTCAGTGGAACAGACTTTTAAAAGTCCTGATTTTGTGCTGTGTTGCTCTGCCGCTGGCCGGGAGTCGGCCCCTCCCCCCACTGTCTATCTTCCCGTCATTTTAGATTCACTTCTCCACCAGTCCTACCTTTCAGAAAGTGATTGATTTTCTGTTTCTAGAATTGCTGTTCTTCTCTTCGATCTCCCATTGGATTTGTAGGTGTTTGCAATGTTTAGATAAGCTATCAAGCTAATCTCCTGCTACCTGATGTAGTCTCAGCCTGCTACTTCTCCGCCATCTTGACTCTCTCCCCCATAGTACTTTTTATGAACCTTTGCATATCTCTGGTATCAGGGAACATCTCTTTAATTTCTGATGATGAGTCCTCTTTCTTTCTTTTTTTTTTTTTTTAGCTTGATTCTGGCTGAGACTGTCAGCTTTGTTCTTTTCATAGAAGCAACTCTTTGTTGATCTGTTGTTGTTCTTTTTGTTGTTGTTTTCTTTTTGTTTTTAATCTTTCTGTTGTCTTTTTACTCTGTATTTCACTTATTTTGGTTCTGATGTATTCCTTCCTTTCCTCTATTATTTTTTTTTCTTTTTCTGTTTCCTTGAGGTATCAAGTTAGATTCTTTATTCGGGATGTTTCTTGTTTCTTGAGTTAGGCCTGTATCACTCTAAACTTCCTTCTTAGAACCACTTTTTTAAAGTTAGCTCTAAAGGGTGCTTCTGTGTCTCAGTCTGTTAGGCATTGGCCTTTGCCTCAAGTCATGAATTTAGGGTCCTAGAATTGAGCCCTGCATCATCTCTGTGATCAGCATGGGGAGCAACTTTCTCCTTCTACTGCCTGCTGCTACTTCCACTTTGCTCAGTCTCTCTCTCTCTCCCCCTCTGTGTTAAATAATAAATGACATCTTTAAAAAAATAAAGTGGGCTCTACGCCCAACATGGGGTTGAGAGTCAAAACCACAAGATCAAGATTCACAGTGCTCCACCAACTAATTGGGTGCCCCATTATATTTATTTATTTTTTTAAAGATTTTATTCATTTATTTGACAGAGAGAGAGAGATCACAAGTAGGCAGAGAGGCAGGCAGAGAGAGAGGAGGAAGCAGGCTCCCTGTGGAGAAGAGAGCCCAATGCGGGGCTTAATCCCAGGACCCTGAGATCATGACCTGAGCCGAAGGCAGTGGCTTAACCCACTGAGCCACCCAGGCACCCCAAGGGTGCCCCATTTTAGAAACCGTTTTACTGCATTCCATAAGTTTTGTTTGATTGTATTATTTTTTCATTTGCTTCAAAGTATTTCTGTGTTCCTATTTCAGTTGTCCCATGAACTCAATTGTTTGTTCAGTAGCATGTTGTTTAGTCTCTGTGTTTATGAATTTCCAGTTTTCTCCTTATAATTGATTACTAGTCCCATACCACTGCGGTTGGAAAAGATGGTCGATATGATTTCAGTCATCATTTGGGAAAATTCTAGGCTTCTGGAGTTTATTGACTTGTCTTGTGTCCTGACATATGACCTTTGTTGGAGAATGTTCTAGGTACACTCGAGATGAAGGTATTCCATGTGCTGCTTTTGGATGGAGGGTTCTGTGTGTATCTCTTAAGTCCATCTAAGTAATGGGTTGTTTGAGGCTGATGTTTCCTTTGTGATCTTCTGTCTGGATGGTGTATCATTGAGAGAAACGTGAGGTATTAAAGTTCCGTGTGGTATTGGTGCAGATTGCTTCTCTTAGGTTTGTTCATATATGCTCTACATATTTAGTTGCTCCACTGCTAAATGGTGGGTAAATATTTATAAATGTTGCATCATCTTACTGCATTGATTCCATTATCAGTTTGTAGTGCCCTTCATTGGGTCTTGTTACAGTGTTTGGATTTTTTTACTTTTTTCTCCTCCATGGACTGAAAATCAGAAGATCATCTATTAGTTCTGCAGCCTTGAACAAAGCCCACCCCTGCTCTAAGTCTGGTTTTCTTTTTCTTTTTTTTTCCTCTATAAATAAACACAATAATTTCTTCTCCCAGGACCATATCCTGACTCCAATAAGAGAGTGTGTATAAAAGTACTTTGTAAACTAGGAGATACTGCCCAATTATGAAAATGATTATGCAACCACCAAATGTTCAGGATAATGCTTTGTAAACTAGGAGATATTGCCCAATTATGAAAATGATTATGCAACCACCAAATGTTCAGGATAAGATTTTTAAAGACATTTATTTATTGTAGAGACAGAAAGAGTGCATGCACAAGCATATGCTAGAGAGGGGAGGGTCAGAGGGAGAGGGGGAATCCTCCATTACATCCCCACTGACTTTGGAGCCTGGTATGGGACTCTCTCCAAGGAGTTGGGATCTTGATTTGAGCCAAAATCAAGAGTCAGCTGCTTAACTAACCGTGCCACCCAGGTACCCCCAGAATTAGATTTTTATAACATTTTTTGAGGGGTTACTCTCATAGGTATTATTCTAAGTGACCTCTATTTCATTCAATTCTGAAAACTATTCATAAATTAAAAATAGAAGCTATTCAAAAAACAAATATTCATAATATCCTCAGAGGTGGCGAAACAGGCAGAAAAGAGGTTAAGTAGAGGCACCGGGGTGGTTCAGTCATTGATGATTCTGCCTTTGGCTCAGGACATAATCCCAGGTTCCTGAGATCAAACCGAGGTCAGGCTCCCTGCTCAGTGGGGAGTCTTCTTCTCCTTCTCCCTCTGTCCCTCCCCCGCTTATGTACCCCCTTCTCTGTCTCTCAAATAAATAATTAAATTAAAAAGGCAAGTTACTTGCTCAGTGTTGTGATAAATATTAGAACAAGATACAGTCATGGGGTGCCTGGGTGGCTCAGTGGGTAAAGCCGCTGGCTTCGGCTCAGGTCATGATCTCAGGCCCTGGGATCGAGTCCCGCATCGGGCTCTCTGCTCAGCAGGGAGCCTGCTTCCCTCTCTCTCTTTCTCTCTGCCTGCCTCTCTATCTACCTGTGATCTCTCTCTGTCAAATAAATAAATAAAATCTTAAAAAAAAGAACTAGATACAGTCCTGAGTGTGTTACCCTGAAGAATGTGTTCTTTCATTTTTGCATTTACAAAAAAATACCTAGCCCTCAAAATACCATAGATTAAATTCGTTTCCCCTTATCCATATATTGAGTATCAGAAGGTGCTACAATTCTAGGTCCCTGGCTGGCTCGGTCAGTGGAGTTTGTGACTCTTGATTTCCGGGTTATGAGTTTGAAACATGTTGGTGGTACAGATTACTTAATTGAAAGAAAAAAAAAGATGCTATAGTTGGTCTTATTTTCTTTTTTCCTTTTGACCCCTTCACCCATTTCTCCCACTTACAACCCCAAACTTCTGCCATCCCCCATCCGTTCTGTCTGTAAGCTCATATGTTTTATTTTGTTTTGTTTGTTTTAAAGTTCTACATGTAGGTGATTTTTCATATCTGTCTTCCTGTCTGGCCTGTTTTACTTAGCATAATGCCTTCAAGGGCCACCATGTTGTAAATCGAAAGATTTCATCCTTTATTATGGCTGAGTAGGATTCCCTGTTTTTATCGACCACAATTTCTCTATTAATTCATCCACTGATCGCATTTAGGTTGTTTCTTTATTTTCACTGTTGTAAATAATCCTTCAGTGTTCACAGGGGTGAATACACCTTTGTGATTTAGTGTTTTCATTTCATTCAGATAAATACTCAGAAAGGGAATTGCTGGCTCCTTTGGTTGTTCTATTTCTCATGTTTTTGATGAACTTCTGTACTGTTTTCCATAGTGGCCGCACCGATTTATACTCCCAGTAATGATGCACTAGAGTTTTCCTCTGCTCCACGTCTTCACCAAAACTTGCTATTTCTTGTGTTTTTGATAATGGCCCTCCTTACAGGTGTGAAGTGGTGACTCATTCTGGTTTGATTTATTTCCCTGATGATTAATGATGTTGAGAATCTTTTCATGTTCTTGTAGACCATCTGTATGTCTTCTTTAGGAAAATGTATATTTGGATCTGCACCTGATACACTAGATTACTTGTGGAGTTTTTGTTATTTTTGGTGCTTTTGTGTGTTTTCTTTTGTTTTGTTTTGCTGTTGAGTTGCATGAGTTCTTTATTATTTGAATATTAACCCCTTACCAGATATATAATTTACAAATGTTTTACCTTAGGTTACCATTTTATTTTGTTGAACAGTTTCCTTTTCTTTTAAATTTTATTTATTTTTTAAGCGTAACAGTATTCATTGTTTTTGCACAACACCCAGTGCTCCATGCAAAACGTGCCCTCCCCATTACCCACCACCTGTTCCCCCAACCTCCCACCCCTGACCCTTCAAAACCCTCAGGTTGTTTTTCAGAGTCCATAGTCTCTTATGGTTCGCCTCCCCTTCCAAAGTTTTTTTTAATAAACATATAATGTATTTTTATCCCCAGGGGTACAGGTCTGTGAATCGCCAGGTTTACACACTTCACAACACTCACAATAGCACATACCCTCCCCAATGTCCATAGAACCCTCACCCACTCCCAATCCCACCTCCCCCCAGCAACCTCCTGTTTGTTTTGTGAGATTTAGAGTCATTTATGGTTTGTCTCCCTCCCAATCCCATCTTGTTTCATTTACTCTTCTCCTATCCCCCAACCCCCCATGTTGCTTCTACATGTACTCATATCAGGGAAATCATATGATAGTTGTCTTTCTCCAATTGACTTATTCCACTAAGCATGATATGCTCTAGTTCCATCCATGTCATCGCAAATGGCAAGATTTCATTTCTTTTGATGGCTGCGTAGTATTCCATTGTGTATATATACCACATCTTCTTTATCCATTCATCTGTTGATGGACATCTAGGTTCTTTCCATAGTTTGGCTATTGTAGACATTGCTGATATAAACATTCGGGTACACGTGCCCCTCCGGATCACTATGTTTGTATCTTTATGGTAAATACCCAGTAGTGCAATTGCTGGGTCATAGGGTAGTTCTATTTTCAACATTTTGAGGAACCTCCATGCTGTTTTCCAGAGTGGTTGCACCAGCTTGCATTCCCACCAACAGTGGAGGAGGGTTCCCCTTTCTCCACATCCTCGCCAGCATCTGTCATTTCCTGAGTTGTTAATTTTAGCCATTCTGACTGGTGTGAGGTGATATCTCATTGTGGTTTTGATTTGTATTTCCCTGATGCCGAGTGACGTGGAGCACTTTTTCATGTGTCTGTTGGCCATCTGGATGTCTTCGTTGCAGAAATGTCTGTTCATGTCCTCTGCCCATTTCTTGATTGGATTGTTTGTTCTTTGGGTGTTGAGTTTGCTAAGTTCCTTATAGATTTTGGATACTGGCCCTTTATCTAATATGTCGTTTGCAAATATCTTCTCCCATTCTATCAGTTGTCTTTTGGTTTTCTTAACTGTTTCCTTTGCTGTGCAAAAGCTTTTGATCTTGATGAAATCCAATAGTTCATTTTTGCCCTTGCTTCCCTTGCCTTTGCCGTTGTTCCTAGGAAGATGTTGCTATGGCTGAGGTCAAAGAGGTTGCTGCCTGCTTTCTCCTCAAGGATTTTGATGGATTCCTTTCTCACACTGAGGTCCTTCATCCATTTGGAGTCTATTTTCGTGTGTGGGGTAAGGAAGTGGTCCAATTTCATTTTTCTGCATGTGGCTGTCCAATTTTCCCAGCACCATTTATTGAAGAGGCTGTCTTATTTCCATTGGACATTCTTTCCCGCTTTGTCCAAGATTAGTTGACCATAGAGTTGAGGGTCGATTTTGGAGCTCTTTATTCTGTTCCACTGATCTGTGTGTCTGTTTTTTTGCCAGTACCATGCTGTCTTGATGATGACAGCTTTGTAATAGAGCTTGAAGTCTGGAATTGTGATGTCACCCACTTTGGCTTTCTTTTTCAACATTCCTTTTGTTATTCCAGGTCTTTTATTGTTCCATATAAATTTTAGGATTATTTCTCCAATTTCTTTGAAAAAAAAAAGGATGGGATTTTGATAAGGATTGTATTAAATGGGTAGATTGCTTTAGGTAGTATAGACATTTTCACAATACTTATTCTTCCAATCCAGGAGCATGGAACATTTTTCCATTTCTTTGTGTCTTCCTCAGTTTCTTTCATGAGTACTTTATAGTTTTCTGCATACAGATTCTAAGTCTCTTTGTTTAGTTTTATTCCTAGGTGTCTTATATTTTTGGGCGCAATTGTAAATGGGATTGACTCCTTAATTTCTGTTTCTTCTGTCTTGTTGTTGGTGTAGAGAAATAAAACTAATTTCTGTGCATAGATTTTATATCCTGACACTTTACTGAATTCCTATACTAGTTCTAGCAGTATTGGAGTGGAGTCTTTTGTTTTTTCCACTTATAGTATCATATCATCTGCGAAGAGTGATAGTTTGAATTCTTCTTTGCCGATTTGGATGCCTTTAATTTCTTTTTGTTGTCTGATTGCTGAGGCTAGGACTTCTAGTACTATGTTGAATAGCAGTGGTGATAATGGACATCCCTGCCGTGTTCCTGACCTTAACGGAATAGTTTTCAGTTTTTCTCCATTGAGAATGATATTTGCGGTGGGTTTCTAATAGATGGCTTTGGTAATATTGAGGTATGTGCCCTCTATCCCTACACTTTGAAGAGTTTTCATCAGGAAGGGATGCTGTACTTTGTCAAATGCTTTTTCAGCATCTATTGAGAGTATCATATGGTTTTTGTTCTTTCTTTTATTAATGTGTTGTATCACATTGATTGATTTGCGGATGTTGAACCAACCCTGCAGCCCTGGAATAAATCCCACTTGATCGTGGTGAATAATCCTTTTAATGTACTGTTGAATCCTATTGGCTAGTATTTTGGTGAGAATTTTTGCGTCTGTGTTCATCAAGGATATTGGTCTGTAGTTCTCTTTTTTGGTGGGATCCTTGTCTGGTTTTGGGATCAAGGTGATGCTGGCCTCATAAAATGAGTTTTGAAGTTTTCCTTCCATTTGTATTTTTTGGAACAGTTTCCGGAGAATAGGAATTAGTTCTTTAAATGTTTGGTAGAATTCCCCTGGGAAGCCGTCTGGCCCTGGGCTTTTGTTTGTTTGGAGATTTTTGATGACTGTTTCAATCTCCTTACTGGTTATGGGCCTGTTCAGGTTTTCTATTTCTTCCTGGTTCAGTTGTGGTAGTTTATAGGTCTCTAGGAATGCATCCATTTCTTCCAGATTGTCAAATTTGTTGACGAAGAGTTGCTCATAGTATGTTCTTATAATTCTCTGTATTTCTTTGGTGTTAGTTGTGATCTCCCCTCTTTCATTCATGATTTTATTTATTTGGGTCCTTTCTCTTTTCTTTTTGATGAGTCTGGCCAGGGATTTATCAATCTTATTGATTCTTTCAAAGAACCAGTTCCTCGTTTCATTTATTTTTTCTATTTTTTTTTTCTTTGGTTTCTATTTCATTGATTTCTGCTCTGATCATTATGATTTCTCTTCTCCTGCTGGGTTTAGGGTTTCTTTCTTGTTCTTTCTCCAGCTCCTTTAGGTGTAGGGTTAAACCTAACCCTACTTGAGGGTAACTCAAGTTACTCAAGTACTTGAGACCTTTCTTGTTTCTTGAGAAAGGCTTGTACGGCTATATATTTTCCTCTCAGGACTGCCTTTGCTGTGTCTCACAGATATTGAACTGTTGTGTTTTCATTATCATTTGTTTCCATGAATTTTTTCAATTCTTCTTTAATTTCCTTGTTAACCCATTCATTCTTTAGAAGGATGCTGTTTAGTCTCCATGTATTTGGGTTCTTTCCAGCTTTCCTCTTGTGATTGAGTTCTAGCTTCAGAGCATTGTTGTCTGAAAATATGCAGGGAATGATCCTAATCTTTTGATACCAGTTGAGACCTGATTTGTGACCCAGGATGTGATCTATTCTGGAGAAGGTTCCATGTGCACTAGAGAAGAATGTGTATTCTGTTGCTTTGGGATGAAATGTTCTGAATATATCTGTGATGTCCATCTGGTCCAGTGTGTCATTTAAGGCCTTTATTTCCTTGTTGATCTTTGGCTTGGATGATCTGTCCATTTCAGTGAGGGGAGTGTTAAAGTCCCCTACTATTATTGTATTATTATTGATGTGTTTCTTTGATTTTGTTATTAATTAGTTGATATAGTTGGTTGCTCCCATGTTAGGGGCATAGATATTTAAAATTGTTAGATCTTCTTGTTGGAAAGACACTTTGAGTAGGATATACTGTCCTTCCTCATCTCTTATTATAGTCTTTGGCTTACACAAAAATCTAATTGATCTGATATAAGGATTGCCACCCCAGCTTTCTTCTGATGCCCATTAGCATGGTAAATTGTTTTCCACACCCTCACTTTAAATCTGGAGGTGTCTTCGCGTCTAAAATGAGTTTCTTGTAGGCAACATACTGATGGGTTGTGTTTTTTATCCATTCTGATACCCTGTGTCTTTTGATTGGGGCATTTAGCCCATTAACATTCAGGGTAACTATTGAGAGATATGAATTTAGTGCCATTATTATTCTGTAAGGTGATTGTTACTGTATATCGTCTCTGTACCTTTCTGATCTACTACTTTTAGGCTCTCTCTTTGCTTAGAGGACCCCTTTCAAGATTTCCTGTAGAGCTGGTTTGGTGTTTGCAAATTCTTTCAGTTTTTGTTTGTCCTGGAAGCTTTTGATCTCTCCTTCTATTTTCAATGATAGCCTAGCTGGATAGAGTATTCTTGACTGCATGTTTTTCTCGTTGAGTGCTCTGAATATATCATGCCAGCTCTTCCTGGCCTGCCAGGTCTCTGTGGATAAGTCTGCCGCCAATCTAATATTTTTACCATTGTATGTTACAGACTTCTTTTCTCGGGCTGCTTTCAGGATATTCTCTTTGTCACTAAGACTTGTCAATTTTACTATTAGGTGACGGGGTGTGGACCTATTCTTGTTGACTTTGAGGGGGGTTCTCTGCATCTCCTGGATTTTGATGCTTGTTCCCTTTACCATATTAGGGAAATTCTCTCCAATGATTCTCTCCAATAGACCTTCTGCTCCCCTCTCTGTTTCTTCTTCTTCTGGAATCCCAATTATTCTAATGTTGTTTTGTCTTATGGTGTCACTTATCTCTCAATTTTCCCCTCTTGGTCCAGTAGCTGTGTCCCTCTTTCACTCAGCTTCTTTATTCTCTGTCATTTGGTCTTCTATATCACTAATTCTTTCTTCTGTCTCATTTATCCTAGCAGTGAGAGCCTCCATTTTTTATTGCACCTCATTAATAGCTTTTTTGATTTCAACTTGGTTAGATTTTAGTTCTTTAATTTCTCCAGAAAGGGCTGTAACATCTCCAGAGAGGGTTTCTCTATTATCTTCCATGCCTTTTTCGAGCCCGGCTAGAATGTTCAGAATCGTCATTCTGAACTCTTGATCTGACATATTACCCATGTCTGTGTTGATTAGGTCCCTAGCCTTCGGTACTGTCTCTTGTTCTTTTGTTTGTGGTGATTTTTTCTGCCTTGTCATTTTGTCCAGAGAAGAGGATATGAAGGAGCAAATAAAATACTAAAATGGTGGCAAAGACCCCGAAAAATGCGCTGTAACCAAATCAGAAGAGACCCCTAATTGTGGGGGGAGAAAGGGGATAAAAACAGGTTCTTTCAGAAAGTGTTTGATTTTCTGTTTGTAGAGTTGCTGTTCTTCTTCTCTTCGATCTCCCTTTGGATTTGTAGGTGTTTGCAATGTTTAGATAAGCTATCGAGCTGATCTCCTGCTACCTGATGTAGTCTCAGGCTGCTACTTCTCCGCCGTCTTGACTCCTCCCCCCGAATGGTTTCCTTTTTTGTTTGGATGTTTTATATTTTGATGTAGGCCCACACTTTGCTTCTTTTTTTGTTTTTACTTTGGTATCAGCTTAAAAGCACCACCACCAAGACCTTTGGTAGTCAAGGGCCTTTCCAAATCCTGTGTTTTCTACTACAAGTTTTATAGTTCCAGGACTTATATTCAAGTATTTGACCAATTTGAGTTACTTTTTGTTATGGTATAAGAGAAAGGTTCAGTTTTGTTTTTTTGCATTGGCTCTCCTGTGTTCCCAGCACCATCGATGAAAGAGACTGCTTTCCCCCTTTTTATTCTTGGCTCCTTTGTCATAAGGTCCCAGATCATAGATGTGTCTGTTTACTTCTGGGCTCTCTCCTGTCTTATGGTGATGTGTGTGTCTGTTGTTATGACAATGATAGATTGTTTTGATTACTCTAGCTTTGTCATTATTCTGAAGTGAGCAAGCGTACTAAAGGCATACTAAAGCAATGCCTTTAGTATGGTTCTTCCTTCTCTAGATTCTCTGGTATTCGGAGTCTTTTGTGGCATCATACAAATTTTTAGATCCTTTGTTATTTCTCTGCAAAAAATGTCCCTAGAATTTTGATAGGAATTGCAATGAAACTGTAGATCGTTTAGGGAAGTATGGACATTTTACCACTATTAATTCTTCTCACCCATGAATATGCGGTGTCTTCCAGTTTATGCGTGTTGCCTTCAGTTCCTTTCCTTACTGTCTTGTCGTTTTCATCATATAAGATTTTGCCTCATGGTGACGTATATTCCTGGGTATTATAATCTTTTGATGCAATTTTAGATGCGATGATCTTCCTAATTTATTTTCCGATGCCTCATTATTAGCATATAGGAACACAGCAGGTTTTGGGGTAGTGATATTGTGTCCTTTTCCTTTACTGAATTTAGTCATAGTTTGAACAATTTTCTACTGGCTTCTTTGAGGTTTTCCTTATAGTCTATATCATCTGCAAATAGTGACCATTTTACTTCTTTCTTTCCAGTTTTGATGCCTTCTGATTATCTTCTTGCTTAATGGTTCTGCCTTGTATTTTCAATATTCTGTTCAGAAAAATTGGCAAGGGAAGATCTGCAATGTCCCTAACTTAGGCGATCTTAGAGGAAATAGAAACAGCTAAAACTTTTCACTATCAGATTGAAGTAATCTGTGTGGTTGTCATATATGGTGTTTTTTAAAAGATTTTATTTATTTATTTGACAGAGAGAGAGATCACAAGTAGGCAGAGAGGCAGAGAAAGGGGGAAGCAGACTCCCTGCTGAAGAGAGAGCCTGATGCAGGGCTCGATCCCAGGTCTTAGGCATAATGACCCGAGATTAAGGCAGAGACTTTATCCCACTGAGCCACCCAGCATATATGGACTTTTTGTTGTTGAGTTATGTTCCTGGTCTATACACTCTATTGAGAATTTTGATTGCAGATGGATATTAAAGTTTGTCAAATGCTTCCCTGCATCTCAGGATGATCACATCATTTTTATTATTTATTTTGTTAATATGCTGTATCACTTTGATCGATGTGCACTTGTAAAACCATCATTGCATTCCTCCAAGATCCCACTTGATCATAGTATATTATCATCTCAGCATATTGGTGAATTTGGGTTGCTAGTATTTTGTTGAACATTTTTGCATCTATGGTCATCAGGGATATTGGACTGTAAAATTTTTTTGGGGGGTGTCTTCATTTATTATTGTATTAGGTTAATGTTGGCCTCAGCAAATGAGTTTAGAAGCTTTCTCTTCTTTTTAATGGAAAAGTGGGCAAATGACTGGTATGAATCCTTCCCTGAATGGTAGAATTTACCATGAAAGGCATCTGGTTCTGGAACTTGATTTTTTGGGAGGTTTTAAATTGCTGATAAGATGAGTACTGGTGAGGTGGAGGAGTCAAAATGCAGAGAAGTAGCAGGCTGAGACTATATCATGTAGCAGGAGATCAGCTAGATAGCTTATCTAAACATTGCAAACACCTACGAATCCAACAGGAGATCGAAGAGAAGAAGAATAGCAATTCTAGAAACAGAAAATCAACCACTTTCTGAAAGGTAGGACTGATGGAGAAGCGAATCCAAAACGACAGGAAGATAGAACGTGGGGGAGGGGCCAGCTCCCAGCAAGCAGCGGAGCAACAAAGCACTGAATCAGGACTTTTAAAAGTCTGTTCCACTGAGCGATATTGCTCCAGAGGCTAAACCAGGGTAAGCCCACATGGGGTCAGCGAAGCCCCAGGTCCTGCAGGGTCACAGAAGGATTGGGGGTGTCACAGTGTCGCAGAGCTCACAGGTATTAGAACGGGGAAGCCGGCTACAGAGACAGAGCTGAGGACTGAGCTCTCAATTCAGGGTGACCTTGAACAGATCACTGGCTGGGTGAGCTCAGATCTCGGCTGGAGGCCGGGGATACAGGAGTGATTGGGCACTGTTCTCTGGGGGCACGCTGAGGAGTGGGGCCCCGGGCTCTCAGCATCTCCAGGCCAGAGACTGGGAGGCCGCCATTTTAATACCGGTCCTCTGGAACTCTACGGAAAGCGTTCAGGGAACAAAAGCTCCTGAAAGAGAACCTAAGCGGATTACTTAGTCAGTCCCTGGTAAGGGCGGTGCAACTCAGTCTCGGGCAAAGACACTTGAGAGTCACTACAACAGGTCCTTCCCCCAGAAGGTCAACAAAAAATCCAGCCAGGATGAAGTTCATCTACCAAGGAAAGCAGGTTCAATACCTAGGACAGCAGCGGAATTACAGAGGAGGAGAAAGCAAAGGACAGAGCTCATGGCTTTCTCCCCATGATTCTTTAGTCCTGTGGTTAATTTTTTTTTCTTTTTTTTTTCTCCTTCTGCTAAATTTTTTAAAACTTTTACCGTTTTCTTTTTAACTTTTTTTAACTAGTTTATCTAATACGTATATTTTTCTTTATTTTTTTTTCTTTTTTAAATTTATTTTCCTGAACTTCTTTTTATCCCCTTTCCCCCCCCCCCCCACGATTTGGGGTCTCTTCGGATTTGGTTAAAGCGCATTTTTTCTGGGGTCTTTGCCACCCTTTTAGTATTTTACTTGCTCCTTCATATACTCTTATCTGGACAAAATGACAAGGCCGAAAAATTCATCACACAAACACACACACACAGACACACACAAAGAACAAGAGGCAGTACCAAAGGATAGGAACCTAATCAATACAGACATTGGTAATATGTCAGATCTAGAGATCAGAATGACGACTCTGAAGGTTCTGGCAAGGCTTGAAAAAGGCATGGAATATATTAGAGAAACGCTCTCTGGAGATATAAAAGCCCTTTCTGGAGAAATTAAAGAACTAGAATCTAACAAAGTTGAAATTAAAAAATAAAAGCTATTAATGAGGTGCAATAAAAAATGGAGGCTCTCACTGCTAGGATAAATGAGGCAGAAGACAGAATTAGTGATATAGAAGACCAAATGACAGAGAATAAAGAAGCTGAGTGAAAGAGGGACAAACAGCTACTGGACCACGAGGGGAGAATTCGAGAGATAAGTGACACCATAAGACGAAACATTAGAATAATTGGGATTCCAGAAGAAGAAGAAACAGTGAGGGGAGAAGAAGGTCTATTGGAGAGAATCATTGGAGAGAATTTCCCTAATATGGCAAAGGGAACAAGCATCAAAACCCAGGAGATGCAGAGAATCCCCCTCAAAATCAACAAGAATAGGTCCACACTCCGTCACCTAATAGTAAAATTTACAAGTCTTAGTGACAAAGAGAAAATCCTGAAAGCAGCATGGGAAAAGAAGTCTGTCACATACAATGGTAAAAATATTATTGGCAGCAGACTTATCCACAGAGACCTGGCAGGCCAGAAAGAGCTGGCATGATATATTCAGAGCACTAAATGAGAAAAACTTGCAGCCAAGAATATTCTATCCAGCTAGGCTATCATTGAAAATAGAAGGAGAGATCAAAAGCTTCCAGGACAAACAAAAACTGAAAGAATTTGCAAACACCAAACCAGCTCTACAGGAAATATTGAAAGAGTTCCTCTAAGCAAAGAGAGAGACTAAAAGTAGTAGATCAGAAAGGTACAGAGACAATATATAGTAACAGTCACCTTACAGGCAATATAATGGCACTAAATTCATATCTCTCAATAGTTAACTTGAATGTTAATGGGCTAAATGCCCAAATCAAAAGACACAGGGTATCAGAATTGATTAAAAAAATCTATATGTTGTCTACAAGAAACTCATTTTAGACTTGAAGACACCTCGAGATTTTTTTTAATATTGTATTTATCTGACAGAGAGAAATCACAACTTGGCAGAGAGGCAGGCAGAGAGAGGCAGAGACAGAGAGCCCGAGGCGGGGCTCGATCCCAGGACTCCAGGGTCATGACCTGAGGCAAAGGCAGAGGATTTAACCCACTGAGCCACCCAGGTGCCCCAAGACACCTCCAGATTTAAAGTGAGGGGTTGGAAAACAATTTACCACGCTAATGGGCATGAGAAGAAACTGGGTGGCAATCCTTATATCAGATCAATTAGATTTTAAGCCAAAGACTATAATAAGAGATGAGGAAGGACTCTATATCCTACTCAAAGTGCCTGTCCAACAAGAAAATCTAACAATTTTAAATATCTATGCCCCTAATGTGGGAGCAGGCAACTATATAAAACAATTAAGAACAAAATCAAAGAAACACATCAATAATAATACAATAATAGTAGGGGACTTTAACACTCACCTCACTGAAATGGACAGATCATCCAAGCAAAAGATCAACAATGAAATAAAGGCCTTAAATGACAAACTGGACCATATGGACATCACAGATATATTCAGAACATTTCATCCCAAAGCAATAGAATACACATTCTTCTCTAGTGCACATGGAACCTTCTCCAGAATAGATCACATCCTGGGTCCTAAATCAGGTCTCAACTGGTATCAAAAGATTAGGATCATCCCTGCATACTTCCAGACCACAATGCTCTGAAGCTAGAACTTAATCACAAGAGGGAATTTGGAAAGAACACAAATACATGGAAACTAAACAGTATCCTTTTAAGGAATAAATGGGTCAACCAGGAAATTAAGGATGAATTCAAAAAATTCATGGAAACAAATGATAATGAAAACACAACGGTTCAAAATCTGTGGGACACAACAAAGGCAGTCCTGAGAGGAAAATATTTAGCAGTACAAGCCTTTCTCAAGAAACAGGAAAGGTCTCAAGTACACAACCTAACCCTACACTTAAAGGAGCTGGAGAAAGAACAAGAAAGAAACCCTAAACCCAGCAGAAGAAGAGAAATCATAATGATCAGAGCAGAAATCAATGAAATAGAAACAAAAAAAAAAACAAACAAACAATAGAACAAATCAATGAAATTTGGAGCTGGTTCTTTGAAAGAATCAATAGGATCGGTAAATTGCTAGCCAGGCTTATCACAAAGAAAAGAGAAAGGACCCAAATAAATAAAATCATGAATGAAAGAGGAGAGATCACAACTAACACCAAGGAAATACAGACAAGTATAAGAACATACTATGAGCAACTCTATGCCAACAAATTTGACAATCTGAAAGAAATGGATGCATTCCTAGAGACCTATAAACTACCACAACTGAACCAGGAAGAAATAGAGATATGAACAGGCCCATAACCAGTAAGGAGATTGAAACAGTCATCAAAATCTCCAAACAAAAAAAAGCCCAGGGCCAGACGGCTTCCCAGGGGTAGTCTACCAAACATTTAAAGAAGAACGAATTCCTATTCTCCTGAAAATGTTCCAAAAAAATAAAAATGGAAGGAAAACTTAAAAACTCATTTTATGTGGTCAGCATCACCTGGATCCCAAAACCAGACAAGGATCCCACCAAAAAAAAAAAAAAAAAAAAAAAAAAAAAAAAAAAAAGAACTACAGACCAATATCCTTGATGAACACAGATTCAAAAATTCTCACCAAAATACTAGCCAATAGGATTCAACAGTACATTAAAAGGATTATCCACCACGACCAAGTGGGATTTATTTCAGGGCTGCAAGTTTGGTTCAACATCTGCAAATCAATCAATGTGATACAATGCATTAATAAAAGAAAGAATAAGAACCATATGATACTCTCAATAGATGCTGAAAAAGCATTTGACAAAGTACAGTATCCCTTCCTCATCAAAACTCTTCAAAGTGTAGGGATAGAGGGCACATACCTCAATATTATCAAAGCCATCTGTGAAAAACCCACCGCAAATATCATTCTCAATGGAGAAAAACTGAAAGCTTTTCCGTTAAGGTCAGGAACACGGCAGGGATGTCCATTATCACCACTGCTATTCAACATAGTACTAGAAGTCCTAGCCTCAGCAATCAGACAACAAAAAGAAATTCAAGGCATCCAAATCAGCAAAGAAGAAGTTAAACTATCACTCTTTGCAGATCATATGATACTATATGTGGAAAACCTAAAAGACTCCACTCCAAAACTGCT
Organism: Meles meles; assembly: GCF_922984935.1. Classification (NCBI taxonomy): domain Eukaryota; kingdom Metazoa; phylum Chordata; class Mammalia; order Carnivora; family Mustelidae; genus Meles; species Meles meles. The sequence continues at coordinate 37,536,832 of NC_060088.1, read as the reverse complement.
AGAACTTGTACAGGAATTCAGTGACATGTCAGGATATAAAATCAATGCACAGAAATCAGTTGCATTTCTGTACACCAACAACAAGACAGAAGAAAGAGAAATTAAGGAGTCAATCCCATTTACAATTGCACTCAAAATTATAAGATTCCTAGGAATAAGCCTAATCAAAGAGGCTAAGAACCTATATGCAGAAAACTATAAAGTACTCATAAAAGAAATTGAGGAAGACACAAAGAAATGGAAAAATGTTCCATGCTCCTGGATTGGAAGAATAAATATTGTGAAAATGTCTATGCTACCTAAAGCAATCTGCACATTTAGTGCAATCCCTATCAAAATACCATCCATATTTTCAAAGAAATGGAACAAATAATCCTAAAATTTATATGGAACCAGAAAAGACCTTGAATAGCCAAAGGAATATTGAAAAAGAAAGCCAAAGTTGGTGGCATCACAATTCTGGACTTCAAGCTCTATTACAAAGCTGTCATCATCAAGACAGCATGGTACTGGCACAAAAACAGACACATAGATCAGTGGAACAGAATAGAGAGCCCAGAAATTGACCCTCAACTCTATGGTCAACTAATCTTCGACAAAGCAGGAAAGAATGTCCAATGGAAAAAAGACAGCCTCTTCAATAAATGGTGCTGGGAAAATTGGACAGCCACATGCAGAAAAATGAAATTGGACCACTTCCTTACACCACACAAGAAAGTAGACTCCAAATGGATGAAGGACCTCAGTGTGAGAAAGGAATCCATCAAAATCCTTGAGGAGAATGCAGGCAGCAACCTCTTCGACCTCAGCCGTAGCAACATCTTCCTAGGAACATCGGCAAAGGCAAGGGAAGCAAGGGCAAAAATGAACTATTGGGATTTCATCAAGATCAAAAGCTTTTGCACAGCAAAGGAAACAGTTAACAAAACCAAAAGACAACTGACAGAATGGGAGAAGATATTTGCAAACGACATATTAGATAAAGGGCTAGTATCCAAAATCCATAAGGAACTTATTAGCAAACTCAACACCCAAAGAACAAACAATCCAATCAAGAAATGGGCAGAGGACATGAACAGACATTTCTGCAACGAAGACATCCAGATGGCCAACAGACACATGAAAAAGTGCTCCACGTCACTCGGCATCAGGGAAATACAAATCAAAACCACAATGAGATATCACCTCACACCAGTCAGAATGGCTAAAATTAACAAGTCAGGAAATGACAGATGCTGGCGAGGATGTGGAGAAAGGGGAACCCTCCTCCACTGTTGGTGGGAATGCAAGCTGGTGCAACCACTCTGGAAAACAGCATGGAGGTTCCTCAAAATGTTGAAAATAGAACTACCCTATGACCCAGCAATTGCACTACTGGGTATTTACCCTAAAGATACAAACATAGTGATCCGAAGGGGCACGTGTACCCGAATGTTTATAGCAGCAATGTCTACAATAGCCAGACTATGGAAAGAACCTAGATGTCCATCAACAGATGAATGGATCAAGAAGATGTGGTATATACACACAATGGAATACTATGCAGCCATCAAAAGAAATGAAATCTTGCCATTTGCGACGACGTGGATGGAACTAGAGCGTATCATGCTTAGTGAAATAAGTCAATCGGAGAAAGACAACTATCATATGATCTCCCTGATATGAGGACATGGAGAAGCAACATGGGGGGGTAGGGGGATAGGAGAAGAGTAAATGAAACAAGATGGGATTGGGAGGGAGACAAACCATAAATGACTCTTAATCTCACAAAACAAACTGGGGGTTGCTGGGGGGAGGTGGGATTGGGAGAGGGGGAGCAGGCTATGGACATTGGGGAGGGGAGGCAAACCATAAGAGACTATTGACTCTGAAAAACAACCTGAGGGTTTTGAAGGGTCAGGGGTGGGAGGTTGGGGCAACCTGAGGGTTTTGAAGGGTCAGGGGTGGGAGGTTAGGGGAACAGGTGGTGGGTAATGGGGAGGGCACGTTTTGCATGGAGCACTGGGTGTTGTGCAAAAAGAATGAATACTGTTATGCTGAAAAAATAAATAAAATGGAAAAAAAATAGATGAAGGACCACAATATGAGAAAGGAATCCATCCAAATCCTTGAGGAGAACACAGGCAGCAATCTCTTTGACCTCAGCCGCAGCAACATTTTCCTAGGAACATTGTCAAAGGCAAGGGAAGCAAGGGCAAAAATGAACTATTGGGATTTCATCAAGATCAAAACCTTTTGCACAGCAATGGAAACAATTCACAAAATCAAAAGACAACTGACAGAATAGGACGAGATATTTGCAAAAGACATATCAGATAAAGGGCTAGTGTCCAAAATCTATAAGGAACTTAGCAAACTCAACACCCAAAGAACAAACAATCCAATCAAGAAATGGGCAGAGACATGAACAGACATTTCTGCAACGAAGACATCCAGATGGCCAACAGACACATGAAAAGTTGCTCCACATCACTCGGAATCAGGGAAATACAAATCAAAACCACAATGAAATCTCATCTCACACCAGTCAGAATGGCTAAAATTAACAAGTCAGGAAATGTCAGATGCTTTCGAGGATGCGGAGAAAGGGGAACCCTCCTACACTGTTGGTGGGAATGCAAGGTGGTGCAACCACTCTGGAAAACAGCATGGAGGTTCCTGAAAATGTTGAAAATAGAACTACCCTATAACCCAGCCATTGCACAACTGGGTATTTACACTAAAGATACAAACTTAGTGATCCAAGGGGCATGTGCACCCAAACGTTTATAGCAGCAATGTCTACAATAGCCTAACTATGGAACGAACCTAGATGTGCATGAACAGATGAATGGATAAAAAAGAGTGGTATATATACACAATGGAATACTATGCAGCCATCAAAAGAAATGAAATCTTGCCACTTTCAATGACGTGGATGGAACTAGAGGTTATATGCTTAGTGAAATAAGTCAATCGGAGAAAGACAATGATCATATGATCTCCCTGATATGAGGATGTGGTGATGCAACATGGAGGGTTAGGGGGGTAGAAGAATAAAATAAACAAGATGGGATTGGGAGGGAGATAAACCATAAGTGACTCTTAATCTCACAAAACAAACTGAAGGTTGCTTGGGGAAGTGGGGGTTTGGAGAGGGGGCATGGGCTTATAGGCATTGGGGAGGGTATGTGCTATGGTGAGTCCTGTGAAGTGCGTAAACCTGGCGATTCACCGACCTGTACCCCGGGATAAAAATACATTATATGTTTATAAAAAATAAGAAATAAATAAAAAATTAAAAAATATATATGAGTACTGGTATTTTATGTAATTTTGAATCACTAAAGATGAAACTGTTTCCATATCTTGGTGGTGGGATGGATGAAGGGGAACAAGAGTCATGGGTGCCCAGCACTCAGAGGCTCCATCTGCCACTGCAACTCTGTCATTCCTCACAGATGCTGGCAGAGGAGAGGATGAAGGACATGTTGGAAACACGGCACAGGGGTGGTGGTGGGTGGCGGGAATGTGGGGTCTGAGCGGGCTGATGAGACTGATGCATGTCCTTCCTGTCCCACCCACAGGGTATCAGATTGCCTACTGTCTGGCCAACAGCAACTCCAGGACATTCACCACAGAGGAGATAGGTGCCATGATGAAGCAATTCATGGCCACTGGCCCCAGACTCAGCATGCATGTTCAGGCTGATGACCAAAATGAGGCAGGGCTGGGGGAGCGCCTAGAGGACAACATCATCACCACTGAGAAGCGAGGTAAGGCCAGAGGCCCAGGTCCACTGACCTGTTGACACGGGGAGGAGTGTTGGGCCCAATTGGGAGCCACAAACTTGCTGGGTCCATGACTTCCTGGAGCAGGGCTTGCAGGGTAGTGTGTGTATACAGCCTGATATTTACCAGACAGCTAGGAATGTCCCTGGAGAGGAGGTTGTGTAATTGGTTCAGGGTGGCTCTAAGTCACCATGGTGGAGGAAAGCTCCCTGAAGCCACGTGTTTTTCTCTGATGCTCAGAATCACATGACCAGCTGAACCAGGTGTTCCAAAACACGTTTCCTACCAAGTAATCTTAGGGAGATGTATCTTCATGGATGCCGCTTCTGTTCCAAGCACTGGTGAGATGCTTATTGTTCATTGTCTTGGTTTATCCTCACCAAATCGTGGGGGACAAAGTGCTGTGAGGGCCAGTTCTACAGAAGACGAGGGGCACTGACAGATTCAGTCATTTGCCAGGGACAGAGCTGTTGAGGCAGTGATGTGGATACCATCCATAGACACTGAGCTCCCTGTTCCCACAACAATTTGCTGTGGGTCCCCATATCAGTGAGCCCCTGATATGCCCTCCATCGTCATCTTGGTATCTGCCTCCGTGGGTTCCCTTCCCAGGGCCACCCCAACTACTCTAGCCCCTTTTTAAGCCACCTGACCTTGGAGGGACCACAAGGGTTCCAGCTTAGGTTGAAATCAGGACAGAGCAGGGGTGATCTGGAATACAGAGCAGCCACTGAACCTCCACTCTGAGGCTGCCAGGAGCCTGGGTGGCTTTCAGGACAGCATGTTGCCCACCAGTTTCTGTGCTATAACCAGCCCACATGCATAGTTCCCTTAGAGTTCTGGCTTCCAAATGTGTGGCTCAGAGACTGCATCCCTGTTCTCTCCACATCTAGGGAGCAGGCTGAGCTTTGGTCCTGCTGAGGTCACAGGGTAGCACACGGGTATTTGCTTAACCCGGCCTATCCCAGGAGTGGTGTTGAGGGGAATATATGGCTCACTTACCTCCTGTGCTCTTGAAAGGAAAGACCCATACATGCCCCAGAGCTCTCTCCCTGGAGTTTGGAGCAAAATCAAAACAACAAAATGAAAGGATCCAGGATAAATTTCGGACCATTTACCTTCAGAGGTACTCTTGGTCTGTGGCTTGCTCATCACTGTCAGAGCAGGGCTCTTACTGGAGCACAGGAAGGCTGACAACCAGGCCTACTGCAGGGTATCTGGAAATGTTGCCACCCTGTGAGAAACACATTTGCTCAGGACTCAAGTGTTATTTGTGCTTTTGTGCTGAATCCTCCTCTGACCCACCTGTGTACCATGAGAGGCTGAGTGAAATGCAATGCATGGAGTGCAGATTGTGTTCGCATCTCTATACTTCTGTACTTAGGGGTTAATCAGCAGGTGCAGAGGGGGCTGGGGAGCAGGTATTTGGGGATGACGTGCCTTGCTTCAGAAGTGCCCCCTGACGCTGAGCAGGAAGGTGGGGCTGCAGTCCTATCTGGCACTTGGGTCCACCTTGGTCATCATGGTGGTTCGGTTGAGGGGAGCACAGGGCCAGCCATCCAGAGTCTGCGGCTCCACAACTGCCTGTTGATGGCCTGCAACCAGGGCCCTGGGCACCGGAGCAGAGCCAGAGTCACAGGGCCCAGGCAGATGCTCACAGGGAAGGACTGGATCCAGGGAGGGAGGCGGAAAGGCCCACGCAGCCGCATCAGCCAGCCAGGTTGCTGAAGCCCGACTCTGTGCTCTGTGCCACATTGGAGGGTTGGCATGTCTCAGGGCAAAAAGCACACAGTGGGAAGTCTTCCATCACCACAACCCTGAAGTAGACGATGTGGTGTGGAGCGTACTCAGGCACCTGTGTGGTGCGCCTGTCTCCTCATCCAGTCTCCTTTAGAATGCTTAGGACAACACCTGGGCATTGGGCAGAGAGCAGCTAGCTAGGGTGTGGGAGTTCTTTCTGAGGAGGCTGGTTGGAATGCTGCCCCATGGCTGGGGTGGGGGGTGGGGTAGAGACAAAAATAGCCTGCTAAGCACTAAGGCTCAGACTCTGTGCAAGGAGATTCTTGGAAATGCCGCAAAAGAAGAACTCCATCTGCATGTCCCTGCAGCTGTGCTCCCCCTGCGCAAACCTTGGATGGGTGAAAGGCGGGAGAAATGTTGGGAAGGAGTATATTTGCTCCCTCCACAAAGAGATCCATCGAGGACATGGAACACAGAGGCTGAGCGGCCTGTTGGACACCAGGAGAGGTTGTGCTTTGCAACCTGGGGAGAAAGGACTAGACCTGCCTGACCATGGTGGATGCAAAGGGGGCACTGAACAGTTTTGTGGGCCTCGAGAAAGGCAGTGGGCTGCAGGGTTTTGCCATTATCCAGGAAGCCTCTATGAACACTGTTGCAAATCCTTTACAACCCCTCTGGTTTTCTCCTTGGGAGAAAATTTTAGAAGCAGAACCCTTAGCTCAGAAGACATGAGTGTGTTTGGCTTGGAGATACAGAAACTCATGGACACGCCATGCCCTGGGGACCAGGATGCAGGTCTTGTGGCCTCTCTGCTTCCATGGTGATATCTTGGCTTCTATGTTTGGTGAAATTATATCTCATTAAGCGTGTGCCCACAAGCCTTTCATCCCTACTGTACCATTAAATGTCTGTGACTGTACACGGTAATGTGTCTCATGGGGTCTTCGTGTCCGATCATGAAAATCCTCAAACTCAACTGGGTACAGATTTGCAGAACTCATGGAAAAGCTGCATTCAAGCCAAACAATAATTAATAAGGGGGGACTGAGTGAGTTGAGGAAGATGAATCTACCTTTGTGACTCTTGTTTGAAACATTGATGGTTCCTTAATGTTTCTTCTTCCAGACTGAGGGAAACTGTATCTGAAAATATCCATGATCAACAAAAATGTGATGAAATATTTCTGTGTGCAAATGGGAGCATTTTAACTTCTCTCCCCACTGAAGCCTCCATCATTCAGAAACTCTCAGGGAGAATTATTTCTTCCTTCCAAGGTAATTAGGATTATTGGAGTAAATTCAGCACACGTGTCTTTTCCTTGTAACAAGACAGTGCTGGAAACATTGGTTATTTTGCCAAGGAATTGAGTGAAATGTCCAATTTGAGAGTAACGTGTATAGATTCAGATAATGACAGACAATTTTCAGGAATTAAGGGTGGCTTTGTGGAGCCCCTTGGCAATAACGGCTTGAAACCTTGATGACACAGTGCTCAGGAGCCTTGCCAGATGAGTAGGAAATGTTACTTGTTGGCAGGTATAGGAAACTCAGGATATTTGGGGGACCTCGAGAAGAGGAATTCATGCAAATCGACGGTATTGCAGTCAAGTCTATTGTGAGTATTGTGCTTGGCTTTGACCTGGACACACTACTACAATTTTCACTCTAGAGATTCCTCATGAGAAGTTCCAGCACAACAGGGTTTTAAAATCTGCATGGAATGGTCCGTCACTATGCCTGTCAGGCTTAGTTAGAATAGATGATAAGAAACCAAGGGTGCTTGCGACTGCCTTCTTGCATCTAAGAAACCATCCCAAATCTGTTGAACTGAAATCCATCACCCATGTGGACTGGCACCTGCTGCCAACACCGCCAGGTGTTTCTGTGCCTCACAATGGGTCCTGTGAAGCTCTAAATTAATTTAGTTCACAATCATGTGTGGGGACCTCACTTTGGAGGCTGGAGGTGTTTTCTGATTGGGAAAATCCTATCAGAACTATACCCCCAATCGTCCCAGAATCCTCTAGAAGCTAGTTGTTGGAGGGCTTGCCCTTTGGGTCAGTAGCATAGTCACTGGTTAGGAGTCAAACAACTTCAGTCTCCAAGGTATAGGTTACATTCATATTGGGTGGTGATTAGTTGTTGTTTTTATTTATTTATTTATTTATTTATTTGAGTTCCAGGGTCCATGAGAGGCATGTCTTAGAAAGGAAAGACCAGAGGCTCATTTCAGCGAAATAGAGTTGTAAAAAAAGAAAGGAAGCAAGACTAACCAAGTCACTCACATAGAGTAGAAAAGACATTGAGGAGGTTGAGTATATGCACATCTCCTATGGGAGTTCCGTGTCATTGAAGTTACAGGGTAGATGAATGAGAACGCATGTCAAAACTGAGAGAACATTCAAGGAGACGTAAGCAAACCTAGGATGGTCATGCAAAATGCAGTTGAAATAGGGTTTCTGCAGGTCTTCTGTTCAGGTTCTGGGAGCAGCAGGAACTTTATTTAGACTCTTATCACTAGTTTGAAATGGTGATTGACCTCTGGGCCATCTCCTATCCCACATCCTCCTGCTTGGGTCTAGCATAGGTATCATGGAACTCCCGGTAGCCAATTGCCCATGCATGTATTATTTGAAGGTCTGCCAGCAGCAATGCTAAGTCTTTCACCAATTTTGGGATCCTGTGGATTTGGTCTCTTTGAGCTTGTGCTCTCTGCTGGAAGGGAGGACCATGCTTTCAGTTTTGTATGACATTGTGTCTTCCCAAGTATGGGTCCTAAGACCTCAGCTAAATGCTCTCCCTGCTTTTATAGATGGTGCTTTGTGACTCAGGTGACTTGGCCTCATTGACAGCATCCAATGCTCTGTTCTCTGTCTCTTCAGTGCAGATTTAAGTGCAATACGTACAGGAATGTGACCCCTGTCATCTCCCTGGTGGATGTGCATGAGAGTGGTAAGTTGTCCTGGTTCTGAACCTTCCGCCTGGGTTGAGGTTCAGGCCTTGACTTGGGTGCCTCTTTTGTCGGCTTCTGTCTTTTTTCTGAAGGGAAGATACCCTCTTCTTTTCGATTAAATTAGAGATGTACCCTTAACCAGAATATCTAGAGTTTGTTGCTTAGGGAAAGTTACTTAGTGGCACATATGGAGAAGATTCTGCAAGTCCCTGCTCCAAACAAAACATCTGAACTATAGGTTGCTTCTGTTATCAGAATCCTGAGTTATTGCAGGGTTATCTAAAAAAAAAAATTCTCTCCAAAATAGTGTTTTCTGCCAACACAGTCCTTTTAGGGCCAGTAAACTAGAGTAAGAATATAGGGCATCTTTACAAATAGATCTCTGAGTGGATTTGCTTTTTTCTTAAGAGGGGGAGTGTGTAAGAGAGAGAGGGAGACACTGGGCAAGCTCCACACGCTTTGAAGATCATGACACAGGGCTTGATCTCACAACCCTGGGATCATCACCTCAGCCAAAATCAAGAGGGTCAGTAAGAAGTTCACTCACATAGAGTAGAGAAAACATGAGGAGGTAGAGTGTATGCACATCTCCTATAGGAATTCCATATCACTGAAATTTCAGGGTAGATGAATGAGAACATATTTCTAATATGAAGATTCTAGGAGAAGTAAGCATTGCTAAAATGGTCATGTGAAATGCAGTTGTTATAGGGTTTCTGCAAGTCTTCTGTTTGGTTCTGGGAGCAGCAGGAAGTTTATTTAGTCTCTTGTCAGTAGTTGCCAATGGTGATTGACATCTGGGTCACCTCTTGTCCTACACACTCCTCCTTTAGTGCTTTAGTGTGGCATAGAAATCATGGAACTTCTGGTAGCCAAATTTGGAAGGGGAGGTACGGAGGGAGAGAGAGACCCTTAAGTAGGCTCCACCTGCTGTGCAGAGCATGACACATGTCAGGGACTTGATCTGACAACCATGATTTCAGGACCTGAGCCAAAATCAAGAGTTGGTGCCTTAAATTAAATAACCATACAGGCATTTCTGAATGTTCTTTGTGTTTATGGAAGGGGACATACGTACCTCCTCCTGTTCTATAATCTTCTAAATCAGGGAATATTTCCATATTGGCAGTGGTCTTACAACTTCTCAGGCCAAGAAATAAGTAGCTATTCTTGGTGGTGGAGAAAAGCAGTTGGCTACCAAATTCTCATAGAGGGGGAGGAAGCCCTCACTGCCTCAATCTGAACAGCACAGTTTAATTCCTGTCCTGATACACATAGTTCTTCCAAAACAGTACCATTGTAAAAGATGAAATTAATTTGCAATCCCATGGGTGGCATAGTTGGTTAATCATCTGCCTTTGGCTGAGATCAGGATCCCTGGATCCTGGGAGATCAGGCCCTGCATTGGGCATCCTTCTCAATGTGAAGCCTGCTTCATCTCCCTCTTCTCTGCTGCCCGACTGGGACTGCTCTTGCTCCCTCTCTAGCTTTCTCACTCTCAAATAAGTAAAGAAAATATAAATATTTCTAAGCATGTAATTAACTTATAAATCCTTTCCAATTTGTGAGGACAATATAAGTGGAATTAAGGACACATGAGAGGTAGATCACAAATCATATGTTTGTTGAGTCTTGTTGCCATTCGTCATAGCAATCTACATACATCAGTTGATTGTTTTCGTGAACATACGTCAATCACCTTGTGTTCTAAGATTCTAAGTTAACCCTCCAATTGATATTCTCATGGATCACAGGCAGTGTCTTTATGTGTCAAACTTCTTACCAAGAGACAGTACCTGTGTCAATTGTGAGAGCTAGTAAAAGAAAATTCCCCCGTTCTTAATTGGCACAGTGTGCATGGTTGTGAGAGCCTGCCTGTTAGGTGATACTGGCCTTTATGCAAATACTGATGGATGGGAACAGATTTGCTTTATTTCTAGGTATTGGTTACTTAAAGACTGCATTCATCATCCCTCAGAATATGACACAGTTGTATGTGTTTGCAGTGAAAAATTGTCAGTGTCTGAGTTTGTATTGCATTTTCACCCTGAGAAATTCCTTGGGAGGTATTTGCGCAGTTATTTTCTGATGTGAGTGTCAGGGGATGAATCTGCCCCACCCATTGTGTTGGGATCAGTGTTTCTTCAGTGTGAGGGTGTCATTTCTGGCTAAGGAAGAAGAGATAACTGAGGATATTCCTTTCCTAATCACACCGGGGGGATTTTCTTCTGTGGGAATCCTCCCAGGTCCTTCACATGTTGGCTCCATGAGGAATAGGATTCCCACATGGATTTCATCAGCATTCAACAGCAGCGATGATGCAGGGTGTCCCAGGAGGTCCCTGAACCTTCGCTCCTGTGTGAGGGATTACCTACTCTCTGAGATGGTAACAGGAGCTCAGGCCCGAGACCTGGTTGAAGTTTCTCCCACCAGGATTCAGTGCTGGTGGTTCTCCCTGTGTGAGTTCTCTGGTTTTGGGAAAGGGACCACTTCTGGCAGAAGGCTCTGCCTCAGTGATCGGAGACACAGGGTTTGTACTGTGTGAGTTCTGTGGTAGTGAGAAAGGTGGGCGCTCTGGGTAAAAGCAGGACCCCAGTGATGATAGACACAAGTTTCCCTGCTCTGAGTTGTCTGGTGTCTCCAAATGTGAGAACTGTATCGAACGGCTCTTCCACATTGACCACATTTGTTGGAGTTCCCACTGGAGTGGATCCTCAGATGCTGGCTAAGGGTGTCACAGGACTAATTGATTTCCCTTGAAGATGGCATTCAACCAGATTCTGTGGCAACATGCCCATGGCCTCGAAGGGATACATGTTGCTGTGAGCTCTGGTACTGCAATCCCACCACATGGCTTCTACCCCATGTGAGGCCATGGGCAAGAATAAGAGCAGAGATCTCTGAATGAAGAGTTTCCCACCTTCGTGACATTCCTAAAGTGCCTCTCCCGTGGTTTTTCTGTGTACAGAGGTGATCCCTGCCCTAGAATTGTTTCCCCCATGCGTATCATGTCTACTTTCCTCAGAAGCGTGAGTTCTCTTGTGTCTTATGAAGTTAGAGCCCTGACCAAAGGCTCTCCTACACTGGGGAGATGTGTGTGGTGTGATCCAGGATGAACAAATTCTGATGTCACTTGAACTGGGGACACATGGCTGAAGGTTCTTACACAGTGTCTGTAAATACAAAGTTTCTCTTCCCAGGACATAACACACATGGAATGAGGTGAGGTACGTGAGAAATCTTCCTCCAGTGCCCCAGGCTGGGTTCCTGTGCAGTGTGAACCCTCTGCTGATGGCCAGAACAGGAGGGACTGTGGAAGGATTGCTCACTCATGTTCCTCCCTTCCTGACTCAATGTACAAATTCCAGCCCCTTCTCTCAGGAATTGTCTCTGCATCAAACTCTGCATGCCACTTGTAGTCGGGTGCCATGTTACTTTCCAGAATTCAGATAGATCTTTTTACATGGTAGCCTCACACCCACGATAACTTCTGATTAAATTTTAGATGTTTAAGTTTCAAAGACTGTATCAGTGAGTCGTGTTCAAGCCAGTGGCTTTTACATACACTTAGACAATGGCTTTACTTGCGGCTCATTTCGACCAAGAAATAAAACTATTCAGATTTCTGTGCTATGCTGGGTTCATGATGGGAGGCTGACTCTCTAGAATGGTGTTGGGGGAGGTCAGGCAAAAGGGAGGTTTTGCAAGAACCTTGCAGTAGGACAGAGGACACACAGGATACAGGAGGCTTTGCTCTTGTCAAGTGAAGGTGGTTTTTCCTTCTAGGAAGGCATTAATAGAAAGATAGCTGGGAGCGTCCTGGAGGAATGTTACTTTACTCCTCTCACAAGTCCTTCTCAAGGGACTGCACATTTGAATAGAAATTCCGTTTTATTGCTATTTCCTTCTGCCTCAGACTCCCTCGGTGTGATGGAGGGGAGGGGGATGGTAGGGCTTCAGGAAACGGAGTTACTGGTCTCTGTGTGGTTGCTAGCCTCTTGTTAAGCAAGCCTCTTCCTTGAGAATCACGAGGACTTTTATAAACTGAGGGAGACTCTGGTCTTGTGGGGTTTTGATCTCTATTTGTGGAAAATCTGTTTTTTCCTTTCCTTACTTTAGGGCAGTCAGAGCACCTGATAAATGTCACTCATATCACAAGTTGTGTGTGGGGGGTGGCATGCCAGCTCTTGCTTTGTGCTCAGCTAGCCTTCTCCTCCATCCTCATGTGCCTCTGAACAGTGTAGACCCTTCTGTCATTAAGGTTGTTGAAGGAGGATGGTCTCCTCTTTTGTAACTTCTTCCTGCTGAATGGGGCATAGAGCTGTCCCTACCTGTGGGTCATTCCTGGTCAGTTGTGGGGCCTCTCTGTGTCAGGGTTGTGAAATGAAGAGGCTGCTGAGTGCAGGGGAGAAGTTGTGACTGGATCTCAATGAGTGGAATGGACCAACTGTCCTCTGGAAGTTAACTACAGCGAAGCATTCCTGGCACCACCTGCAGAGATGGACAGGGGTGACAACACAACAGTGGTAGAAGAAGAAAATGAAGGAAAATCCCCATGAAGTGCACTTTGATAGTGGGTGAGAACCCTCCCCCAGGCCAAGAGTTGAGCCAATCCTTAAAGAAAGAGATCCTTGGAAGTGTGGATTTGAGCAGTGGTATCTGTTAGGAAACCAGAAATCTATTTGTGATAATGGGGAATGTACCCAGATCATTCTGTCTTTAGATTGGCACAGGCTCCACCTTGTGCAGTAGTTACAGCATCTAAAGCCTTTGTGTTTTGTACAACTTCTTTTTGCATTGGGATCATTGTTTTTCAAATAAATTAGTCCTGATTTGGCTGTCTCTGGAAACAATGGTTATTTTAGAGAGAAAAAAATATGTTTTAATAACATACTTTTATGGATGTTAGATTCTAGATTTTATTGTCTTTAAATGTTTGTTTACCTAAGTTAGACAACTTGAGGTAAACTTCAGGGAAGTTGCACGATAGCTCCTTTAGTGGATCTTGCTTTTGTCAGTCAGCCCCAGATATAGGAATCTTCAGAACATTGAAGGATTTGAAGGGAAGAATCTGACTGAGTTAGTGGAAATAACAGAGAAGTTATTTTACAACAGAGATGCACAGGAGGAATGTTTTGGCATTACATGAGGCAGGTAGGTGATGGTAAATGAAAGGAAAAGCCTAAGCACAGAGGAGACAGACTGGAAGACTTAGATTCATATCAGTGGGCTTACTGTAAGGAAAAAAGACATTGGGCCAGGGAGTGCCCCAAAATGAAGACGGCAATTCTGTCCTCCAGAGACTGAAGGGGCCCCTCCCCAAACTTTGGGTAAAATTGAAGTGGAGGGGAAGTCAATTGATTTTTGGTGGACATGGGAGGCCAATTTTCATCATTGCTTATCTAAAAGATGCATTTCTCTGCATATCTTTAGCAAGGGAGTCTCAGTCCCTCTTTGCTTTTGAGTGGTCCGACACACAGGAAGGGTTCCAAGGTTAGCTCACCTGGATGAGACTGCCCCAAGGGTTCAAGAGTTCACCCACTATCTTCGACGAGGCGCTACATGAGGATTTGCGTGTGTACAGAACCTCCTATCCGGGAGTCACTCTGTTACAGTATGTTGATGACTTGCTGATAGCCACTGAGGACTCTGAGTCATGCTTGCAGGGCACAAGAGCTCTCCTATAGACTCTGCAGGAAAGGGGTATCAGATGTCAGCAAAGAAAGCACAACTCTGTCAGAGCCATGCCACATATCTTTGGCTTTGATCCCCATGAGGGAGTGCATTCACTGTCAGAGTCCAGGAAACAGGTGATCACCTGATACCCCAACCCCACCACATCCCGACAAGTGAGGGAGTTTCTTAGGATGTTGGGATACTATAGGCTGTGGATACCGAGGTTTGTGGAGATTTCTTAACCTCTCTACGAACTGGCAAAAGGGGGGCTCACTATGATAGAGTGGACAGGTGAGGCAGAAGGAGCATTTCGGGAATTACAAACAGCCTTACTGAGTGCCCCAGCATTGGCCATCCCAGATATTACCAAACCCTTTCACTTGTATGTGGATGAAAAAGTAGGGGTGGCCAAATGTGTTCTGACTCAGACTCTGAGGCCTTGGCAAAGGCCACTAGACTATCGTAGCAAGAAACTAGATCCAGAAGCGGATGGGTTCCACCCATACCTCCGCATAATTGCTGCCCTGGCCCTCCTGTCAAGGATGCAAGTAAATTGACTTTGGGTCAAAATCTCATCTTGAGAGGCACCTCTGTGGCTCAGTGGGTTAAAGCCACTGCCTTCGGCTCAGGTCATGCTCCCAGGGTCCTGGGATTGAGCCCCGTGTTGGGATCTGCTCAGTGGGGAGCCTTCTTCCTCCTCTCCACCTACTTGTGATCTCTCTCTCTGTCAAATAAATAAATAAAAAATCTTAAAAAAGTCTCATCTTGACTACCATCCACGTTATCGAGGGCCTTCTCCAGACTCCACCAGACCGATGGATGACAAACGCCTGAGTGACGGAGTATCAGGCCCTCCTCCTCAATGTATGAAAACTGACCTTCCAACCCACAGTGCTCCTAAATCCAGTCATGCTGCTGACAGAAAAGCTGGCTGACCACCCACACAACTGTGGGGAGGCCCTAACCCAAGTCACAGGAGTAAGACCGGACCTCAGATACATTCCCCTTCCGGATGTGGAGATGACTCTCTTCATAGATGTGAGTTGCTACATGGTTGGTGGAAAGAGGTATGCTGGGGCTGTATTGGTTTCCCCTGAGCAGGAATTCTGGACAGCAGCCCTGCCACATGGAACATCGGCACAAAAAGTGGAGCTGATTGCACTCACCAAGGCACTGCAGATGGCCAAAGGTAAAACTGCCAACATCTATAGGGACAGCAGGTTTGCCTTTGCTACTCTCCATATACATGGGCTGTTTATAAAGAAAGGGGCTCGTTAACAGCAGAAGGAAAATGAATTAAAAATAGAGGATAAATTTGGCTCTCCTCCAGACTATTTGGTACCCAAAGGAGGTGGCCGCTTTGCATTGCACAGGACACCAAAAGGGGACTGATCTGATTTCAAAAGGAAACCAATTAGCAGATTGAGCCTCAAAGCAAGCAGCCCAAAGAACAGTAAAAGAGCTTCTTACACTCCTTGTTCCAGCCCTACCAGGAAAACTGAACTATTCAGAAGAAGATTTAAAGTATTTACAAAAATGGGCTAAATTAGACTATGAAGGGATTGGGCTAAGACCAAAACAGGAAAGTTAATTCTTCCTTGGAGATTAGGTAAGAAGTTAGTAGACCAGATACATCAGGATACTCATTTGGGGACAGGAAAACTCAAGGAACTTACAGGCAAGCAGTTCCAGGTTTCTAAATTAGGGCATATGGTTCAGGATGTAGTTGATAGATGTGCTCAAATGCCAGGCATTTAATGCGGGAAGAACTAGAATGGGAAGAGGGAAAAGTGAAAGAGGTATGGAACCAGGAATTTATTGGGAAATAGATTTAATAGAGATGAAACCCAGAAAATATGGTCACAATTATATGGGCTGAGTAGAGGCTTTTTCTGCCAAACATGAGATGGCAGGAGCGGTAACCACAAAGCTACTAGAGCTTTGGGCTACCTCTCATGATTGGGTCAGACAACGGCCCTGCATTTGTGAGTTCAATCTCACAGGCATTGGCCAAAGCTGTGGGCACTAATTGGAAACTACATTGTGCCTACCCAGCCCCAGAGTTCCAGGCAAGTAGAGAGAATGAACGATACCCTGACAAGCTAATTCTGGAGACTGGTGGTGGATGGGTGGATATCTTTCCTTTTGCCATCCTCAGGGCATGGTGTACACCCTACTTAAATAAGGTGACCCATTTGAAATAATGTTTGGGAGACCACCGTGCTCCCCACTCTGCCCTTGTCTACAAGAGATTGCTATAGCAGAAATGATTGATCAGTATGTACTCCAGTCACTGCAGTCATTACAGTCTATCTTAAAAAGAACCCTCGCAGGGATCCGAACTGCCCACACTAAGATGGAGATGGAGATGGAACCACAACCTTACCAATCCGGGGACTTGGTTTGGATACGTCGCCACCAAGTGGGAAACTCGGAGCCTCACTGGAAGAGACCATTTACTGTCATCCTGACCACCCCCACAGCAATAAAAGTGGAAGACATCAGAGCCTGGATTCATGCATGTCACGTCAAATGAGCCGAGTATGTGGACACCCCCAGAGATGGAAGCCACAGCCAATGGACCCCGCTGACCATGGAATAAAGCTAGGACTCTAAGACTATGAGTGTATTGTTGCTCCTATTGTTACCTATTTATGTACAGTATAGGTGGGGAATTAGACGAACGAAATTAGGAAAAATGAAAAAGGCTTACAAAGTGGTGAATGGCTAACTCATCAGCAGACTGTGTACTAATGTTACTTTTTGGCTCCTGCATTATAAATGCCATAATGTCATTTGTATAAGAGAAAACTAGAGCGATAAAAATGTTAGCCTTACATGCTCAGTATAACATAAAACTGGCTGAAAAGTCAAGGATTTGACTAATCTCCAAAAAAAAGGGGGGGGGCAGAATGTAAGGTCCTACTAAATCAGAGGGAGCCGTTTTGTTGTTTATGTAGTAAACTTAGAGTGAACCAATGCAGTAAAATTAGATTGACACTTCCCCTCACAGAGGAACTTACTTGCAAATCCCAGATAAAAGGGCGAGTCAGGCCAGGTAGAGACAGCCAGTCATTGGGGCATTCATACTGTCTCCCTAGCTACCAGCCCCAGGTAGCAAAGCCCAGATACAAGGTTGGTTCAGGCTAGGTAGAAACAGACAATCAGTGGGGCGCACAAACTGTCACCCTAGTTACCAGCCCCAGGTAGAAAAACCCAGATACAGGGGCGGATCAGGCCAGATAGAGATATCCAATCAGTGGAGCACGCATATATCTACTAGGGAAAATTGTAATTCAATTGGCCACCTGTATGTGACCTAACATGACTCTGCAATTTTCTCCATATATTGCAATTCCACTGGTCACCTGTGTATAGCCCAGCTAAACTACGTCTATAAAAGTTAGTCTCTGAGGCTGGGAGTGGTCGGCTCTTTGCAAGAGACAAACCTGAACAGTCAGTTTTTTTCTCCATGCTTGGCGCAAAATAAAGCTTTGCTTGACCTTCACTTTGAATCAGTATCACTCCTTTGATCATGGACCCTAACACCTAGGGCCTCATCAGAATCCTAGCTTAGGATTTCAAGCATCTATCCCCAGAAGCCTGTTCTGGAATACCAACATATGGTCCAACGTGAGGGCACTGAGCCACACAAAAGAACCCCTCCTGTCGCCAGAAGGAAACCTTGCTCTTGGGAGTTATGTCCAACCCTCAGTGTAGGAGAATCCTGCATGGTCCCTGAGCCGCCGCCACATTCTAAGGTTTCCCAGGAAACAAACGAGCACTGTGACTTGTCAGCATGAGGCCACCTGTCAACACAGGCCCTGGGCACTTCGCTCCAGAGCCAGCAGATTGAAAGTGCCATGTTCCTCGGCTGCAATGGTAACACGATATGGGCTTTCCAGGAGTCCATGCAGAGAGCTCTGTTATCCCATCTTTCCATATGGCGGATCCTGGAGCCATCTAACTGGACTGACCCTGTCCCGCAGAAGAACACCTTGCTGTTTGGAGCAGCTCACAAGCCCCAGTGTGGGAAAACCTCCATGTCCTCATGAGGCCACCCCTCCATTACTCGGCCATCATGGACACAAACTCCAAGGTGGGCGGACATCTGACACTCGCCATTGCTCAGGTTCTGGAAATCTCTTATCAGCCGCTGCACATTGGAACTGGCACACACTCGGCACTGAAATGAACCATAGCTTGTGTTGTCAGACTTCCATTCTCACACTCCTGACCCACAAGCCCTCTCGATTGGGAATTCTGGAGCCACCACGCAGCCTTCTGCCTGCCATCCAGAAAGAAGAAGTGCCCTATGGGTCTGCCCAGAAACCCCACGTGAGGATCCACCTGCACGGCCCTCGACGGCACCCCAATGTCAAAGGCCGATGTCAAAGGTGGGATCTAGCATGGCCCAAGGCGGTCATCTCTACCTAGCTTGGGTATTCAGGCATCTGTACCAAGACCTTAGTTCAAATCGCTGCCTATGGGGGAATCTCAAGCACAAAAGAATACTCCTCCTTCCCCATTGCAGGGAAATTTGCTGTTGGGATGGGTGTCAAACCTTCATAGTCAGAGCATTCTGCAAGACCCATGAGACCACGCCCACTCATGAGGGTGGTCCTGGGTACAAACAGGCATTGTGACCCTCAGCCTGAGCCCACTTTCAAACAAGAACCCTTGGTAGCTGGACCAGGAGCCCGCCTAGCGGGCCTGCCATGCCCCTAGGCCCAAATCCTAACCCTTGGTCACATTATTCAGGCTACTGGACCCAGACCCATCTCTGGAATCCCTGTTTTGGCGGGACCCCTGAGACAGAAAACAGCACTTTTCCCTTCCCCCTGAAAGACAGCAAACCCTTGGGAGCCAGGCAGAATCCCCAGAGAGGAAGAATCTCCCATGGCCCCATGAGGTCACCCCTACATTCCGTGGTCTTCCTAGACACACAATCCAGACAGAAAAACATGTGCTACCACCTTCCCAGTCGACTGAATTTCAAATGCCCAGGAGCCGCCCTCAGGGTCTGCAGATCGAGCCTGCCATCACCTCATCCCTAACCCTATCCTAAGCTTGTGTTTGCAGACTTCTGTCCCCATAGCCCTGGCCCACATGCCTTCCAGGATGGGGCTTCTGGAGCCACACCACAGGACTGGGACTGCCCTATGGGAGGAAGCTCTGCTGGTCACAGTTGCCCAAACGCTCCAGATTAGGAGACACCTTCAAGTCCCCTGAGCCCACCCCAATTTTGTAGGCCGCTCTGGACAATAATGCACATTCTGACACACCCTAGGCACCTACCTCCAGGCAGACACCAGGTTAATGGCCCTGAATCAGAGGATTGAATCTGATATGCCCTAGGACCTCATCAGAACCCTAGCTTAGGGTTTCAGGCATCTGTCCCCAGAGGTCTGTTCTGGAATAGCAACATATGGTCCAACATGTGGTCCCTGAGCCACAAAACAGAATACGTCCTGTCCCCAGAAGGAAACCTTGCTCTTGGGGGTTGTGTGTCCAACCCTCAGTGTGTCCAACCCTCAGTGTAGGAGAATCCTACTCAAGGCCCCTGAGCCACCACCCCATTCTAAGGTCTCCCTGTGCAAAAACTACCCGTGTGACCTGTTGCGTCGGTATCTCCGGGAATGCAGGAGGAACAATAGAAATACCTGCTGGGTCGCCATCTTCCAGATCACTCCCCTCCCTTCCTCAACCCTTGACTCTCCCGCCAAAAGGACCTATGCCCAGGTAATGTCTCCATAGGTAACCCAATACCTATGCAGAAACAGAAGTATCAGGACCCCCTACCCTATACCTTCCAATCACCAAATACCCTACCATATATGGATGTGAGCCCATGCCCTGCTTTGGCCCAATAAAAGACCCCCACCTACTACTTCCCAGTGCGACTTCTCCGACTTCGCTTTCCAGAGTCGTGGAACCTCGCGCGAGGTTGCCCACTTACTCCGCAGGCGACTTTCCTGGCTCCCTTTCTTCTGAGACCTGAAACTTCACCAATGAGTGCCTTAAATAGATCTTGCCTGTGCCTACTGCACCCAGTGTCGTGTTTATCTCTCCTATAAAACCTTATATTTGTTGCCCAAAACCCGAGAGGAGATTGAGCTCCTACCCGGGTGGGAGGCTCTCTCCTTTCCCTAGCCAGATCTGGACCTGCATTTCCAAATGCCACCTCCAAAGCCGTGGTGAGTTTCCCCCAATTCCACGCCTACCTCTAGAAAGCCCTGTCCTAATCACGGCCGTGTCAGAGTGGACCCCGCCGGTCACCATGTGACCTCCGTGACTCTGAGAGCTTGGGAGACCTCCTAACCTCTACGGCAGTTGACACAGTTTTTCTGCAACCCAGTGGTGGACAAGGGGACACCTTCCTCCAGCCCTTGGGTTGTCCAGCAACAAATCATGGGGACCTCCCAATCCAAATTTGACCCTAAAACATCCCTTGGGTGTTTTATGACTGTTGGCCAATCTTATATCAGTCCCAATGGCCTCTGGAAGGCACGTTTAATTATCAGATTCTCATGGACCTAAATAACCTCAGCAGACACAAGGCAGATGGGCCAAGGCCCCTTATGTTCCTGATTACTGAACCAGTGCCGTCGTCTACCTCTCCCCCTCCCCATTCCTATCCCAAGTCCTGACAAAGTCATTAGCAGTAAACGTGAAACCTCAAAACGTGAAATGTCAAATAAGCTCGTGTTATTTGTTAAAATCTGTTAGCAAAGATATGACTAAGCTTATGGTTAATTATGTGTCTTAAAGTTTAATTGGTAATTGCTGAGATAGCTTTCAAAGTCTTTGGTAACCTGAAAGTTTAAAGTTTTGCTTGGATGACAAATGGAATTAAATTTGTTGGACATTTAGGTCTTTTCTAAAGAGGATAAAATGCCAAGTCATTGATTTTGAACATAGGTTTACTCTTTTGACTTCTTAGAGCACAGAAAATAAGAATATTTAAATCTTTTAGTAAGCATGGTTTGTGCTTAACTGATTCATAAATTGGCATCTAAAGAATTCTGTTATAACTCTTCACAATTGATGAATAGCTGACTAGAGGTTAATAATTAAAGGTGTTTCTAAGTGCAAAATTCTGCTAACTGTATGACTGATGGAAATAAAGAAGCATCTCTTTTTGTAGGAAAGTAGAAGATATGTAAGAAAGATTTAAGGAATGGGAGTACATTTTGTTGAAGGTAAAAGAAGGTAATTTTGTCCTAAAGGAGACAATTGTTTGGAAGGAAATGACTTGGGACAAAACCTGAATGCAAAGGAAAGTTGTAGAAGATTGTGAAGAGAAATAATTCAGGAACCCAGTGAAAACCTGGCCATGTTTCATAATCGACTTAATGAGGCACTGACTCAATACACTGACCTAGACCCAGCCTCTCTGGCAGGGGCGACCGTTTTTAGCTACCCACTTTATTTCTCAGTCAGACAACAACATTCGGAAAAAAATTAAAGAAAGCGGAGGAGGGCCTTCAAACTCCCATTTCTTTTTTTTTTTTTTTTAAAGATTTTATTTATTTATTTGACAGACAGAGATCACAAGTAGGCAGAGAGGCAGGCAGAGAGAGAGGAGGAAGCAGGCTCCCCGCCGAGCAGAGAGCCCGATGCGGGGCTCGATCCCAGGACCCTGGGATCATGACCTGAGCCGAAGGCAGAGGCTTTAACCCACTGAGACACCCAGGCGCCCCCAAACTCCCATTTCTGATCTAGTGAAAATGGCATTTAAAATCTTTAACTTCCAAGAGGATTCAGCAGAACTTAAGCGCCAAGCCAGACTCCCAACAGAAGGTCCAACTGCAGACCCAAGCCCTGGTAGCAGCCCTGAAGTCAGCAGGTTCTGGGGTCAACAGAAGGGAGCAGCTAACTGCGTCCCTCCAGGGGCCTGTTTCAAGTGCAGATCTGAGGTACACTGGGCCTGTCAATGCCCCAATCCAAAAGCACCTACTAGGCTGTGCCCTCGATGCCGCATGATGGGCAACTGGAAATAGGACTGCCCCACCCTTGGGGGAGTCCCGGCACCTCCACATGGGGGAGTCCCTGAAATGGTAAATCCTGACTTCCAATTTCTCAGATCAGAGGATGACTGATGGAGCCCAGACTCAGACTCCCCTCTCACACATGCCGAGCCCATGGTCACACTCCAGGCAGCGGGTAAGTTCATTTCCTTTCTGTTGGGCATGGGGGCTACCTATTCTGTCATGTCTTCATACTCAGGTCCTACTCATCCCTCCCCATTTGCAGTTATGGGAATTGATGGTACTTCCTCCACCCCAAAGGCCACCCCACCCCTTACATGCAGCCTGGATGGGTTCCCCTTCTCACACCCCTTCCTAATTATCCTTTCCTGCCATGTTCCCCTACTAGGCTGGGACATCCTCCACAAACTTCAGGCCACCATTCGTCTCTCTCCCTCTCCCTTGATTTCTGCTCACCTCATTCTCCCTCTACTCCCCTCTGACTCGTCCTCTATCCCGGACCGTCTCACGTCCATGGACCCGCAGGTATGGGACATTTCCAGATCTATAGTAGCAACCCACCAGCAAGGACTTAAGCCCATCAGCGACCGCCTCCAGCAGCAGGGTCTCCTTATTGGCCAGAAATTCTGATGCTGGCTCAGTTCCCATTTTTTGATCCCAGACGAACCCCCAGATGATAGGGTCCATTATCAAAGGAATGAGACTGAGACCAAGTGAAAGTTATGCAAAGCTTTATTCTATGCCAAGCATTAGAAGTCAGACTGACCGGCCAGGGCCGCCTCCAAAGAGAGCGACCCGCCCCCACCTCTTGGTCTTACAGGCTAGTTTGATAGGGCACAACCGCAGATCTCTACATATGTGGCTTTGGCTGATTGTATGTCTCTTATCTGTCTGGCCTTATTTTAGGTGTGCGTTTTAGCAACGGTTTCCAAGAACCTATATCAATTAAGTGTGTGTTTTAGCTATGGTTACTCAGTATCTGCTGGGATATCAGTAACTGCTGAGGCATTTATTAAACAACAACAAAAAAAATGGCTACTTAGGCAACATGGGGTCACTATGGTTAAGCAGGCCCAGGCAGGCTCTAGGGGTTTAACATGTTTTAACGTGGAATCAGCCCAACACTTTCTTTAAAAATGAAAGTTTTCAAGAGTTAAGAATTCTAAATAATGTAATGAAGACTACTGAAAATAATAAGAAAAATGTCTCAGAATGCAAAGAAGGTAAGATATGTATTTTCCATTAGTCAAGAAATAAGTCATGGAAATCTATTTTTTTCCCAGGGGAAAAAAAGAAAGGAATTTTATTCTACAGAAAAGCTGGTTATCTAAAGAGGGTAAACTTAAGACAAAAATCTGAATGTAAAAGAGAAATTTGTTAAGGCTTCTAAAAAGGGAATGTTTGCAAAGGAATGTTATGTGTGGTCAGGACGGACTAAGATGGGAATGAAGAATTTTCCAATCAAAAGTAAGGTTGTAAAACATAAGAATTTGGTTTTCCTTCCTCAAGAGAATGAAGAATTTTGTGGATTTTTTTTAAATTTTCTTTGGAATACTGGCCTGTTTAAGTCTCTTTGACCTGGAATATCCCAAAGGATTTGCTAAATTAATTTAGCTTATTTGATGTTAAATTACATGGGAATCATTGTCAAAACTTCATACTAAGGTTTTTGTTTTGCTTTTAGAGTTGTAAGATTGTGGCACATGTAGACAAGGTCCATTCTGGTTGGACAAAACATGGCTCCTCATCGCCAGATACAGGCCATCCTGATGTCCTTGTAACATAACACCTGTTTCCTTCTGCATCAGAGAGAAGAAGGTGAGTAAATAATGGGAGTGATTTAAAGAAAGAGTCAGGGCTAAGGGAAAACCAAGACAACCACTTGGTTCTTCCCATATCCGTGGCAATCCCCATTTTTCTGGATTTTGTTTTTATTCCTTCACCCACCATAAGGCATTTAAGATGATTCAAACAATAAATGGACATCAGTGGGAAGACTTCTAAAACAGTAAAAAAATAAAAATAAAATGTTTACCAGTGCTGTCTAACCTTTCAGGTCCATAATCCTGAACAACATTTTGTCTCCAGAATTTTCAGGCCCCCCTCCTGCAGACCCTTTGAACACCTGCAGCTGGGTTCATTCCACTGCCACGTAGTAGGTTTTGTCATATACCCTGTTGTTGTTTCTGTATATTCTGGATGAGTTAAAGCCTTTCCCTGACAAGAGGCTGATGATTGCACAGTGGGAAAGATCCTGTTAAAAATGGGTTTCTCCCTTGGGGCACACTTTCTGTGATCTCCAGTGACCAGGGCGCATATTTCACAGGGCAAATCACAGGAGTCTTTAGGAAATCCTTGCAGACTTCATTGAATTTTCTTAGTGTACAACCTTTTACTGATCCATTGTGTTGCATGCTGGTCTATCCAACTACTGTAAGTCTGCTATGTCCAGTGATCAAGCCTGTCACCAACAGGTTATAGAAGCCTTCCTAGATCACAGTTAAAAGGATCCTCTCCATCACAGTTTACAGCCTGGTGGTTAAGTATTTGAGACGCATCATTAGAGGAAGACAGCCCTTAAAATCCAGTAAAAGAGACCTTAATAAATCTCCTTCTGTAAAACTCAAAGGTATTGACCCTCTGGTGCACATCCCAGAGCTACCGATGTCTCCACCTGACACCTGGTCCTGCACAGACACTTGATATTCCTGAATCTACTTGGAAGAAAGTGAAATAGCTGATATCTAGGTAGACCGTGCTCACCCAAGGCAATGGATCAAGACTCCAAGCTTTGACCAAACATGTGATCCTTTATCTCTCTTCTCTTTTCCTTTATTCTGGCAATGGCCTGGAAAGGCCACACTCTCATCTGCATTGCCCAGGTCTTTACTACAGCTGTATTCTCTGGAAATTAGAACAACCTTTCATTTCAGGCTACCAGAAAATTCAACATTGTTCTGGAAATTACTCAAGATAAATAAGACATTTCATTGGTTAACTTCCCTACATTCATGTTCTGAGTTAGAAGGTAATGACCAGGAAACATTGTGTCCCAAGACTGATAACTTTGGCTGGCCTTACTACCCTGGTTAGGGATAAATGTAGATGGAGAATGGTCAAGACGTTTTCCTTCTTCTTGAAATTGTTGCAGAACCCCTTGCAAAAGCAATATCTTCCCAACAAAAATCCTTACACTCTGAAGAAAGGAATTATTAAAAATAAGATAGCCCTTGATTATCTCTTAGCTGAGCAAGGCTGGGTCTGTGCTTTGGACAACAGCATGTACTAAACCCCAATGAACAGTTCTGAGGGAAGTTGAAGTGCAATAACATCAGATTACTGAGGAAGTGGCATGGCTTAAAAGAGTGACTCCTTCAGCAGGGTCTTTCTTACTCATTTGGTTTTAATTGCTTTGAGTCTTGGAGAACAGGCTCAAACTGCACTCCAAACATTGAGAATTGTCTTGTTTATCATAATCAATATAATCTCTGTGGTGATTTATGTTATCTCAAAGGCTCTAAATGCAAATGCAGAGGCACTAACCTGCATAATAATCATCTTTCTAAGACTGGAACATCAGAAACACAGACACACACACACACACACACACACACACACACACACACACACACAAGAGCATGACCAACTCAGAAATTGTAAGGCTGCAGTGGTGACCTGTGAACATCACAAGGATTAATCAGAAAGGTCAAGAACTCTGAATACCACACTGAGGAGCAACAAGTACTGTGAGCACTTCAGACCAGGTGCTGAGAGGGACATTAATACCTTCAATTTAGAGCCCATCTCTCAGTTAAGCTGAGAGTCTGATCAAAAGATGGGGTTGTTGGGATCGTCTGGGTGGCTCAGTGGGTTAAAGCCTCTGCCTTTGGCTCAGGTCATGATTCCAGGGTCCTGGGATTGAGCCCTGCATCAGGCCCCCTGCTCATCGGGGAGCCTGCCTCCCCCTCTCTCTCTGCCTGTCTCTCTGCCTGCTTGTGATCTCTGTCTGTCAAATAAATAAATAAAATCTTTTAAAAAACTGACCCAACTGCAGTTTCAAAGTCCAGAACTATATAACATTTAGCCAGCCCAGGTGGGAATTTCCTGGTCAGCACTAGGAAGTCTACTGAATGACCCCCTGTTTCCATTAGGGTGGTGATCTTTCCTAAAACAATGGATTCTTAGCTGATCATGTGTTATTTTCTCCCTTGCTGTCTTATTTTTAAGATTGATTTATTTATTTGTGGTGTGTCAGAGGGAGAGGGAGAGTGAAACACAAATAAGCTCTGTGCTGAGCACAGATCCCTGTGAAAGGCTGGATCCCAAGACCCTGAGATCAGGACCTGAGCCAAAGCCAAGAGTGTGACACTTAACTGATTGCACCACCCATGCACTCCATCTCACAGGTTATCTTGGAAGTCTTTTCTTTCTTGTGGCCATTTGGAGTGCCCCTCGATCTACTGGATAGGATACTATCCAAGTAATTAGTAGATCAATTAATGCACCCCATTAGATCATAAAACTTACAGGGCTGTATTTTTCTTATTTCACTGATTCTTATTTTGTGCATATCCCTTTGCTTACCTTTTATATACCACAAACATTTACCTTTGATTTCACCTGGACTGTGATGAAGGTCCCATGAAATTATGCCAGTG
Organism: Meles meles; assembly: GCF_922984935.1. Taxonomy (NCBI): domain Eukaryota; kingdom Metazoa; phylum Chordata; class Mammalia; order Carnivora; family Mustelidae; genus Meles; species Meles meles. The sequence continues at coordinate 37,510,045 of NC_060088.1, read as the reverse complement.
AAAATGCTTGCTGTGGAAAACATAGCAAGGGTGAATTTATTCATATATTATATTAATATACATATTATCCCAAAAGTAACAGAGGTATGATCACAGAGTCAGCCCCAGCTGCAGCAGGTCAACGGGGAAGGAATCTAGAGACACCGAAGCAGGGGTCTGGGGCTGGAAAGTGGTAGGATTTTGGGGGTGTTTGGTGGGACCAGCCGGGCAAGAGCATCAGGTTAATAGCTGTGTGGGCCGGGCAGGGGCTCTGCACAGCCGCAGCAGCAAGGGGACAATATGCAGTGAAGAAATGGCAGTTGGGGGGGGGGAGTGAGGCAGCAGTGACTTGAGGAAGGTAGTGACTTGAGGAAGCACAGTGGTATGGCAACAGATGGGGAGACAAAGAGGGGAGGGATAGGCCCAGATGTGGTTGGGAGGGACCAGCGGGGCAGCAGCTGCAGGGCAATGGCAAGGCATGGCTTGGGGGCAGGGTAGGGCAGTGGAGATGGGCAGGAGCAGCAGGTCGACCATGGTAGCAGTGGTGGTGCTGTTGGAAACACAGGCACCAGGGTAGTAGAAGCACTGGAGGGTGGCGCAACAGGGTGGCAGAGTCCTGGGAAGTGCACAAGAGAGTGGTGGGGCACTGGGGGTGGCACAGCAGGACATCAGTTGCAGTGGGCAGGGCAGCAGGGCAGCTATGGTGAGGGTTAGCCTTTGTGGGAAAAAGGGGCACTGCTGTGGAGTAGCAGGGTGGAGGGTGGCAGCATTTGTGGCAGCGGCCTGTCAGGAATGAGGGGTGGAAGGGACAGCAGCGGGTGTGG